>NW_026916062.1:2640000-3148321 GCF_034315485.1 Pezoporus occidentalis
AAAATGAAAGCTAGTACATAGTAGTACATATTTCACTTCTTCATGTACTCTTAATGATTGCTGCATCCGGCTTCTTAATTAGGGAATGCAAGGGCTGAAATTTTAGCTCTCACTCTGTGCCATACAGGACTAAAATCTACAGACACTTGCTTCCAGCCCATGTCTGTTTCTCTCTTTCCTCTTTTGAGTATAAAGTGTAACTGGTAATGTTTAGTGAACTTTTGCACTAAGTGATTTGACTTTTGGGGGATAGAAATTGATTATCTTCACATGTGGATGCTGAGTGCATCCCTTTTTCCTCTCCATGGGCATTGTTCGGAAAACAGACGTTGAAGGATAAGAAAGTACTAACTTTAGGGCATGAGAAGGAGCAAATTTATGTTCAGGCAGTTTTCCCTTATTTCTAAAAGAGAGAACTTGTAACAATCTTCAATCATTTAAAAAGAAAATTAGTGTACTGCTCAGATGGAAAACAATATAGAAATGCATCAACTAAAATGGGGAAAAAGAAGTCTATAAACAAGAGGTAAAGCTTAGCTAAACATGAAGTTTACTTATCTTGCTGAGTAGGGTTACAGTGATGGTATGCATATCCATTTCTTATGAGTACCCAGAGAGTTCCATAAGCAAATTTAAAATTTTTCTGTGTGGACAAAGTGTTGATAGAAATCCTGCAATACTTCTATTTTATCATTTTTAATAGTTAAAGAGGATTGTAATGGAACATGGAAATTTTTTTGGACTTCTTCCACAGGCTGGATTTTGCCAGTCATATCTGCTATCTCTGATGTCAAATATAGCACAGCACTGTATGAGATTCATGAGTATCGGGCACATTCAGGAAATACAATTATCCTGTGCCTAAATGCAGTTAGAAGCTAGGTGCAGTTAGATGAAGGCATCTGGACTTTAAGAGATTTCCTACATTGGGTCAATAATAAAATACTCCTAGATTCAATACAGACAAGGATTTCACTCTCTTTTGCTATGTATTTTGTTAATAGAAAACTGTTTTCATAGAGACATTTAGACATGGTGCCAGGAAATCATGTATGTCAAAAACTTCTGTCAAATGGTCATGACAGAATGGCCCAGGAAAGTGGAGATAGATTGGAGCTACACAGAATAAAACTTCAGGGAAGACAATCTACAGGTGATGCTTGTAGTGTTCAGTATAGAGTAAACAACAGTGCAGTTAAATGCTAGAGATAGAAATAAATCACATTCAATTGATATAAAATCTGATTATCATCAGTGCAGAAGGAACTCAAACAGATGTGAAGTGAGAATCATCCTTTGTAACAAATGCAAAGAAAATGACTCACATACCAGATAATGGAAATAACAATTGCAATATAGCATACAACAGTAAGGGAGTGAGTCATAAACCACTTGAATCAGAGGAGAGAAACAACTGACAGTTTCATGATGGGGAGAAATGCAATGACTGAGACTTCTGAAAAAAAACAAAACAGAACAAATCCACCCTAAAAAAAAAAAACTGAGTTGTGAAGTATAATTCTCTTGGAAGAGGCAAAAATTATGGCATTCCTTGTAAAGGTCCAAGTGTTCATTCCTTCTGTCATTCAAAGTAAATGGTCACACTGTGGCAAACTTGTCTGTATTTGTTTTTTTTTTTTCTCACTGACTGCAAAGGGCGATTCTTCATGCTGTGTAAGTCATGAGCAAGAGCACTGCAGTGTCGTTGCAATGGCTAACCTAGTATCTTAAAAATTAAACAACAAGATGCATCTGACTGAACTTTGCTCTCCTTAATGAAGCTTAAAAAACCTAATTGTTTGCAAGCCCCAAATCTTCTTTCTAGTTCCTTCACTCCAAAGCCAAATCTGGTTATCATGTAGTGACACCTGGCAGAAGGCAAGCATATATTCTGTGCTCTTTTTCAGAACACTAGATGGTGATAACAGGTATGTAGACCCTGTACATGACATGACTCACCTTTTAAATGTGTTTCTCAGGTTTCCCTCCATCAAAACAAAATCAAGTGAAGCCTGCTTGTTTCCCTTTCCGTTATATCAGACCCGTCAGAATTTATCAGAACTGCCAGAGAAGTAGTGCTTGTGGCAAACTTTCCTTGACTTTCCCCATGCCTCTGACTACACAACATTTGAAATTCATCATGCTTAAGAACTGAAACTAGTTTAGGTTTAAACTTGAATGATTTAAGGTCTTTAAAGAGCTCGTAACACAGTGATTTCTTGAAGTGAGTTAGCACTCTCCTCATGTATTCAGATACCAGTATCTTAAAGTCATATCTACACAGAGAGATTAGGTTAATTTATGACAATCCTCAAATCTTCACCTGTTGCCATATGCCTGAAAAATACCAGGCTGACTTTCAGCTCAGCCTATTTCTGAAAGCTCTGCTTCCAGATAAGAGACCAAGATGTTCCCATTAGCTTTCAGCTCTCCTGTCTTTAGAGAGCACTTGGCATCTGGTCGTTTTTACTCAAGTTTCTATTTGTGCTGCTTCCATGACACAGAGGGATTTGGAATGGAATGGCTGCAGGCCAGATCATGAAAAAAAGCCTCACTGCTTAAAAGTTAGGAAACCTGGAATACTGCATACTTTCAGGAAAAAGATGTGAGATGTGGAAAGACTGAAATTTGACCAATTTTCTCAGTTTCCAAAATAGGAAACAGTAACTTGGCTCTGGTAAACTGTGATGGGCTTTAAATTTAAAGACCTAATGTCTCCCTATCTTCTTCCTTAAGTTCAGAAAATTATTTTGTAATCATTTTCTTTTAAGACATATTCAACTTAGAAACAATTCTGTAGCTTTTTGCACTTATACTTCTTGTACTTAAACCAAACTGCTTGGTTAAGACATCTGCTAGAACAAATAATGCTTGCAGATTGGCTAAATTTTATTTCCAGACAAGACTAAGCATGTTATCCAGTGCTATTGAAATAAAGGATGAGAAATGCAGTTCTGAGAGACTTTTGGACAATAACTAGACCTGAAATAGATTTGTTTGATACCCTTCATTCTCTCAAAAGATATTCTGATTCTAGTATCTCAAATTCCATTAAACTAAGAAGAATTTATGCTTGTGTGTGTAAAATGAAAATAATGTAAGTTTTGTTATACGAAGGCAAAAAAAATTGATAATTTTTTTCTAACATACAGTACACTTCTGGAATCTCTATTTTCCTTTCAGCAGTAATTTCCTTTGTGTGAGTATCCATAATATCTGAAGATGATTGCACTTGCTTGTCACCTGTTTCTTTATTATAAAATATTATCATCACCTCAGGTCTATTGGAGAGAAGAGAGGAAATGCTTCAGAACTAAAATGGTAATTGATAAATTCTATTTTTTTTCTCTGTTGATATTTTCCTGCTTTCTGGTTGATTCCCACTGTGATGATAATATTTTATGGAATCCAACCATATGAAGTTAATGCAAATTATTTTTTAATTGCCATAGGACTGAAAACTGTACGAAACCTGGGAAAACAAAGCATGTGATTTTTAATATCAGTAAATACCTTGTACTGTTTAGCTGAAGCTAGGAAAAAGATTTTAAGCAAAGGTAATGCAACAGAACATCATGCAATTTTTTCAAGTTACTTAGTAAAACAGTAGATAAGCAATATTAAACACCATTAAACACCACTCATAAAGTATAAAAGATTGTTTTATGAAGTTTTAGGAAAAAAACAGGAACTAAAATAGAGGAGAAGAAAAGTTACTAAAAAAAAATTTTTTTTCTTCCTTGACTGTAAGTCTTATATATTTTGAAATTGTGTATTTATCTTTGGTATTTGCCACTATAGATTTCGCTCTGCAAGTTATATTGCACCGCCTGTAAAAGGCAGGATGTAAAGTTTATTGGAAATAAATTTGTTATGCTGAAGCCTCAAGTGTGTTCTTCAATAGCAAACTGTGTGTTCATTTTGTTCAGGAGCAGCTATCACAAGATTGAGGTACAAGCTGAAAAAAACAATCAAAGAGAAGAATCTACTGAAGTTTGGTATTACAGGAGAGGGAATGCGATATGGAAAATTCCTATTGCAACAGGGGTTTCAGTGTTCAGACACACTAGTGGAAATATAAAGAAATAATTTCTATTTCTATAAATAGAATATAGAAGTTCTCATCTTTTGCAGCTTTACTCAGAGGATTTTGCTAGGGAAAAACCAACAAACCTTTTAGTTGGTCCTATGGGACAGTCCAGAATCACAGTGACCTGTCTGATAAAGAAAACATGCACTACAAATCTGTTAATTTTAACCCATGCAAACTTCCCCCTCATCATACACGACCCAGCAGAGCTGCTTGAGAGCATGGGAATATACTATCAGTACTGTAATGTGTTTCTCTTGTCATTCTTCAACTATAAAAAGGAAACTCAAGAAGAAAAGCCAGTTGAAGAACTGAACATGGTATGCAAGTCTCAAGCCAAAGAGGAATCTAAAAACTAGGTACAATGCTAGACCACCCAGGTTTGGTTGACAAGGAAAGATCACAAAGCTCCTTCACACAGATTTCATGATTTGTTTATAATGTAAGAATTTTGAACAGAAAACAGGTTTCCCATACCTGTCATTTAATCAGTGAGCTGTGAATGACAACAGATTACATGTAACTGCAAAGAGGATGGAGTTAATGGAGGAAGTACAGTCGAATTAATAAAGAATGCAAGTGTGAGTGGGATGTAGTTTCTAGGCACAGTAGGAAGTCTAAAACACATCTTGTCTTCCCTAATTGAATGAAAAATAGATCACTCGTGAATGCCCCATGCTGGTTTTCAAAACACTTGTACTGAAGCCCAATTTACCTTTATGGACTAATCAGAAGGAAAGAGTTTCCAGAAAACTCCCTTCAAAATGCAGCTCAGAAAAAAACAGTTCCTCAATATATGTAAAATGGAAAATGCCTACTGAAGTTGGTGGAACACCATTAGGGCATCTTGGATGCTAAAATTACCTCTCTTTTCTGGCTATCCAGATTACCAACTTTCCACACTCAGCTGGAGTATTTTCCTATGAGAACTGAGGACACTCCCTGTGGGCTGAGCATCATAGGTTATAGCATTTAAGATGGGCTCAATGAAAGGCTGCATGAGAGGCTTGAATGTATTCATAAACTCTTTTAGAGTTCATCTTTATAGGTACTTTAGGAAATATAAGATGAACTAGCTAGAAGTTTTATCTGAAATTTCTTACAGGTATGGTAAGGCCCCTTATGTTTGCCTCAGTGCCTGTCACACAGGAGTAAAAGCAATTCATTAAGGCTATAACTGGTCCAAACTGGGATTGTCATTTTATGCTACCAGACCGATCAGGTCTGCTGTGCTCTTGCTCCTAGAACATGTTGATAATAAGTGCTTTACCTCAGGGTAAACAATATCACTCAGGTTAAATATCTGGCTCAAAAGAGAGCCATCAGACTTTCTTGAGGAGAAAGAAGGGAGGAAGCCTCTCTTAGGCGAGATAGCAGGGAAATAGTGGTACTGGTGGTTTTATAGCTGCTTTTTGCTGAGGAAGTTGGGTTTTGCCATACAGAAGGAGGCTTTTTCACAGTTGGAAGAAAGAGCCCTAAGAGTTCCTACAGCAGCCTTTGTTCTTGAAGAGCGTCTGTAGGGAGCTCATGATGAAAGCCAAACAGACACTGATCCACAGTCATGAGGGCTCAGACCTTTTGCTTTTTGTTTGCTAAAGAAATACCCTGTAGGGTCTGTTCCTGTATCTGGACTTAAGCAGCAACTTAGGTTACCAGGAAAGGATCCACCATGCTCCCACTATTTACTTCTCTTGGCACCGCCTTCAAGGTAAGAGAATGTATTCCCTAAACTTAGTTTTTCAGATTAATTGTTTCTGCTTAGATTCTCTTAATTTCTTGGCAGATATAGTTACTATTGCCCATATTTTTCAAAATAATAATCGTTTTGCTGAAGTAGGAGGGAATGATGATACTTGTCTGATTCTGAATAGCATATTAATTTGAAACTGTTACTTTTTGCAGTTATCAGAGCTGTGCTGCTCCTTGATGCCTATGCTGTCCATCCTCACTAGATCCAATCAGTTATCAGGAAGAAGTTGCAGTCTTTGTTAGAAGCCAGCTGTTGTGAATGTAAACCTGCTGTGGAAAGATATATTCCCTGTGAAATAAACCTTCTCTTTTTCCTTTTACTGGATTTTTGATATTAAATTTCAGTGACTGTTTCTATAGTGAGCAACTCATTACATAGGTACATCAGCCATCTCTGCAGGCTATACTGGGGTGGAGGCATGATGCACACCATGAAGAGAAAGGTAGCTGCAGCATCTTCTAATGCATTTTATGGCTTAGAATTATCAGTGGATCACGCTGCTTTTTGTGAGATGTACCACAGAGAGAATTTACCAGTGAGGTATTAGGAATGGCCAGCAGCATATTAATTTAATTCATTATCCTAAAGAAGTCTGTAGTATGACATCAGCAATGAAAACATGGTGACCTTAGGTCTTTAATTCTCATATTTTGCATTGTAAAAAGTGATCTTTCAGGAACTATGCAGGCAATTTTCTGCCTTGACAAAATTCCTTACTGTCTTTTCTGGCCATATCCCTCCTGCCTGCAGTGGATTCCTTTTACACAGAAAATAAAATTCTTCATAATTTGATTGCAAACCCTCATTTTTCCTTAGAGCATATGAAAGAGAACGGTATGCTGCAAAACTGTTTCTCATGCCTCTTTACATTCTCTGGTCAGGTTCCCCACTGAATTCTGCTTTACTTTCTGTTAATTTTAGCAGAGGAAATAGTGAGACAAAATCAAGGAACACGTTTCAATAGAAAGCATATTTCATTAATTAACAGCATCATACATGAAGTCAGAGGAATTTATAGTTCTGTTCAAACTATTGGTTTTTTTTTTTTTCTGCTTCAAAAAGCTTGAAATTGTTTTCTTCCATTTATGTCAGACTGAAAAACTGCTTTGGCATCTAATCTGTTTCTTTTGCTGCTTTATCTTTAGTTTACCACAATGTTGCATACAATTTGTTGTTCCTTCTTTGAGGATATCTATAATATTGTTTTTGTATTAAATGAACTAAAATCATCCAAACCTATTAAGCTTTTTATAGACATTTCATTTTTGTCAAATTATTTTTGCTACTGAAATAGCAGACTCAGTGTTGCCAAGTTTCTTGACAAAGAGAATTAAATTTATCAAAGCCCCTACTAAGTCTTCTAATTGTCAGACCTATGTTCTCTTATAAAGACAAGTAACAGTTTGGAAGTACTTTCATCTTTTCGAGGAAGATGTTTTCAAACATAAACAGCATGGCTATTTCTTCTGGCAGGGGATCAACAGACTTCTTCAAAGGCATCAAATCAAAACACTGTGATGAAGCTTTTGAATTTCTCTTCTGGCACAGTTCAAGCAAATATAAAAATTCAACATATAAACCATTTTACAATTCAATATGCCACTTGTTTCTCATGTGTCCAACATTTATATAGTAGATATTTACTCAAATACAAGCTCTTTCAAGGTTTTCTGACTCGCTTGATTTCAGAGAACTCTTAATAATTCAACATGGGCAATTTCTTCCATCTTCGATTTCCTTTTTTGTCTCCTGCACAAACGAATGGGAGATAAGACACACCAGACATTATTGTGAAAGGAAAATTTCTTTCTTTTGACATATCATAGAATGGTTGAGGTTGGAAGGGATCTTAAAGATCATCTAGTTCCAACCCCTCTGACATGGGTAGGGACACCTTCCACCACACCAGGTTTCTGAAAGCCCTATCCAGCCTGGCCTTGAACACTTCCAGGGTCAGGGCATCCACAGCTTCTTTGGGCAACCTGTTCCAGTGCTTTGCCACCCTCATTGTAAAGAATTTCTTTCTAATATCTAATCTAAATCTACCTTCTTTCAGTTTAAAGCCCTTATCCTATCTCTACATGTCCTTGTAAACATCCCTCTGTAAGTTTCTTGAAGGCCCCCTTTAGGTACTGTAAGGCTGCTCTAAGGTCTCCCTGGAGACTTCTCTTCCCCAGGCTGAACAAGCCGAAATCTCTCAGCCTGTCTTCATAGGAGAGGTGCTCCAGACCTGTGATCGTCACATTTTTATAAATATAAAGTTGTTGAGTTTTACCAAGTAAACCAACTATCAATTGCAAATATTCTATTAACATCTTTTCCATAGGTGTATGGGATAAGAAAACAAGCATTATATTTCAGAGTAGAATAGATACGAGTGATGACACATTCTACATAAGACGCAGCATAGTTCTGTAAAAATCCATTTTTTTCAATATTCAGAGCAAAAATGGGGAATGCAGGTGCTTAGAAATGCTGTGAAAAACATTCGTTATCTATATCGAGACTTGGATATCTGGCAGTTCTAAATCCTAGGGTGACACAGTCTTTTCACTTCACTGTGCAACCTATTATATTTGCCTAAACTTTATACGCACTTAATATTTTGCACTTGATACTTCCCATTACTTTAAACTTTAGTACCTGTTTCAAGGAAAGGCTCTATCTCTATCTTACTACAGCCCTTTTATTCTGCTTCTTTTTGAGAGCTGTATGTATTTTTGAGATGACTGTCCTTACAGGAGGGTTTGGAGCGCTGGGCATCCTATGGATGTGGGTGTCTGGCATTCCCTATCAGTTGCCATCCAGCCACAAGTGAGAAGAGTTCCATAGCTAGTTTGAATCTTCCTTGAGAGGACCCCATTTCTTTCTCTTGTCCTTTAAAGGAGTTTAAGTGCTTACTTTGCAAAAGCTATTCCCTCTTCCTACTTGGTTAGAATCCAAAAGGTGGATGAATCAACTGCAAAAAATGTCCCATCAATACCAGGTATTACTCAAAGTGTCTAATTTTACCTGAAATTAGTCAAATATATTTGTTGCCATCCTAATGATTTTTTATATGCGTATTTTAAAAACCTGGAAATAAAGCCTAGGAGGAGATTTCAAGGCCTTACTTGCCATGATACAGTCAGGAAATAGGAAATATTGATGCTTTCTCTAGCACTTTTAGAGGTTCTGGCACTAGTCTTGCAATAAGGTACAGCTTTTTAATTGATAAAGACAAGAATTTTAGTACTGCTTTACAGATTTATACCCTACTCTGTCGTGTTGAGAACAAGGGAGCAAGGATTACTTTTTGTAATCCAAACAGAATGTTAGTGTTGAAGTCCTTATTCATCAGGTGTTTATAAACTAGGTATTTTTTTTTTGTTGTGTTTTTTTGTTTGTTTGTTATTGTTGGTTTGTGTGTGTGTTTTGGGTTTTGTTGGGTTTTTTTTTTTTTTGGTTTGGTTTGGTTTTTATGACTACATGTAACTATACTGATTTCAAAGATTTATTTTCATTTTATATTATTTCTGAAATTTGTCTATTCTAAAAGCTTAAAAATGCCACATTATTTCAGATGACAGAGTTTGAGGCATCATTTATGATAGCTCTTTTCCCCAAAAGCTTGTAAGTTACAGAGCAGATCCTCCTCCATAAGAAACCGGCATTCTTCTTCAAACTTTGTCCTTCAGAGGACCCTGAAAGGGCAGCCACCTTTACTTGAGCAGCCACATAAGGTAATACATATACTAGGTTTCCAGAAACAAACAGGAAAAGAGGTGAAATAATTGCTAAAAGAGAAGGGCTGTGAACTTCTTTTGGCAATTAAAAAAAAAATAACAGTTCCATTTCATTTTCACATTTCTCTATGAAAACCTAAACCCCACGTATTTCTTTTCTTGGAAAGAACAACTGCTTTTATTGGTACTCCTGTATTGTTTCAGTTCCCAAAGACATCCTGTGTCTGCCTGTATCATGGCTCATTCTTTGTGCTCATTATTTAACTAAGTCTCTGCCCTCACAATGGATGATAAAAAATGACTCATTTATCATTCCAGTAAATGAGTCACTTAATCTGAACACTGACTTTCAGGATACTAAGTAGAGTATACTTTTTTATAGACATCAAGTAGGATTTTTAGAAGCTATATGGACCATGTCCAGAGAATTCTTAAATAAAATCTTAAATAAAGATGTCTGTGTTGCGAGAGCTGGCAGTATTTCTCACCTACTCTATCAGGATGTGACCCTGTTAGGGTGTATCCTAACTCAGTATCAGCACCTATCTCCACTTGTGCTTCCCTCTAACCCCCATCACCTTGGTTTCCATGGGAGAGAAACTCCAGGTGTTGGTACTGAAAGGAGTCATGGAGGACTCAAATAGGTTCCTGGTGGGTAGTAATGGAGAGCAGAAATGGAGAAGGTGACAAGGAATCCTTCTATGGAAAAGGCAAAGGCTTTAGACAGAATAAAATATCTAACTAAGCCTGGAAGTGCAGACTGGTGGTCCGGACCATGGCTGTCTAAAAGCATAAGATCATTTGTGTGAACACCACCACAATTCACCCTGTCTTATAGTAAGGTTTTCTTTGTGAAAGGGTTTTGGGAAAGAAGATTAAAATAAAGACACAGAGGGATGTGGAGGATGCAGGGCAAATAGGAATTAAAATCTTGATTCCAGCATTCTTTGTGTGTTGCAATAAAAGATTTCAGTCTACTTAAGGGTGATAGAATCTTAGAATCGTAGAATGGTCAGGGTTGGAAAGGACATCAAGATCATCTACTTCCAATGCTCCTGCTACGGGCAGGGATGCCTCATGCTGGAGCATGTTGCCCAAGGCTCTGTCCAGCCTGGTCTTGAGCGCTGCCAGAGATGGAGTATTTACCACTTATTTGGGCAACCTGTTCCAGTGTCACACCACTTTCATGATAAAGAATTTCTTCCTTATGTCTAACCTGAACTTCCCCTGTTTAAGTTTGAACCCATTACCCCTTGTCCTACCACTACAGTCCCTAATGAAGAGTCCCTCCCCAGCATCCCTATAGGCTCCCTTCGGATACTGGAAGGCTGTTACGAGGTCTTCAAGCAGCTTCTCTTCTCCAGGCTGAACAGCCCCAACTTTCTCAGCCTATCTTCATACTGGAGGTGCACCAGCCCCCTGATCATCCTTGTGGCCCTCCTCTGGACTTGCTATTGAAATTAATCCCTGCATGCAGGAGAAAAAGCTTGCTAAGAGAATGGTTTGGTTGCAAGACTAAGAAGCTCTACTGTCTTCTTTCATAGTCCAGATAATAGTTCTTCCTGTGGCATCAAGGAAAACCTCTACAAATCTCAGATTATTAAGGAAGTGGTGCAGCCTGGACATCCTGATCTCCCCTCCCCATCCAACACACATCCCGCCCCATTCCCCCCCCCCCCCTCATTTTCAGCCAAATATGATTAAGTAATTATATGATTCTTATTTTGATCTGTCCAAAGTCTTTTAGGAACTTGGGTCTTATTCCAGTGTCCACAGGAATTTTACTGTTCCTTAATTCTTTTTAATATTCTTACTCTTTGGAGTTAATGATAGAAGAAATATATGTGAAAGAATTAAAAGAAAATCACATTTGTCCATTAAAAAAGAATTCAATTCATTGTTGAATTAGGAAAGTATTTTTCAGATCATTTTAAAATTATAGTAAATTTAATGGATGATAAAGATTTTGAAGTTAGAAAAGATAAACTAGATCTTTCTGGCATAGGGGACTCTTTCATAAGTGCTCTGATCGTGGAGGGACTCTTCATTAGGAACTGTAGTGACAGGACAAGGGGTAACAGGTTAGAACTTAAACAGGGGAGACCTCACTTGGAGTATTGTGTAAAGTTCTGGTGTCCTCAACATCAAAAGGACATGGAACTGTTGGAACAAGTCCGGAGGAGGGCCATGAGGATAATCAGGGGGCTGGAGCACCTCCCGTATGAAGATAGGCTGAGAAGGTTGGGGCTGTTCAGCCTGGAGAAGAGAAGGCTGCGTGGAGACCTCATAGCAGCCTTCCAGTATCTGAAGGGGGCCTACAGGGATGCTGGGGAGGGACTCTTCATTAGGGACTGTAGTGATAGGACAAGGGGTAATGGGCTCAAACTTAAACAGGGGAAGTTTAGATTGGATATAAGGAGGAAATTCTTCCCTGTTAGGGTGGTGAGGCACTGGAATGGGTTGCCCAGGGAAGTTGTGAATGCTCCATCCCTGGCAGTGTTCAAGGCCAGGCTAGACAGAGCCCTGAGTGACACGGTTTAGTGTGAGGTTCCCCTGCTCATGGCAGGGGGGTTGGAACTAGGTGATCTTAAGGTCCTTTCCAACCCAAACTATTCTATGATTCTATGATGAACTGTAACTGGCCTCTTTTAAACTTGCTTAACATTTTGGTTTCTATTTTAGGGGAAGGAGAGAGCTATTTCTTGCCTGTTCTTGGAAGGGACAGGTAAAATTCAGTAGTCCTATTTGTTTATTTTTGGATCTGAAATGCAAGTACACAGTTTCTGTAGATACCCTTGTGTAATCCAGAAAAAATGTAGGCTGCTCTGTGTAGAGAGCTCAAACATGAGAGTGGCCAGCCTGTTCAGGATGGCTGCAAATCTCCCTTTGATGCTACCTTTATGACTCATGCTTTGAGCCAAAAGTTTGCTACTAGGTTTTCAGATGTTTATTTCAATAGCAGTCAACTATTCTCCCCAAATTAATTTCATTCTGCAGATTTCATCATACTGAAATGTATTGCCATCCTCTGCTTCAAAATGAGCAGAGAATTCAAAGCAATTTTATAACTGCTTCTGAATGCCCATATTTGAAAGAGATTATAGGAAGGCTTTTTTATTGGTTAAAATGTGCTGCTTTTTCTTTCTTCTCTTTAATGTCGCTGTGTTGCCTTTGAAGTCTAAGCTGGTGACTTAGGGAAAGTGGGTGACTCTGGGAAATGTGAATGAGGAGACTTTGAAATCTAAGTACCCTGGGCTCAAAATATTCCTCTGCTGATTGCAGAACAAGCCCACGCTCCATGCCTGCTCCATTCTTAGTGCGTAAGAGAAAAGCCACCATGCAACAATAAGCAAGAAGAATGAAAGGAGCAAATTCTGAGTTGCTACTCAGGCATTTTTTATTGAGCCACAAGTTCCCTACAAACGCTGAATTTTTATCCCTGGGAAAGGGGTAGTCCACAGTCAGTGCTGAAGGAATGACACTGAGAGGCTGTAACACTCATTTTGTCATTTCCCTTTCCAGTTTTCTCTGCATACATATTAAAAATGTATTTTCCAACTGTGTAGAACTTATTAGATTTGAGAACTGGGCAAAACTCCTGCCATCTTTAACAATAATAACCACAGAAAAGAAAATACTGGCAAATACTATTTTTTAACTTTTGCAGCCGGAGTTCAATGATAGTGGACAAGTTCATGCAAAGGCACTTACATCCTCCATTAATTCCTTGATCTTAGAAGTGCAGAAGTTACAAACATTGTTTTCTGCCAATGCAACTAACTATAATCACAGTTAAAGGACACTTCAAGAAGAAGAATTTATACTTCATTGGTTTTAATTTTAATTAGGAATTTTTAACAAGTCATTTTTTAACACATAAACTCATTCTAAAAGCTGGCAAAAATTCAGCTTGGAAAGGACTTCATAAGGCAAAAAAATGAAAATTAATCACTTTTTTTTTTTCTGTTCTTTTAAAATCCAATATGTTAGGTTGGATATCGCTTGGTTTAAAACATCAGAGAATTACTTGGTATTCCAAGAAAAAAAAAAAAAAAAGCATATGTATTTTCCAGTTAAACCAAGCTAGCAGTATTCACTCTTTTTGCATAATAGAGGTGAGGCTGAGGATGTTTACCTCAAAATTAATTAGCTAAAAAGGTCTCCATTGCCTTTACCTTCTATCTTCCTTATTGCTTTTACACCTTTATGTGCAAATTTAACTTTGGCATAAATGCACACTTCAGCCAAGTCATCTCACAGATTTTTATTGGATCTTTCAATTTAAAGTAGCCTGTAAGCAGTCAGGATTTGTATGGGATAACTCCAAAAATGAATTAGATGTGCTCAAAAAAACTGATGGTTCAATAGGGGGTTTTCTTTCCTCCATGACAGTTGTAAAAAGTTCCTCAGTAATTTTTTGACCCAATAATATTTCCTTCAATAACTTATATTCTTACTTATTTTCCAGGAATGAAGGATACCTGTATGGTATTCTGAGCTCATCCACCCAGAAAACCAAGTTTTCTAGCTTTATGTAACACTGAACATAAATTATTATGATATACAGACAGTTTCTCTAAATTTCACCTTGGCAGAGTGTCCTAGTGATCTGAAATAAGTGCATATAAGGACAGAGACAAGAGATCATTCTGTAGCAAAGGACTGGGGAATGCCTTCCAAACTAGAAATGGCAGCAGGAGGTCTCCTGATGATCAAGCAATGTTTCTTTCTAAACTCTCTGCTCAGTTAATGCAACACAGCAAAGCATAGCCTGTTCCCTTGGCTAATTGCTACAGGGTACTTTAGCAGTGATTTATAGTGGCATATTTAAATGCAATGCTCTAATTTGTACAGATAAAACACTTGGCTACAACAGAGACATATTTATTGTGGATCAGGAGATCAGGACAATAACCCTGACTCTCCCATATCTGTGACATTTCCAAGCTTCTGTATTGTTCAGGAGTTAACATCCTACTCGGTATTAGACAACCAGGGAGCTGAGGCTGACAGTTGCCATCCCTTCTGTGTGGTGCCTAAGGCTAGGATTTGTCTCTGGCTTCATTTATTAGTTATATAATGCACATGCTATTTTTGAACTATTTTGAAACTATTTATTGAAAAAAAAGAAAAGAAGAATGAAAAACCAAATAAGCCAATGTAGAGAACAAGAAAACCCCATCTGGGAGTCACCCACCAGGTAGCTACCTGCAGTGGACTGATATACAAATGCATGTATTAATTTTGTTTAAAATGTTTGTGCCAGTGAAAACCAAGCCAACAAAACCTCTTCAGCTTATGTAACAGTGGTAAATGTGCTTCAACTCTTCCAAGCGAGCATGGGACTCCTGAGATTTATGGGTTGTTTGTCTCTTTAATTTTTTACCTCTTAAGTAGAAAAGCTCAGCTGCAGCGCAGCATCTGTATTTCACATGATCTTGCTTATTTTTATCTTCTGCTTTCATCTCCTTCAGGATGGCCTCAGCTACGTCCAAGTCATAAGGTGAATCTGAATCTTAGTTACTATCAGCCACCACCTGATTCCCAGTTTATTTTCTTACATTAGTAAAAGGTGAGGAAACTAACACACACAGGGCCATAAGCTGTGACAGTCTGAAAGTCACACTTTCACCATTATTACAGTAGCATATGAGACAAATTTGGTGGGGGGGAGGGAAGCAGTGAGGGTGACAGCAGGGGACATAAGGTGAGTTAAATAATAGCAATCAAAAACAAAACATAGGTGGGGATGTCCCATGCACATGCTTCTGCTGGCTGCTCCCTGCACTGCTGGCCAGGAAGGTAGCCCTCTTAACTGCTTGTGTCTGTGAAGCCCTCAGCCCATGCCAGGACATCCCCTTTCTCCTGTACACAGACATCTCTGCTCTTTGGTGTGGTGAGAGCTGCCATGTCATCATTTTCAAACCACTGTGCTGGCAGCCGGTGGCTCTGTTCCCTGCCAAAGTGTGGCAGAAACACAGCAGAAAAAGATAGAGAAGAGGAAAAGCCTGTGAAGCAATGACTCGTTTTCATAGATGAATGAACTTCTCTTCAGCGCAGTGCAGCTAACAGGTGTCATTCCCCTGCGGGATAAAAGAGCAGGTGCCACAGCTCAGCTCAGCTCTTGGGGTGGGCCGGCAGCCCTTTACTGATCATAGGTACTGTCCCACCTGTGTCTGTAAAAATAGTTATTGTATATAGAAACTGAGAAGATTTTCACCTTGTGAAGGTTTTCACAGTATCACAGTATGCTAGAGATTGGAAGGGACCTCAAAAGATCATCTAGTCCAATCCCCCTGCCGGAGCAGGAACACCTAGATAATGTTACACAGGAATGTGTCCAGGCAGGTTTTGAATGTCTCCAGGGAAGGAGACTCCACAACCTCCCTGGGCAGCCTGTTCCAGTGTTCTGTCACCCTCACTTGAGAAGTTTCTTCTCAAGTTTAAGTGGAACCTCTTGGGTTCCAGTCTGTACCCATTACCCCTTGTCCTATCGTTTGCCACTGAGTAGAGCCTGGCTCCATCCTCGTGACACTCCCCCTTTATATATTTATAGACACTAATAAGGTCACCCCTCAGTCTCCTCTTCTCCAAACTATAGAGACCCAGCTCCCTCAGTCTTTCCTCATAAGGGAGATGCTCCACTCCCTTAATCATCTTGGTTGCCCTGCGCTGGACTCTCTCCAGCAGCTCCCTGTCCTTCTTGAACTGAGGGGCCCAGAACTGGACACAATATTCCAGATGGCGTCTTACCAGGGCAGAGTAGAGGGGAAGGAGGACCTCTCTCGACCTACTAACCACCGCCCTTCTAATACACCCCAGGATGCCATTGGCCTTCTTAGCCACAAGGGCACAGTGTTGGCTCATGGTCATCCTGTCGTCCACTAGGACCCCCAGGTCCCTCTCCCCTACACTGCTCTCTAACAGGTCGTTTCCCAACCTATACTGGAACGTGGGGTTGTTCCTGCCCAGATGCAGGACTCTACACTTTCCCTTGTTATATTTCATCCAGTTATTCCCTGCCCAACTCTCCAGCCTGTCCAGGTCTCACTGGATGGCAGCACAGCCTTCTGGCGTGTCAGCCACTCCTCCCAGCTTAGCGTCATCAGCAAACTTGCTGATAGTACACTCAATTCCCTCATCTAAATCGTTGATGAATATATTAAATAATACCAGTCCCAGTACTGACCCTTGAGGCACTCCACTAGTTACAGGCCTCCAACTAGACTCAGCCCCATAGACTACAACTCTCTGGCTTCTCTCCTTCAGCCAGTTTGCAGTCCACCTCACTACCTGATCATCCAGTCCACACTTCCTCAATTTAGCTGTGAGGATGCTGTGGGAGGCTGTGTCAAGTGCATTGCTGAAGTCAAGGTAGACCACATCCACCGCTCTGCCATCATCCATCCACCGTGTTATTTCCCCATAAAAGGCTAAGAGATTGGTCAAACATGATTTCCCCTGGTGAAGCCATGTTGACTGCCCCTCATAACCCTCTTATCCTTGGTATGCCTTAAGATGGCACCAAGGATAAGGTGTTCCATCACTTTCCCAGGGATGGAGGTGAGGCTGACTGGTCTATAGTTACCCGGGTCCTCCTTCTTGCCCTTTTTGAAGACCGGAGTGACATTTGCTTTCCTCCAGTCCTCAGGCACCTCTCCCGTTTCCCAAGACTTGGTAAAGATGATGGAGAGTGGTCTAGCAGTGGCTTCCACTAGTTCCCTCAGCACCCGCAGGTGCATCCCATCTGGACCCATGGATTTATGGATGTCCAGATTGCTCAACTGATCTCTAACCCATTCCTCATAGACTAAGGCAAACCGTTCCGTCGACCTGACTTCATCTGAGGTCTCAGGGGTACAGGGCTCTTCAGGACCGCCTTCAGCAGAGTAGACAGAGACAAAGAAGGCATTCAGTAACTCTGCCATCTCTGTATCTTCTGTCACCAGGGCACCCATCCCGTTCATCAGTGGGCCTACATTGCCTCTGGTGTTAGTTTTATCTGCCATGTATTTGAAAAAGCTCTTTTTGCTGTCCTTGACCCTTCTCGCCAGGTTTAATTCTAAGGAAGTCTTAGTCCTCCTAGCTGTCTTCCTACATCCTCTAGCAGCAGCCTTATATTCCTCCCAAGTGGCCAGCCCCTCCTTCCATGACCTGTAAACTCTCCTCTTCCACTTGAGCATACCCAGCAATTCCCTATTTAGCCACGCAGGTCTCCTGGCCCTCTTCCTTGACTTCCTACGTGTCGGGATGCTCCGATCTTGAGCACGGAAAAAGCAATCCTTGAATGTCAACCAACTATCTTGGGCCCCTTACCTTCAAGCAGCCTTGCCCATGGGATTTCCCCTAGCAATTGCTTGAAAAGGCCAAAGTTTGCCCTGCTAAAGTCCAGGGTTGCAATTCTACTTGGTATTCTACTAGTCCTACCACACAAGATCCTGAACTCCACCATCTCGTGGTCGCTGCAACCAAGGCAGCCCTCAACCCTTACTGCTTCAACCAGATCCTCCTTGTTAGTGAGGATGAGATCCAGCAGCGCTCCTCTCCTGGTCGGCTCATCCACCATTTGCAGGAGGAAGTTATCATCCACACACTGGAGGAACCTCCTGGACTGTGCCTGGGTTGCCGAGTGGTCCTTCCAGCAAACATCAGGGAAGTTAAAATCCCCCACGACGACCACGGCCTGTGACTGTGAGGCCTCTCTCAGCTGCCTGTAGAAGGCCTCGTCAACTTCCTCACCCTGATCTGGTGGCCTGTAACAGACACCCACAACAGTATCGCCCCTGCCAGCCTGCCCCTTAATTCTCACCCACAGACTCTCAACTCGCTCGTCATCTGTCCCTGGACAGAACTCAGTGCATTGTAGTTGCTCCTCCACATAAAGAGCAACCCCACCACCCCGCCTGGCTGGCCTGTCTTTTCTGAAAAGGACATAGCCCTCCATGACTATATTCCAGTCATGTGAGCTGTCCCACCACGTCTCTGTAATTGCCACCAGATCATAATCTCCTGACTTAACACAGGTTTCCAACTCCTCCTGCTTATTTCCCATGCTGCGCGCATTGGTGTACAGACATTCCAGGGAGCGAGCTGAGCACACCGATTTCACCCTAGGATTATAGGAGGCCTCCCAGTCTTCATCAATTCTGGAGTGCTGCCCCACTGGGGCAAGCCCAGCTACAACCCCATCCCCCTTCAAATCTAGTTTAAAGCTCTCCAAATGAGCCCTGCTAATTCGTGCCCCAGCATCCTTTTGCCTCTGTGAGACAAACCTTTCCCACTTGTCATTGTCCAGACTGGTGCCCTATAAAACCAGCTGTTATCAAAGAATCCAAACCCTGCCTGTAGCACCAGTCTCGAAGCCAATTGTTTATGAACTGAATCTTCCCATTCCTTCCCACATCATCAGTGGAAGATGTAAGGAGTGAGGAGAAGATCACTTGAGCCCCAGACTCTTTCACCATCCTCCCCAAGGCCCTGTAGTCTTTCTTCATCCCCCTCAGACTGCGGGAAGCAGCTTTCCCCCCACCTGTCTGGAAGACCAGCAGCGGGCAGTAGTCTGTCGGGTGCACCAGGCTGGGGAGCGCCCTAGTGATATCCCTGATCCGGCCCCACTTCCCTATGATGAGGGTCAACTCTACATATCGGGCCCTCTGTTCCTCTCAGAAGGGAATCCCCTACTACAATGACCCTTCTTTCTTTCTTAACGGAGGCAGTCTTGAGGTGCAAAGTCGACCCCCTTTTCCTATGTGGCCTTGTGGGCTTGTACACATAAACACAAGTTTAGTTAGGCTTTGATCTTTAAAATGAAACTTTGTAAATTATTTAAACTTAGTTTACCAGCTGTTTATTAGTTCTCTGGTAAAGACACTCTAGGGAATACCTAGTCAGGTGAACCAAGTTAGTTACTTTTCTTGTTGTAAAATAAATAAGGTACAAAAGGCAGCCAGCAGAGCGAGTCACCTTGCCTAAAAGCCATCTGTCACAGCAAGATATAGCTGAAAATCAGTCATTTTAGCTTTGTAAGCAGAAGAACCTATGCATTACCTGTTTCTGAAACTAACAGTTTTTACTCTACCTAATGACTAAGCAAAGATGATAGCCGTAATAGAGCTCTGTCAGCTGAAAACAGTCTAAAAATGTGGCATCTGTAAAGCTCTCAGTCTTGATCGTCAATACAGACGACTGCTTTTAGAGAAGAGCATAGCACTTGAATATGATGAGAATGTGAATCAGATTTTCAGGTTCAATTGCTTCATTATTTTTCTTTCTTTTCATCACTTCTACCTGTAGTTCATGACATAGATTCTCACTCAGACATTTTTGTCTATGCAATGTAATGCTGATGCTTTCAAATTGACAAATGGGGTTTCTGCATACAGTTATATAGTAAGTCAACTGTCCTGCTGCAGGCCTTAATGATATGATCAGTTTTGTTTTGCTTTCTTTTACTTTATTTTGTCATATTGAATGGAAGACTGAGTTATCTAAGCTGTTAAAACTTACAGTGGTGTATAAGAGTACTTAAACAGTTTAAATTTGTATAGATATTTGAAGACCTAGATGATATATAGCTGTAGATACAGATATATAGATATACTGTATCCTGGGCTGCATCAAAAGGAGTGTGACCAGCAGGTTGAAGGAGGTGATCCTGCCCCTCTACTCTGCTCCCGTGAGACCTCACTTGGAGTATTGTGTAAAGCTCTGGTGTCCTAAACGTAAAAAGGACGTGGAACTGTTGGAACAAGTCCAGAGGAGGGCCATGAGGATAATCAGGGGGCTAGAGTACCTCCTGTATGAAGATAGGCTGAGAAAGTTGGGGCTGTTCAGCCTGGAGAAGAGAAGGCTGCGTGGAGACCGCATAGCAGCCTTCCAGTATCTGAAGGGGGCCTATAGGGATGCTGGGGATGGACTCTTCATCAGAGACTGTAGTGATAGGACAAGGGGTAATGGGTTAAAACTTAAACAGGGGAAGTTTAGGTTGGATATAAGGAGGAAATTCTTTCCTGTTAGGGTGGTGAGGCACTGGAATGGGTTGCCCAGGGAGGTTGTGTATGCTCCATCCCTGGCAGTGTTCAAGGCCAGGTTGGACGAGGCCTTGGGTGATATGGTTTAGTGTGAGGTGTCCCTGCCCATGACAGGGGGGGGTGGAACTAGATGATCTTAAGGTCCTTTTCCAACCCTAACTATTCTATGATTCTATGATATTTAGTCCACACAAATTTGCAATCTGGGATTTCAAGACAAGTTATAAAACGTTTGTTTTCTCAGTAAATTCATTTATAAGCACAACCTTTGCATCATCTTTTCCCAAATATTGTACTGGTGTGGAATATTACCAGAGTGCTTTCCACAGAAAACTTGTTTTTCCAGTGTGAAATCTTTTGTCTTTCCTGCCTCTACCCAACACATAGGTGATACCCACTAGCCCTGTCTTCCCTGCTCAGTAAAAGGAAAGTCAAACTGAAATTGTCAATAATTGAAAGTCTGTGTAGGATTGTATTTATCATGTGGTTGATTCTCTTAGATTTCAATATGTTTAATTTTTCATTTAAAGCTCTAGTATACTCCTGCTACAGCTCTTTGGAGTACACAGCTAAAACGAAGAGACTTTGAAATAGAAGGAATCAGCTTAAGTTGAACAACAGGGGTGTTTATGTACGACACAAGAATAAGGTTATCTTGAGCTTATATACTGCACTTTCAGTGAATTAATATAATTTAATTCAGCTCCATTAAACAGCTTGGCAAATTATTTGGATTCACTAACAGTTCTCTCTGAAATACACTCTAGTGATTGGCCACATGTTGTGACAAATATTTGGCAGCCCATCCATGCCATGACCTGGAGCTCAGTCTGACAATTTTAGTGGCACAGGGTAGTTAGTTGTTTCTAATTAATTTAGACTGTATTTTATAGCATTGCCTACAAGTCTAAACACTGCATACCATATGTAGACAAGGAAAATAACAGAAAAAGCCCTCAAAGATGAGCAAACCTCTTTTAAATAGATCTGTGAAGGTGGTAGTCTAAGGACAATGTGCTTTTAGCTGGGTAAGGCAACATGGCTCTAAGCCATATTTTAATGGCATTGTCTGCCCAGAGGTAGAAATCTTTTGGCAATTTCCAGTCTCTTTAGAAGTCCCAGTCTTATG
Source organism: Pezoporus occidentalis (assembly GCF_034315485.1). NCBI lineage: Eukaryota > Metazoa > Chordata > Aves > Psittaciformes > Psittacidae > Pezoporus > Pezoporus occidentalis. The sequence goes on from NW_026916062.1 coordinate 2,661,725, forward strand.
ATAAGGTAATTTGCATAATCTTGTAGCAATGTTGCATACAGCTTGTTTTTTTTTTCAAGAAATAAAATGGAGTTCTTATTCTATAAACTAGTTTTTTCTCTGAGAAGGAAAGCAGTCAACTCAGCTAGCAGCACCCATGTACAATGAACAAAAGAGTACACTGTCAGCCTTCAGACCTGCATTATGGTGGCTTGAAATATATCTAGTTCTAATGGCCTGGGCTTGGGGGAAAAATATGGGTTGGTTCAAAACACAAATGTTGTCAGAAGAAAACTTTTCTGTATGTGGAGCAGCTTGAAAGAAAAACAATGTGCAGGAAAATGCATGAAATGTGAGATTTGGAATGGCTGCTTTCCTGCTGCTTTTTTTTTTGTGCTGGGTTCCAAAAGGTTTTCTGCTGGTTTGCTGTGGACACCTCTCCAGTGATAGCAGAAGAGAGCAGCTGAACCAAAACAATCAATACAATGCTCTTGGGAGAAGCAAACTTGTGGGGAATCTCATTCATAGCAAAGGGTGTGAGCGAGGGCAGAAAGAAAACAAACAGTAGTTATGATGATGCATTACAGAAGTTAAACATAGCAGTAATATTTGGTATTTGTGTGGACACATTTTGGTTTTACTTTAGCTTCACAAGAAAAAATTCTCACAGGAAAAAACAGCAGCCTTGCCAGAACAAAAGGAGAAAAAGGATTTAGCTGAAAGCAATATTTAGACCCAATAATTTAGGGATTTTGAACAGCCCATATTTATATATTGCAGGTGCTACAGAACAAACATATAATCAGTGAAGCAGTATATCTATAGTTTTCAGCTATTGTAAGTGCCTCACAGTATTCAGTATAGTTCAACTTAGATAGCAGAAATACTTTATAAAATAATTCTGTTCTGCCACATAACTCCGACACTGGAGGACACAAGGGACTCCTTCAGAAACTTCATAGGCATATCTTAAAATGGGTCCTACCCTGGGCTCATCTTAGAGTCTGCAAATATGCAAATTATTTAAGCCTTGTGTACATTACTGAACTAGAAAATGTTTATAACACATCTTACCACTGAAAGTCATGTAAAGTATTGTGAACTGGAAGACGTGACAAAATTAAACATGCATGCAGGTGTTTCTTATGTATTCATAAACAGCTATGTAGCAAGATAGATTTAAAACCTACAATGGCTCCTCTTACCAGATCTCAGCCATGTGCTGGGAAAGAATTGGCAGGAAGTAGGAACACACACTTTAAAAAAAACCAAAGAAGTATAAACAAAAATTGTCAGGAAAAGGGGTTCTTTTGGTGCTCAGTCTTTGAAAATCCCTCATGCTAAATGGATTTACTCTGATGTATATCTGACTACATACTTGTATTTGAAAAAGCAATATAAGAAATGAGGTTTTGGCAGCATTTGATAGTGTTAAGGCAGTACTTGCTTCCTACTTTTTTGTTTCACTCTAGGTACATAAATCCATTCAGTGTAGTGGCAGTTCAGCAGTCATATAATATAGTTATCAACACTAGAAAACATGGTACAGGATAAAAGAACCAAAATTTGCCAACTCTTCTGCACAGTGCATGGATTGTCTACTCTAAATATAGCTAGTTCTTCAATGCCACACCTTGAAGCTGGGAAGAAGTGCAGAAACTTAATTAGTCTAGATTTAAGCTTTTGATAGAAATAATGAGCTAAATGCCCTTCCTCTCTTCCTTAAAATACTGCACGAAAAACAATTCTGTCACAGAAGCCTGCTTGTGTAGGTTTTGCCTTCACTAAAGCCCTGGTGTCTGCAGGTCGCCATCCATATCACCTAATTTTGGAATGAAAGAATGGGAGTACCGGAACACTGCTTTCACGTAGAACATTTGTGGTTTGGTTTTCCCAGCATGCCTCTGAGGCACAGGTCTTCTTGAGATTCCCTTCTGGTGCCTGAGAGACAGAGGAGTAATTTTCATACTTTATCCAGGGCAATAAATTGACTTCACCCTGCACAACAACATTGTGACTGTGACAGCCGAAACCAGCTCTGAGAGTCTTAAATGACACATGCAGAGTGGTTGAGTGTTGCCAGCCAAAGGATGGGTGGCCATGGTGAAGCTAGTTCTCATGAAAGAAAGCGGAGAAGTAGCTGAGTACTGGAATCTTTGTTTTCTTGTTTTTACCACTCTTAGAAGAACAGCAAGAGTTGTTCCCTACTAAAGATGAATAGGAACTCCTCAGCATCAGTAGTTATTTAATCTTACTCCCAGCATCAGCCTCTAACCTGGCTTTCCAAGGCTTTGGCTGAAACAAAACTGGAGTGTCAAAATGACAGTGAAGCCTGCTTGCTAACAGCTGATGCTTGGCAATGCCTACTTTGCCTGTAACCAAAGACAGTCCTGGCCATCATGGCAGTTTATAAGAGCCAAAGGACCTTCTGCAATTCTATCTTCAATTTCTTGTACTGTGGAGGAGTACTGCAACATTACATGTGTTTCTTATGAGCATAGGCTTCAAAAGTCTTGATAGAAGTTTCATCGGGGCAGACAGGCAAGGAAATGCTGTCTTTTCTGAACACAGGTATAATGAGATTGGTGAATCTAGTTCTGTAAAGTCTTTGCAAATACTGACTTTCATATATCTCTGTTTTCTACAGTTGTATGTGGAATTGTATCTCTACAAATAACAATAGAATATGACAGTGCAAATACTCGCCTTAATTTTTCATTCAGTATGAAACAAGGACACTCTGACATACTCAGATCTTAATTCTCAGCTCTGGTTTCTTTTTTTTTTTTCCAGCTGAAGTGCATTAAAACCATTCCAACCAAATATATATTATTACAGAACTAGAAAGATCTGTTTTAAACCAATATGAATCTTAATTTGAATGTAAGGCAACAAACTAATTACACTGAGCATGTTTGCAAGTTCTGTATTTATAATTTTTCAACTATTTTATAATACTGTTTGGCAAGAATTCATTTTTATAATTTGGAAGAGCTATATTTTTGTAGTATTTAGGATTAACAAACATTGAGTTGACAAAGTTGCTACAACTGATTGCTGCTGGAGCACTAGGCAGGTGTTCTGAATAAAAAGCAAGTGAGGAAAGTGAAATTAGATTCAGCTTCCTCAAAAAAAACAAGAATTTTCAAGCATATCTTCCAGTCTTTTGGGGGCATTAGTACGTTGGAATTTGATGATCTTAAGGTCCTTTCCAACCCTAACTATTCTATGATTCTATGTTTGCTCCATTATCTACTTGACACGTAAGCGTCCAGAGTAGTTGGGACATGATATAAAATAATGCATGTTTGGATAAAGTAAATAAAGCTACTCAATTTTCATTGTCTCCTTCATTATAATGGCAATGCAACAATGTATCTGTGTCTGATAACACCCATCTAATTAAAAAAAGTATAAAAAAGTATTTTTTTTGCCAATCAATGTGTTAAAATCCAATACCATCTTTTCTTTTTTTCAATAATTTATCTGGCCATGCAGATGGTACCTTGTTCTGCATTTGTTTGAACTGTTTTGTTCTTGGATTTTCTCATCTAGGAGGTAGAAGCTAAACTGATATCTATCTGCAGGCTGTGTGATCAGAACAGGCTATAAAAAGATAACAGAAATATAATACAGAAACATCTAAAGAGCAACATCTTTCTTTTTTCCCCAAAAAATAATTATATAAAAAAAAAAAGATATCTCTTATTTATAACTTAGTCTTAGACTCTGATTCCTCAACCCAGGAATAACTTCAGCTCTTCCATTTCTCCCTTTGCTGCCTTGAGCTCTGAGAAGACATTAGGTAAGCTTCTTTTTCGGCTTTCAACTAGTTTCTTCCCTTTCCCTTCCTGGAGCAAAGATGCACTTTTTACATCCTTTAGCATTCCCTCAGCTCCTGCATGCCTGCTGGAATCACTCAAAGACCTAGTTAGTAGAGGTGGGATTAAATGCCTATACTGGCTTTCCTGGATAGAAATTGTCCTCGTGTAAATTCTGTCAACTCCTTCTTGTTGTTTGGACAACAGATAACTATTAATTTAGAATAACTGTGTGAATTAGACAGCTTGTTGCAGTCAGTGGAGCTGAGAATTTAGGGTCAAATTATCCATTGAAATAGCTCTCAGTAGATCTACATTAGGAGGGAATTTGTCTTTTGGTTTTCAGGTAATGTGACATTTCTGTGAAGTTTATAATTAAAGAGGATGCAAATTTGTTACTAAATCATTCGATTGACAAGGTTGCTGCAAAAATGTTAATGATTTCATTCCTCTTACCTCATGTAGAAGAGCACTAATGTCTTTTTTTTTTCTTGCCATGAAAAAAGGCTCCATAAAACTGTCTCATGGTTGTAGACTGCAACTTAATAAACTTGAGCACACATGGAGATAACTTGCGCCCTTTAACATAATATCCATCAGGCTTCTGGTGAAAATTGTATTCTCTGTACTCAGTGATTTTGAAATATCTTATAGTAAGGCATTAGGCAAGCTACTGAAATGACGGTCATGGCTTTGTGAGAAATTCGGCATGCTAGGATGTGAAGACTCATCTGACAACTTAATGCTGAATTCTCTGTGGGCTGTTCTCATTGTTTCTCCCAGGAGAGCTTGATCTGTCATTTTCAGGAGATGTAGTATTTTTGTAAAATGTGTAATTAATCAGGGAACACAATGTAATTGAAATACTAATTACAGTTGCTTATTCAGGTACCAACATTTCTGCTATAGTATCAGTTGCTTAAATACCTTTGTGACTGTCGATTTTGAATCCATATTAATCCAGTTATCCAGAACCAGTCCCAAAATAATTTGGCATTGACAGTCCCCTAAACCAAAGCAAATTACCATTAAAATCAGTGAAGGTTCTGAGGGAAAACTAGTAATGGAGACACAACTGCAAATTACAACTCAACTGCATCTGTGTTCATGATTTCTCTTCAAGGTTTTAAAATGAGGGCTTTGTTTTTATTTGTTTTAAGCCTTCCTGCCATTACCTAGGACTTGCATGTTTGATTTAAATGTTCTGGGATAACCCACCATTTTGAAATGCATGACAGTAAACCAGCTTGGTTCTGATGGCATTATCCTATCCTCTATCATCATTCTTTCTTCTATGAAGATGATCGTTACTATCATTTTCTGAGACTGCTATTTATCCTGTGACATTTTTCTGTATGTCTGTAGATGCAGCTTGTGCTGATGTGATGTTTGGCAACACTGAACCTGACATAAGGAAGGAGAATTGGAATGTGCCATTAAATTCTCAGTTTGGGCACAGTGTGTAAGATATTTCCAGGATAAATCAATTGAATGTGGAAACCAGTGCTAATCACGAAACCCCTTTTCCTTCCAAATCGATCCTTTGGTGGAAAGGAGGCCTCTTGCATTATATGCAGATGACCCCTTCTGCAGCACACTTGGCATGGCACTGCTGCACACAGTAGCTCTGCCAAACCCACTACACTTAAACATTTCCCCTTCACAACAGCATGTAAAAAAATAGGAAGCTGAAGAACCCTGAAGTTCTTCACAACTAAAATATAAACAAACTATCACTGAAAGTAGTTCTCTTACAGATTAGTCCCTGGTAGCTTTTTTCCACCAATGCATTTCTGTGAAACTTATTTCTTGGCTTACCCACACACCATCTGCCTTGTGCTATAGTTGTTTTAGGATTATGGAGTTACAACTCACATACTTACAGGGCAGAAAAGAAAAATAAAGGAGTTTAAAAATCAGAGTGAGACACTCCTTGTCCACTGTATGTTTAGTCTGAAAATAATATGGGTTTTTATTGGGTCAGTTACTTGGATATTTTTTAAAATTGTCATAATGGAATGGAGCAATCTAGGTGTTTCAGAAACTGTCAATTCCACTTGCCCTTTCTTCTGCGTAGCAAAATGAGAATATACTCCTTCTTTTGTCCTACCTAATTGCAACTTTAGGACTAGAGTGGATTTTAACCCTGAAAGTGACCAAAATCTTACGTGGACATTAAAGAAAAAATAAATTTTTGGTCAAAAGAGTTTGCAAATTAGTGCATAAATTATACAGATCAGCTATAATAAACGAACTGTTCTCTCCTTGGCAAGTTGTTAGTGATAATAATTAGTGATGACAATCTGAAATAATTTCCAGAGGCCCAGCATCTCTAAATAGTGCAGCTGAAAGACTGAGAAGGGTCACACCTTCAAGCTTTCTGGGAACATGGTTCCTCTGTTGATACATGCTACTTCATTTTTTTTTTTCCATTCTGAGCACAATACTTCTTTATGTCAGCTGTCTGCTACCACACAAGTCCAAGCTTCTTTAACATGTGCTTTATTCATAAAATCATAGAATCATAGAATAGTTAAGGCTGGAAAGGATCTTAAGATAATCTAGTTCCAACCCCCCCTGCCATGGGCAGGGACAACTCACATTAAACCATGTCACCCAAGGCTCACAACTTCCCTGGGCAGCCCATTCCAGTGCCTCACCACCCTAACAGGAAAGAATTCCCTCCTTATACCCAATCTAAACTTCCCCTGTTTAAGTTTTAACCCATTACCCCTTGTCCTGTCACTACAGCCCCTAATGAAGAGTCCCTCCCCAGCATCCCTATAGGCCCCCTTCAGATACTGGAAGGCTGCTATGAGGTCTCCACGCAGCCTTCTCTTCTCCAGGCTGAACAGCTCCAACTTTCTCAGCCTATCTTTGTATGGGAGGTGCTCCAGTTCCCTGCTCATACTCGTGACCCTCCTGTGGACTTGTTCCAACAGTTCCATGTCTTTTTTATGTTGAGGACACCAGAACTTTACACAGTACTCCAAGTGAGGTGTCACAAGAGCAGAGTTGAGGGGCAGAATCCCCTCCTTCAACCTGCTGGTCATGCTGCTTTTGATGCAGCCCAGGATACGGTTGGCTTTCTGGGCTGCGAGCACACACTGAAGCCGGCTCATGTTCATTTTCTCATCAACCAACGCCCCGAAGTCCTTCTCCTCAGGGCTCCTCTGAATCTCTTCTCCTGCCCAACCTGTAGCTGTGCCTGTGACTGCTCCAACCCTGGTGCAGGACCTTGCACTTGTCATGGTTAAACTTCATGAGGTTGGTATCAGCCCACCTCGCAAGTGTGTCAAGGTCCCTCTGGATGGCATTCCTTCCCTCCAGCATATCAATCAAACCACGCAACTTGGTGTCATTGGCAAACTTGCTGAGGGCGCACTCAGTCCCACTGTTCATGTCACCAACAGAGATGTTGAATAAGACCGGTCCCAACACCGATCCCTGAGGGACATCACCCGTTACTGGTCTCCAGCTGGACATATTCTTTTCCTCCACTGAGATATCGACCAACAATGCTGTGCTACCTTTCGCTTTTCCTTAAAGAAACTGAATTTTGAGGTTTTCTGACGAGAAGAAAACAGATGTGACCTATTACTGTACTCAGCACTGACATAGGTTATATAGAAGAGAAACTTTAATTTTCTTACTGATCTTTATGTCCAGTTAGGGCTTCTGGACTTGATGTTATGTGAAGTCTTGTGATTTTGAAACTTTTTTATTCCCAGCAGGCAATAACACCTTGTGGATAAGTTTGGCAATGCTATTGTTTAGTCTGTTGGACCTGTTTCATTCTAATTAATTTTAATTGTTGTACTGATGATTATCTCTCTTCTGGGTGTTCATGTATTCAAGCATGTGACGGCTGCACAACATTCTTTGGTTTTAGGTATATCTTGAAAGACAACTTCATGAATTTTATTAGGAGAGTTTTAAAATATGCAGTAACAGCTGATGGTTTATGTTATCATTCAAACTATGCCTATCATTCAAACTATGCCTATAAAAAAACTGTTGCACAGTGATTCTTACCAATTGTTTAGAATAAATTTACAGATAAAAGGGTATTTCATAAATTTACTTGGGTGAAGCTGGAGTTGATCTGTAAGTAGGTTTAAAAATTCTATCAGTGAGAGGTCTAACAATGTAACCTGAAAGACAGACATTCTACAATGTCACTGTTATTTGAATAAATATCAAAAAAAATGAGCAACCTCTTACCAAAAAAAAACAAGTTGGAGATTGTTGGGTTAAGCTTAATTTGATAATTACTGACTGAATGAGTCAACATCATTTCCAGGTATATCACTAGTAAGAAATCCTGTTTTACCCAGTAGTGTCTGTAACAACACTGTTTTTATTTAACAGATATGAGTCAATTTCATAGATTTTTGTGAAATGTTAGCAAGTGAAAAATTGACATGGTTGTCTGTTTGCAATTTTTATGTGCCTTTTTATAAAATAAATACCTGCTTACAGAATGTCTCGGTCGTATTGATGTTCATTACTATTGCTTTCTTCTGAACCTTGACATTACCAGAGTTGCCATGATTGTAAAAAACAGATGTTTGATAACGTTACAGATGATATACTGTAGCAACTGATTACTTAATTATAAATGCCTTTATAAACATTACATGTAAAAAAAGGAAAGAAAAAACAAGGAAAAGGAAAAAAAAGGGAGCAAATAATCAATGACTGTTGAGGTCTAATCCCAGTCGTCCACTAAGCCCCATGTTTGATCTCCCTCCTCTCTTCCCTCTCTTTGGGTGGGATGGATAGGAGAATCTAATGTAAACCCCATGAGTTGAAATAAGAGCAGTTTAATAACTAAAATGCAATATAATACTACTACAAATAATAATAAGGGAAATAAGAAGAGGAGAGAATATAAAACTAAAAGGGGGAAAGAAAAACAATAAGCACAAGTGATGCACAATACCATTGCTCACTGCCTGCTGACAGATACCTAGCCCAATCCGAGCAGTGATCTGCACTTCTGGGCAGCTCTTCCCTGTTTATATACTGGGTATGACATGCTGTGGTGTGGAATACCCCTTTGGCTAGTTTGGGTCAGGTGTCCTGTCTCTGCTTCCTGCTGGCATTCTCTACCCCTCCTCACTGGCAGAGCATGAGCGACTGAAAAGTCCTTGATCAGAGTAAGCATTACTTAGCAACTGAAACATTGGTGTGTTATCAGCACTGTTCTCAGACTGAAGCCAAAACACAGCACTGCAGCAGCTATTAGAAAGAAAATCAGCTCTATCCCAACTGAAACCAGGACAATGACCCTTTGTAGAAATGTGTTAATAATTTCCTAAAGATTTTTTAAGCAAGTTACTTTTTAATAATGATTCTAAAAAAGTATAGAAAGTCAGCAATTTATGTAAACAGTTTGTACACAATTTAATGAAGCTCTTTAATGTTTTGGATAAATAGTAAAAATATTTTCTCTGAAGGAGAAAACATACACCTCTGTGACACTAACAGGAGCTGCTTGTGCACCCACCACTTCAACCGTAATTTTGGTTTGCATTGACATCACTCTTTCCTTGTATTCAGGGATCATATCACCCAACAGGGACTACTGAAGTAGAATATTTAGTCTAGAAATGTATTTGGGCTGTCTCTTGTGGACAGGCATAGACAGTTTATTTTGTATGGTCCTAGGCTTTATTCTTCCCAATTCCATTGAGGCACAATGGAAAGCAAATATTAGGGAGTCAGTGACACCCCAGCTTCGTGGTCCTGATTTAATGAGTATTTCTGCTGAAGGGCTGTCAGTGGAGAACTGTTTATAGAGAACATACTGCTGTGCTGTAATCACTTTGAAGAAGTTCCTTCTCTTCTTACCCATAAGCTGATGTGACTGGTTCTGCTGAATGACACACAATTGGCTAAGGACCAAAAGAAATTTTCCAACAACAACCTTTTGTATTTCATTTTTCTATGCATCATTTAACTTTTGGGATAATCTGAAGTTCAGCTGTATTATGTCACATGTATGTTGGTGCTGCCTCTAGTAATGAGAGGTGGGTGCACTTCTAAGAAAAGCTATAATGAATCAGAGAAAGATCACTTTTGGCAGGGAGTAAGAGGGGATGCCTAGCAAAGACTACAAGAACAGATTAAAAATATAGTGATTCTAGTCCCAAATACTCCTCCAAACTCCAGCAATGTGCAGCTAAGGGTCTGCCTGAGATAGAAGAAACTTTTGAACATCCTCAATAGATTTATCTTCCACGAGTTTGTCTAGTTGTCCACTTGAAACATGTCAAGTTTTAATATCCACAACCTTTTCAGACAAGGAGTCCGACAGTTGCCATTATTTACTACATGAAGAATCTTCTCTTATTTGCTTTAAACTGCATGGATGTTAGCTTCACTGGAATAGGCTGCCCAGGGAGGTTGTGAATGCTCCATCCCTGGCAGTGTTCAAGACCAGGCTGGACAAGGCCTTGGGTGAGATGGTTTAGTGTGAGGTGTCCCTGCCCATGGCAGGGGGGTTGGAACTAGATGATCTTAAGGTTCTTTCCAACCCTAACTATTCTATGATTCTATGATTCTTTGATTGACTTCTAGTTCATATCTTGGAAGAGACAATGAACAAATACTCCCTCTTTGCCATTATCATACCACTCACGATTTTGCAGATGTCATGGCTGTTATATGTCTCTTGTAGTCCCTTTTCCTTACTCATAAAACCTAGTCTGTTTAGTAATTTTTTCCATGGGAAGTGACTTTTGCCATCCTTGGCAGCTTTGGCCATCCTTGCTGCCTTTCTCCAAAGTTTTTCCAGTTCTAGTAAGTACTTTTTGAGATGGGTTGACCAGGTTTCTAGACAATATCCACACTGTGACATAATTATATTACTTATTTGTTTATCACAAATTTCTGACATTTTCTCTTCTGAACCTTTCTTAAAACTCACTCAATGCTTTCATGGAAAGATATATTGAAATCCCCAAGAGGCAAAAAGGTCAGATGTAAGTTTATATTGCATTTTCTTGATTTCATGTTCTCTCTGGGGTTAGTATAATTTTGTGCCTCCATCCTCTACCTACCTAAACCTACCAGAGTGCAAAGAAAAAATTGTTTTATAAACTGGGTACAAGGAAAAGTAAAACTGAAGTCAGACAGTTTGTCTTCCAGAAATGGAGGAAAAATTTCAGGGATGTCACTGTATTTTATTGAACATTTTTAATGAAATATTTCTTTTCAAAATGGTAAGATGCTGACGTTTAAGCAAACAGAAAAAACTTTCATTTTGATTCAAAACACATAATAGTATTTTTGCTTAGAGGTACTGCTGCTGCTTCAGAAGGTTGTAGTTTCTTTCTCAAAACGTAGAAAGCCTTGGTCATGCTAGTTGAGCAGTCCTATTCTGCAGAAGACAGGTGTGGTTGAAATCCAGCTGGCAACTAAGCACCACACAGCTAGTTGTTCACTTCCCCCACCATAGGAAGAAGGGAGAGAACCAGAAGGGTTAAAGTGACAAAACTCATGGGTTGAGGGAAAGAGAGTTTAATAATTAAACTATATTAATGTTTTATTAATATATATGTTAAGAGGAAAAGAACAAATACAAATAAAACCCAAGAAAGAAGCACAAATCCAAAACACAGCCGCTTACACGCTACTGTGCAGAAAATTAACTCTATCCCAGCCAAAACCAGCACAGCAAGGTTCTGAAAAGTAAGAACCATGTTTCATTTAGCTAGACAGAAGTCAGGAAAACATTTTTAAAATCTGGCAAAATTAATCTAAGAAGAATCAGGAGCATGAAGTAGGAGTAAATATACTTCCAGATAGCTGAGCATAAGGAACTCATTCTTTCAACAGAGTACTTTTATATCTTTCATATATTTGTGCTATACTTTCTATAGGTGTTAATACTGCCTGTTGATAAGAACTTTGTGGCATCAATGTATATGCCTTGGAAAGTCAGTGTCGCTATGAGTGCCTCTTGCTTGTCATAAAGGTTGTTGCTTTGAAACCTCTTATTGTGTTCTGTGAGATGCAGCTGTATGAGTTTCATAATGGCTTTAAGTTACAATTTTGTAAATAAAACATCATTTTATAAATATAACATGAAAAATTAATAGTCTATAGCATTGCTTAGAGAATGCATTAATTTTCTTGGCTTGTAATTTATGTCCACTGTTTTCTCTACTTAAGACAAGCATTAATAATTTTAATTATTGAAATCCAGATGACAATTTCCTATAAAACAACTCCAGTTTTATGTTTTTATTGGCATCAACCCATTTTTGCATCAGAATTGACTCATCATGTGTTGTTAAAACAAAGAAGCTCTTGTTTTAACATGTGGTTTGGGGTTTTATGTTTGTTTTGTTTTTCTTTCATTCTTTGTGCTGCATCCTGCTTATACATCTTATTTCTTGTTCTGGAAGGGAACATAATTTTGCACCATCCTCCTTTCTGATAGTGTTTCACTGGGTCTTAAAGGTCACTTTTTCATCCTCTAGGGCTCTTATCAGTGACATGGCAGTTACATCAGAAAACAAAATAAAGCACATAGCTATAACGATAGCAAAGCAACTAATGACACTTTTCCAATTAAAAGCCCACACAGAATAGAATCAGAAAATGGACACCACATTTTTTAGCTAAATTTGTTGTCACCAGAATTGTGATTGGAGCTGGGTTATGGGGTTAAATTTAGCAATATTCATGAGAACAGCTGAGCACAGAACAGCTTGTCTCATCTGGAAAGAGATGGAGTTTTTTAGATTATTTAGTGATGCCAGATTTAAAACACATTGTATCAGTCTTCTTCATGATTTGGTGAAAAGTGTAGAATTCTGACAGTCAGAAAAGCTAGGTCACTCTCTTAATGCTGCAACATTTTTTTCAGCAAAACAAGTGTTCTCAAAATGCTGAAAAGTATGCTAAGCTGCCAGAATGGATCATTCAAAGTCTGTTTGCATGTTTTTAAGGGTATGAAGTACTCTTTGTAATCCATCACACTGGTATGAGAGTCGGTTATCTTACTGAATCATTAAACTGAAAGTCAGTCTATGAAGAAAGGTGGTCCTAAGAGCTGATAAACTGCATTTCACCTAATAGTTTTAATGACCTAATTTACTTTTCTTTGGTAAATTAGTATACTTTGTATGCCCGATTAGATGCTTCCATCATTTATCTTGTATTCAGTTTCAATGATTTCCACTATAAGGACTAGCCTATAGTGGAAGTACAGTTAGATTCAAATTCAAGAATATGTAATTATCAGTGAGCTTCTGACTGTGCCTGGCTTTTTTTCAATTTTAACAGTTTGGCAGTTGGCAAGAGTTTAAGGGAAAACTTTACCTGATTTTAATATTTTGCACTTGTTACAGATAAAATGGGAGATAAAGAGTATAAATAGATGTAAAAGTATATAAAGTATAGATGAAAAGCATTTTATCTACAACTTTATGTAAAGTATTATAATTTTATTGGATTAAAGTAATTTTCTGTTACTAATAATCTCTTTTTTGCAAAAAAAACCCTTTATTCTAAAAATGTCCCAGATGTTGAGCTAATGCAATTCTTGGTGCTTAATTGATTCTGATTGTGTTACAGCCCAGCAAATAAAGCTTGAAAAACCTGACAAAGGAACCAAAACAATATAGTATTTAATAGTTTCTCAAATATAAAAATAGAACAGGCTGTTTGAAAGCACACGTCCACATATGTGCCACTTGTAAGAAATAGTTGATCATGACTTGTCCTACACTTTGAGTAGTATCTTCTGCAGGTTTTATATAAAAGAAATACTGCTTATTTAAGATCTATCGTGTGTAAAAAAAAATAAATTAAAGCAAGTTAATACATCAGCAGTGATAGGTAGAATTGAACAGTCCCTTAGAGATCTATGGTATGATAACTTCTGAATCAATGTTATGAGACCATTTTGGACAGCAGTGTTCCTGCATTTTGAAAATAACATCTTATTCTGAGCATGATTTTTTAAAATCTTTGTGCATTTTGAGACTCTGCTTTAGGAAAGATTTCACAAACTGGTTGTTCACAGTTTTTGTGGAAGAACCTGTGCTAGCACATGTGCTAACATGAATACAGGTGTGGAACTTCTAGTGAAAACAGGCCACTGTACAACAGAGCAATTTAGATTACATTAAATTCTTAGTCATCTTCACTTTTGATTTTTAAACCAGGAAACATTCACAGATGACCACTTAGATTTTTCTTTAAATTGCAATCAAGCACATAGTAATTAGCCTTTTTTAAGATGCTACTCGCTCATCATAGTATTGAACCTAATAACTGAAACTTGGCAAAGATACTCTGATGCACTCCACCACTGGTTTTTGGTATTTTTTTTAACAGCTTCAGCATGCTCTAAACTTTGCTAAGCACAACAGAATATCCTACCAGAACAATAAAATAAAGTAACATTATAAATAGGGTTTGGATTTCAGAAGATATATACTTTTCACTATAAAACTACTGAAAACACTTTTAAGTGTCTATGATGAATAAAGGAAGACAAAAATTTCAGTGTCTGTTTGTTCAAATTGATTAAAAAACAAATAACCAAAATATGGAGCACAATACTATAAAATGACTGGCAGCCTTCTGGGCAATTGCTATGCCTTCTACACCAAAGGTATCATTTCTCAGCTTCTCTCGTAGTTCAGATTTAGAGGAAGAGCCTGAGGCCCATGAAGGCTTATATGTAAACTTGAGGAATCCTAGCTATTTCTTGAGGATAGCAGTGATACGCTGCTAGCAAGTTTGTGCAACTGACATTAAGGAAAACTTTAAGCTTTGACAGTGACAATGGAAAACACAGATAACAGCCATTCCAAATGGCACCTCTCCTATGTGACAGTTCTAGTTTATCATGTTGCTGTTACTACATGAAAAAACACATGGCACTGGCCATTTTCAGCTTTTTCCCTCTTCTCTTCTGGGTTTGTATCAGTTTCCCAAGGACTATTTTTGAAGTTGTCAGGCAAGCCTGATGAAAATGAGAGAGAAGCTATATTAACTCTAAACAAGCTACCAGTGATGTGCATCTCTGCAGCTACAGTGATTGTGAGTCATCATGCGGTTCCCAGGTGACAGTCACATTTATGCTCAAAACAGTCCCTTCATTATGCCACGATTTATTTATATGATATTTTATACAACAGCAAAAATGGCTTTCCAGTTCTTTGTGCAGCTTCAAAAAGCATTCAGAAAATAGCAATAAAAAAAGAAGATCTGGCAATAAAAGAAAATATTTAATGGAAAAATTGTTTAAATATCTTCTGTAGAGGAAAAGTGGAAAATGGAAAAGAAGAAAATCTTCAGCAAAATAAGCCTCCTATGCTTTTATAAGTAGTTGTCTCAACATTTTCTGACAATAAAATAAGTGTAAAACTTCTGCTATTTAATTTAACCTTAGATAACTTGAATTTACTGGAAATTTGAAGCCATAAGATCAAACGTATATTTCCTATCTAAGAAATTAAAATAGGATTCTCCTTTAGAAGACTTTCTGCTGAGCACATAGCAACAACTCATTCCTGTGATGTATATTAATCTGTTTTCCACACCAACAGTTTAGCTTTTTGTCATTACTTTCATTTTAGATTGAATATTAGGAAAAAATGTCTTCACTGAAAGAGTTATCAAGTACTAGAACAGGCTGTCCAGGGAAGTGGCTGAGTGACAATCCCTGAAGGTATTTAAAAGATGTGTAGATGTGGCACTTAGGGTCATGGTTTACTGATGGACTTGGCAGTGCTAGGTTTATAGTTGGATGAGGTGATCTTGAAGGTCTTTTCCAATTTAAACAATTATATATGTGATTCTTTGCATCAATTACTTCCTTAACACAGTGTGGAATTACCAGAGCTTATTTTCTCTCCTCTAAGGAAAAGTACTGTAGACCTGACCCTATTTGGAGCAGAGGGTTGGACTTTATGATTTCTGTTACTCCTTTCCAGCTTACATTATTTTCTGACTCAAAGCACAAAGATGTAGACTTTACTTGAAGTAGTTTACCACCTTTTTTTTTCTTCCTTTTCTTAACCAGCATAACTAACATTACCTTTCTTACTGGTCATCTTTACCACTTTCTTTTCTTCTTCCTTTTTCCTTCTTCCCACTCTAAACACAGAGAAATATTGTTAATGAAATAAAATTTATGCAGGTATTTGGACAAAGATGGCTTTTGCTCATTTGGCAAAACTAATGAGATAGGTAACCTTAATTAATTAGGACCTTGTATTTTAGCATATCACAGCTACTACATTTCTAGTCTATTCTAACTAATTACTGAAGGAAGTTGTCAAATATGTCGGTTGCTGTACCAGTTTTTAGTGATTGCTAACAGCTGTTTTTCTTTCTTTCAGTTGCATATTAATCTGTAAATCTCTATAGATTGATCTATTTCTCTATTTCTCTACTGCTGTTATGGGTCAGGCCTTTAGTTTATGTATTTAATTTTCTTTATGTCAATTATTCCCTTACTCTTTGAATTTTTATTTTAAAAAATCTCCGTATCTATGTCCATCCCACTGAACATTCCCATCAGAAATGAATTTTGCTGAAAATGCAAAAAGATTGCTGTGAAAGAAAAATAGAAAGCTATTAGATTGCCATAAAACCCTTGATTTTTACTAAACACAGCTTCTTTTTGACTTTCTCTCAACTAGTTATCTTTTCTTCATTTCAATGCAAATAAACTCTTTGATGTATTTTCCACATAAATGAGAATATTTTCATTGTAATAGGAGTTGCTTTTTTTCACCAGAAACACTAGAAATGAGTTCCTTCTTGAGATTTTTAAACTATTTTTATTTTAATTTTCATCTAATATTATTTTCATCCTTTTATATTATTTTTGATATTCATTCACTAAAAATTATTATTCTTATCTTTGTGTCATTTTTTTATAATGATAGCTAGAGATGATGCTTTTAAAAACGCTTGCAACCTTTACTTCAATTACCTTTGCCCCACATAATTTTTTATGTTATAGGAAATGAATGACTCTATCTTTGCAAATGCACTGCAGTGTTTACATTTTAATCAGAATCTGAACATTGCTACCAAAATTGATTTTGACTAAATTTATGCTTAGGTTTAAATTTACTTTTGTGGTTTTTTGTTTGGTTGGGTTTTTTTTTGTTAGGGTTCTTTTTTTTTTTTCTTTTGTTGGTTTTGGTTTGGTTTTGGTTTTGGTTTTGATTTTTTGGGTTTTGTTCCCTATCTGGGAAATCTAAAGTCTCTTTTTGAATCAAAGTTATAGTTTTGTGCTTTTCTGAAAGGATTAATTTATACTTTCAAATATTCTTTTCAAATCTGAAAATAAGGAATGTAGTTCAATCATAGTTCCAAGCTTTCAGTGCTTTTATCAACCTATTTGTGGAACTGCGCATATTCATTAAAGAAACCTACATAGATTATATAACTTAAATTTTCTTTTAATGTACCAAAAACTATACACTAGTAATGTACCATATAAATCAAAATAGTTGAAAATATATATCTAATTTGGTAAAAATGCATACAGGAGTATTTATATTAAGCTGTATACACAGAACATCATAAAGTTTTGACAATCAAGAAGAACTAATTTTAGATTAAAGTCTGTAGTTTCATGGAAACTCAGGAACAAACCCAATTACTTTACATAATTGTTTAAAATTATAAAGACTAACTGTTGCATGAAACATTAGTATCATATAACTCAATGAATGAACTGGATATAATTTTTAGGAAAAAAAACTAGTTTGTCTCATGCCTCTAAGGCAGCAGGTACAGAAGAAATCTATTAAGTCATTTAACTTATTCTCCTTTGGAAATTGCCCCACAAGGCAGCAAAGAAAACATTTTTAGAAGTTCTATTTTCTCTCTCTTTCTGTTACATCCATTTATAGTCCTTAATGATATACACATTAACTTACTCCTGTTTCTCTCTTTCTATAAATAGTAAACCACAGTTAAAACTAACCTAAGGAACCCTTGAGTGTTTCTTTTATGTCTTGAGTGCAGGTGAGAGCTTCAGCAGCATCGCACCTTGTCTCAGAGTGATATCTCTGTTTAAAATTATCCCTTCTTCGTATCTTCCTGTCCATGATCAAGTGCGTGGACCAGAAAGGAGCTGTAACCTACTACAGCCATGTCCCCACCTGTACATATACTAAAGACCCTATTAGTTGTCATCTTTAACAGCTATACCTACGTACCTACTCACCAGACATGAAATTTTACAATCCCCAAGACATTTACACAGTTTCAAGCCAGTCCCAAGGTAACTTTTCGTCTTATCTTTCTAGTTGCAAACTCAATAAACTGATCCAGTCATTGTGGCACCGGAATTGTAGTTAATGGAACTATTTTAATCTGTGTTCATTTAATCATGTTTTGCAAAAGAACCCTGAAGTGCACTGGACAAAGGCCTTTTGCCTAATTATTTTAGCAAACAAATGACTAATTTAACACCACTTATAGGCTGGGATCAATGTGAAAATTGATTCCTCTACAATAACTGTCTCCAGTTTGGTTTTCACAGATCTTTTTCTAATCCTTTTAATTTCTCTGTCGCCTTTCTTTGTGTACATGGGTACACTTTCCAATGTTAAGGACATAAAAGTCCTCATTTAATTTTTCTTCTATTTCCAAATATTGCCAGTTGTATTGAAGTAGTTTAATTTTTATTTCTATGGACTTTTGGTAATAGTAAAGAAAGATTCTGATTTTTCATTTCATTAAAAATGGAATGCAATAGCGCCTTCATCAGCCATGCAGTATGACCACAGAATTACTGTTGTAATATTAAAGTTATGCTTCATTACTTTTACTCTGCTTAGATAAATATGATATTTTCAATGGAATTTAATGAACAGTAGAAAAACCACATGTGCATATGTCTAAAAGTCGCAATTGAACTAGAGAAGGCGTCTCACTCACACTCCAAAGTGAGCTTTCATTACAAATGAGAATGAACCTTGGTTTTTATTTTCTTCTGCTTAAGCAATATATACTTTGTAATTGAAAGAACAACTAAATGACCATATACTTAAAGAATTTTCCATTCCACTCAACACAGCCTTTTGGATAGTGGTAAACGCAGCTACCTGTGAGACTGTTTCCTGGGGATTAAAGTATTTTCACTATATCATTCCCCTTCTCACCCTGAAAAATATACTGAGTGTAACCAGGGAAAAAAATTCTTAATCACATGCATGATCTACAGCATACCACTTTATGATTTCTTTTGGTAAAGTAACAACTATAATTTTAAGTCTGCTCTTGGTTCTGTGGGATATTAGCAAAATAAATAATTAATTTATCAATTATCCAGCTTATTTTTAAGAAACGAAAAGGATACTGAATATCAAAAACTGATGCATAGTATAAGAAGATCAGTTAAATGTTTCTTTGTTTCTGTGTAGTGCTATATAATCTAACTCTCTGGGCAGCCAAGAAGAAACCAGTGACAATTTTAGAAGTCAAAAGCAGAATTTGTCTCATTAGATATGAAATAAGAACTTTACTGAGTTTACATGGCATGCTCTTTTTTCAGAGTCCAGGGCAGCAATATTCACATGTATCTTTTATCATAGCTACCTATCAAATTCTCCCATTATTGACTGTCTTTTTTTGGAATAAGCAGGGAAGTACAGTGACTGGAGTCTATTTCATTACTTACCATTTGCAATGGGAAATATTGCATAAGCAGTAGTTCCAAATCTTATCAAAGCTGGATTTGCATATCCAAGTTGATTATGCTAAGGGCAAAAAGTCATGATAAAGTTATTCCTTAATCTCTAGACTGTGCCACAGTACAGATTTCTTTCCTACCAGCCTGGGAATCTCACAGCTTCCGCCTGCCTCAAACCTAGGGAGGGCTCTCAGGAGGAAGCTGGAGCCTGATCCTGTAGCTGGATTCCAAATAATGTTGTGAGCTCAGACTTCTTAGAAAAAACACTTTTATCACATTTCTGAAGCTTTCAAGAACATGTCAAAAACTTTGGATCACATTTCTGATATTTGTTGTGCTTCTTTGTAAAGAACTGAGAATTGGAAGCACAAGCACCCTAGTGGGGAAAGGATTTTGGTGTGGGACATCTTTGAAGTATGGAACTTGCTCATGCTTTCTTGGGTTCTTATATCACTGTCACTGCTACAGTGTAACATACTAACATAGCAATGAAACTGAACGTTCAATTTAATGAAAATAAAATACACATATGAACAAGAAATAAACATGATTTTAACTTTAGATCAAGTTAAAATGAAACATAATTACTACTGAACAATGCAGTCCATTAAATAATGGCCTCCCTTTATCATCACACATAAGTCAAAGTCTGCCTTTGCCTAACAGTATGATGCAACTAATGTTACACAGCTGCATCAGGAAGCCGCATATTTCCCTTATCCCTATAATGCCTACACCTGGACACCGATACATCTGGTTTATGCTGCTTTCAGCTTCAGCATTTCAGTACAAAATGCTCTTCTTAGATCTTAAAGATATATCAATTCACTTCAGTTTTAATTTTGTATCTCGCCACGCTTTGCGAGTTGGAATGGAAAAGTGAATGAAGAGGAAACAGAAGAGACAACATGTGTGAAGAAGAAAAAGATAATGCATATAAATATCCTGAAAAACTTTTCAGGGCACAGGTTTGCATGAGATCACCTGTGAGGGTGAGTCACCCAAAGCTGAACCTTTTCTGGAACAGAAAAGAGGAGGATAAGCACTTTCTTCAGCTACAATTTTCATATGCTTAAATTTATTTATTTATTTTTTTTAGTTCCTTCTTTTTGGCAACACAATTACTTCTTACAATTGGCCTGTGAGTTAGACCTTTCAATACAGTTGGATTTGGGGGCTCATATCAGAAGTATCGTGAAATGAAATGTAATTACGTGTCAGTAAGTGAGTGTAAACCTAAGGGAGTCTGACTGAAGCTAAATGAGTAATTGACTATGTGAAAGTTGCAGCAAGTGTGATGTGCATTCAAAACTCTCCAGAAGGAGATTTTTACAACTTTCAGTCCCTTCTGACATAGCAGGCCAAGGTTTGGTTTAGTTTCAGTTGTTACATTAAATATGCACATATATATTTACGTTGTGAGTCTAAAAGTTATCATTAATCAAAAGAGGCAATGATTAGGGTATTAGTAATGAACAAATAAAGCCAGATCAGATAACAAATTATGAGTTTAAAACTGTTTTGGGGTTTATAAATTATCCCCAAAAGAGTGAAAACAGTTTTCTTGTTTCAGTCTACTCGAGGAACCACTAAATTGTGGAGACCTCACTGAAAAATCTGTTTCCAGAAAAAAAAAAACAAACAACCAAAGAAATAACCAAACAACAACAACAACAAAAAAACCACAACCCCAAACAAACAGAAAAACAACCCCAAAACACCCAAACCCTCAAAAATAACACCACCACCACCCCCCAACATTAATTAAGAGATTCTCTTTTTTGACAAAAAAACTTTAGGAGTACAACTAACTGCAATTCTCATGGCTTATGCAAACTGAATTAACAATTTTAATATTTGACTGTTATTGACTGCACTTAGATAATTAAACAAAAGATAATTATGCAGCAATTTCACTTACTGGCTATTTTTCTCCCAGGCTGCTTAGGTTCCCAGAAATTAGGACAGAAACACTATTTACTCCATGCTCTTTATACTGCTAGAATATGGTGTATGTCAGACCAGCAATCGGCATACACAGAGTGTTGGAAATGTTAGATTTGTAGTATTTATAGTTTTTGTATGTTATTTGCAGAGTTAAAATGGAAATTCATATCTATATTGGAACGTAGAATGTGTTCACAAACTCAAGTAGCTGTTTTCAGACACAGATATTTGTGTGCATCATTAACTGACTGTTGTAAATGTGCTTAATTGATACTAAGTGTATATGATAATTTGGGAAGCTCTCAGCTACTTTGGGGTCCTTATCCTAGGAATATTAATGCAGAGAAGGTAATGATAACTATATCACAGCATTCAACTGAACTCAGCTGGAACTTTGAGCATCATATACTGAATCAAACATTCACTTCCCTCCCATGATAGGTATAAACAAGCCAAGAATCCATGAGGCAAAATATATGACTTTGATAGCTGACAAACACATATGTATTGTAACCAATTAGCAACCACATAGTGATATTTATTGGAAAACAATATGCTGTGTGTAGGAAGCTTTGGATCCCAAGTGCTGGCCAAAGAATGTTTATTGTTTGTCCAGCAATGTCTCAGTACTCCGCCTTGCTGCTTACTATACCACCTCACTAAAAGAAACTTAAACAATGAATCTGGTGTTAATTTGAGTTTGTGGCTGAGGAGATCAGGAATCCATCTCTAACAGGAATGACAAACCTTCAAGGAGGAACAAGCAGCTGATTAGCCATAGTTTGAGTCATGCTGCTAAAGCCTCCATAAGAATTTTGAGTTGATACTAAGAATCTAAGCCTTCAACATCAGTGGGGCCAAGCTTGTACACTCTGTGCTACCTAAGCACAGCCTGTCATTGGTTTTGAGTGACATTTAGCTACTTCTGCATTCCTGGTATGTAACATTCTGGAAGTGTTTCTCTCAACCATATATAATGCTTGTCTGCAGAAACTAAAATTTCAGTATGGAACAGTAGCTGCATTTTTAATCAGAGATTTATCTTTTGGATTGAGTTTAGTATTTACCGGTTAACTTCAGGTTCTTTTAAGAAGACAGTGAAATGTTCTTACCCTTATCAGTCTCCGTTCTTCCATCAGCGTTTATTCCATAACTTATTTGGTGATTCATTTTCACTGTTATTTTTCATTGCCTTTCTTTGAATTTTATTTTTTTTTCTTTAGGGCAGAGAGTTAAGGCAGAGTAATCATAAGATAAAATAAAGACTTTTCTCCCATCTTCTTTCAGCTCAGATTAAACAATCTGTGTTGACTGACAGAATGGATTTTTCACTGAGTGCAGTGTGTTTTTTCTTGAGACTACTTTTAAACCCAGGATATTTTTATGTTATTAAAATAATGATGTCAACTGCAAGCAAACTTTAGAACTTTGTAACCAAAAGAATAACATTTAATGAGTTTAAGCTCATGAAAGTATATAAAATTGTTTTATAAATTTCATAATATGCACATTTTAAGCCAATATATTATTCTTCTAAATTTCCCCCAGATTTTAAATTTACAGTTTTGCAAATTTATATTCACAAATGAGGAATACTTTGCCTGGATAAATACATTTTAATAATCACAACAGTTTTTTACTGTGCATTCATGTGATAGGTGTTAATCTTCATTCCAGTGTTCTCTGAAAGCAAAAAAAAAACAATTTAAGCATCTATAATACATCAGCAAAAAAGGATTCTTGGTAATTTAAAACACTAGAGAGAGAGAATAAAAAGAAATCCTCATTAATTTATTATAGATTCACTTTCACAGCCAGATCCTCAGCCAAATTTAGGGTCTCAGAAGGGTTTCATCACTTTACAACAGCAATGGATTGTGTCTGTACCTGGATATTTGAAACAGAATACTTAAACTAGCAATATCTAAAATCTGAATACAGGCTTAATTATATATACACAATATTTTAATACACAGCTAGGCAGATAGCAGAGCTCTGGCTCTCACACCTACTGGATGATACCTGCTGCTATTCAAATATAGTCTTTTTATTACTTTCTCTTCCGATTATAAATTTTTTGTCTTAATCTAAACTGATTAAAAAGCTCCAACAAGTAGTGTCCTGGGGGAAATAATACTCCCAGAAAGACCTTGATAGAGTCAAGTGCAACTATGGAACTCTGTGGGTGAGAGTGAATGGTACAGTGGCCTAAGTAATGAAGAGAAGAGCATGTTTGCAGGTGACATGGTATTTGGAAGGGTAAGATTACTATTCAGAGAGATCTTGACAAGATGGAAGAATCGACTGGCAGAAACTGGCAACAAAGGCAAATGTAAAGGTACCTGAGATACATTAACTCAAGCTGGAGACTATAGACTGAGGGCTAACTAGCTGTGAAACAGGTTTGATTTTTGTTTTTAAAAAAAAGACCTGGGGGCTTTGTCTTTCCAGGCAAGCTGAACGGGAGTCAGCAGTGTACTGTTTTGGTGAAGAAGGCTAACTATCCTGGTGTGCATTAGAGAAAGTATAGCCATCAGGTCAAAGGAAGTGATTATTTCCCCTCTTTAGCTCTTGTGACGGCATGTCTGAAATATTGTTCCCAGTTTCTAGACCCATACAGACATTGCCTATTTGGAGAGAGTCAAGCAGAGAATGACCAACATGGTGAAGGGGCTGGAACTCATGATGTACAGTAAATGAGAGTTTGTTCATCCCAGAGAAGAAAAAGCTAATAGGATTTGTGAGACTCTAACTGCTGTCTTCATGATCTAGGAGGGATTACAGGACCAGACACTTCTCAGAGGTGCAAAGCAGAAGGATGAATGGCAACAAGCGCAAGGAGAATTCCAACTAAACAAAGAAGAAAAAAATAGTATACAGCGTTGCCATATAGTATTTTTCTGAAGAATAATACTATATCCACAGTGTAGCTTATAATATTAGTTCTCTTGCTTATGAAAATTAGATGGAAGGGGGAAAAGATGCTGCTTAAAAGGATTAGGTAGTAGTATAATTTTCCTAGTCCTATGTTCAGTTCAAAAAACAGTTTCTTAATGTGGAGACTCTCTTATGTGATATCACACATATTTCTCTGATTCAACAGTACAGTGTTTTCTAAGATAACAGAAAGAACATCCACTATGTATTCTAAACCCAAGATGAGTACTTCTTATGAACAGTAGTTTCTAAACTGAAGTCAGTTAACTAAATCACAAGTAGCAGTACCAATATTGTTATACGTAGTCTTTAATAACATAAATATATTATTTAAAAGACAGAAAAATTAAGCTAAAATGGCTGTAACACCTATGGTGCAACAGTGACTGTCACTGAGATATGTAACAGAAAAAAAAACCAAAACAAACATTATTATAGGAAAAAAGAGTAAATTATAAATATTTTCAACTTGTAGAAAAATGTAGAAACATTTTTGAATGTTTTGAAAGCTCACTTTTCACAGATATAGCTTTAGACTTCAAAGTGGAAATGTGATCTTACTTTTTAAACTCATTTTTCCAAATTCAGTAGAGTATGATATAGAAATTGGGTAACTGAAGATGACAGCAAAATGAAATGGCAAAGAAAAGTCAGAGAGTAATGAATGGTACTCTGATAGAGGGGAAGAGGAAAATAGGTATCAGATTGGAAGAGTGGACAGGATAACAGAAATATTAAAGATGTAAGGACATAGCTCTTCACTGATCAGTTGGTCGAACGATAACACAGTGCAGTATTTGAAGACTGTAGATAATTTTTTCTACCTAAATATTTTCTAGAAAAGAAATACTGAGGAAAAAATATCTCCAACAGGTATATCTGATGCACTAATTGCAGTCTTTTTGATAAGGAAGATATAATTAAAAAAATAAAATATAAATAAGTGCCTTATTTAAAGGAAAAAATATTTGATCCCCAAGAAAGGGATCACATTTCACAGGCTTTATGAAACACAAAGTATCTGGAAAACATTCTTGAAGTAAAATTGAAGGAGGAAAATTGGACTACCAGATTGCAGGAAGATAGACTCCATTAAATTCAGAGTTGATAAAGAAATTTGGGAAGTGAGTCTCAGGCATTTCTTTGAAGAATCGGTAACAAAGGCACAAGTGAAAACTATCCCACTGGTGGGAAAATGGTACTAAGAGAACAATTTCACCATGAAATGTGTACTGACCTCTAGTTCAAGAACAAAGTATGCAGAAATTAAAAACTTGGTCAGATTCTACAGGACAAATAAAATTAAAGGCTAAGTATACAATGACAAAGCCAGACAGGCCATGGCAAAAGGATATATTACTACTGAGTAATATATAACTACTGAGGAATAGTGAAAATAAACAGCACTGCAAATGGAAATTATAGCCCATGGAAACAGAAAAATAGTCCAGAAAAACCATTGCTTCACCATCAACAGAGGAGAAATCTATTAATAGATGATACCAAGAAAATCACAATGTTAAATGCCATTTTTCATGAGTTTACAGGAAAATAAAAACCAAAATCATGTGGCCAATGAAATTTCAGCCACTGACTCACTGAATTAATAATATATGAAAAGCAAAAAGAATATGTTGACAAAAATCCATGTTTTAGGTTGCCAGAGTCTGAATATATTGTCTCTAAATGCTAAAAGTATGAAGGATTCTTAGATCTCCTAATGTTGTCTTTGAGTGCTTAGAACACTGAATTGTTCTGCAGAACTTCTTTCTTTTGACTTCGTCATTTATATAGTTGATTTACATGTCAAATTTCCCTGTTGCACTGCATTTTGAGATTAGTTCACTTAAAGGGGGTAAGGATCTACAAAAATGGGTGATGAAGAATTAAGATAATATTTTTAAAAAGGGGAGGAAAAACAAAGGTAATTGCAGATTGGGTGTTCAGTTTAATTCCTAGAAAATAGACAAGAACAATCTGACAAGCACCTACAAGAAAATAATTTAGATTCATAAAAACTAATATGGACTTTTAAACAACAACTTGTATTGAAAAGCTGACCTCATTTTCTTCTTTAAGGAAGTACCAGAGCTGTACAAAAAAGAAAAATTAGGTGAGGATTTTGCCCATCACACTCCCATATGACACTCATAAGTAAACTAGGGAAGCTTCAAACAATAATAAGCAGTACAGAAAAACTAATCTCAAATACATTGGAAAACTTAGAAGTATTAATGCTTTACAGTGAAATTGAAAGTGTAAAGAATTGACTTGATCAGAGTTCACCTCTGGTTTCATTACAACTAATATTTTCATTAATAAACTGACAGAACAGAGTATGTTCATTATACTCAGAGAGTACATCAAGCTGCTATTGAGAAGAACAGGGAGACTAAATGCCTGAACAAGGATCCAAAGCACTTTTAAACTGGAAATGAGCTGAAAGTCTAGAATAGGACAAGTGGAAAATCGTACATTTAAATTGGAATAATCAACCATGTAAATAGAGATAGATAAAGTAGATAAATCATTAGTCTTCAGAACAAAATCTGAGAATGATTGATTCCAGTCCAAACATAAATATAAAATGGTATGCTTTTTCCAGTAAAAGACATACATCTTACTTTTCCCTCTAATCAGGAGAATAATATGCAAATATCATATTTTAATTAGCTTTGATAAAGCTTCAGTGAACATTTTACCCAGATTATGGTGCTGCAAATAGGTGTAAACTAAATGATAATACCACAGGACTGGCCATAAGACTGTTTGGAAAGAGGTGATGTATAAGAAAATATTATGGGGAATTGCTTAGCTGTAAGAACAGGAGCTTCAAAGGTGATATGGTAACCTTCTTTAAATACGCAAATGATAACTGCAAAGAGACAGAAAATAAATTCCTGACCAGATGAAAGATGAAACAAGTAATAATCAGGCAAGATATAAATTAAAATGACCAATATTATGGATAGTGAAGGATCAAAAAAAGATTGCTTTACAGGGGCATGAAGTCTGCATCGTTGGAAGTCTTAAACAAGTGTTTGTCAAGAATGATGTTTATATCATAACCTGAACATAAATACAAAATGTTATGCTATTTCCATTTTGTATACATGCAGTGATGCTGCGCTGGGGAAAGAATACTGACTTGATAACCTTTAGTAGATCCTTCTGACCTGATACTGTGATACTGTAATTTAAATGGATTCAGATTTATTAAACCTTATATAGCTGTAGTATACCTGTGAAAATATCTGACATGGTGATCCAGGAGAACATACTATTTTGGATGAAGTAGGTATACAAGAAATGTGAAACAGATACAGTTTGCTCTCCATTATGTTAAATCACCATAGGAGTTATCAGCCTTTGAATTTTTTCCCACCAAAACCAAATTTAAGATAAATATTGACACTGTAGGTACATTTGGTAAGAATGGAGCTATTTCTTATGTCTTGTTCATGAAAAAAAAAAAAGTCATGAAGCTTGAAAACTGTTTTTTAAAGTTTTATAGCAAATGCATGTTAAGGATACCACCAGCTCATCCAGGAATTGTATTTTTAAAACCAGATAAACAGTATAATGAAGTTTTCTATATTCCAGTCCAGTTTTCAATGTTTTAAATTTACAGGGGTTCTGTATCTAGTAAATTGGCTAAGGGGGAAAAGAGGTGAAAATTAAAGGTTACAAGTAATATTTATGAGTTAGAGACATATGGTATAGAAAATATCAGTAGAACTAATAAGCTTCTGCTCTGAAGATATCTTGTGGAAGTAGTTATTTTTCTTGCATTTAGGGAAACTAACCAAGTTGACTGATACATATTTCCTACTGCCTTTCACATCCTGAGAAAATTCAAAAAAGTATTCTTAATTAGAGATGCACTTAACAGGAAATAAACTTATAAGTAGATATCATAGATAGATATAAATAGACATAATATCTTTCTACATACAAGAGTTTTATCCATAGGGGAAATAATATTCACTTCTGTGATTGGCTTCCTAATGCCAGAGAAATAATAGATGGTGAGGGAGGGGTTAGGATGTAGGGATGGTTGAATAGTAAAGGAAATTAAGTGCTCAAGTGTTTCTCAGATATAGCGCATAATATATAGTTAACTTGGTTTGGAATATGTTTTCTCACAAGATTTTGTTTTGTGAAAACTAGCTGGCCATGGTTCACTCTATCATTACATCTATGAAATGAAAAAACTGCCAATGAGCCAAACTGAAGTCAGACTTCCTAAGGTTCATCATAGTGAAAAAACAGTGCAGGGCAACATGAAACACTGATAAAAGAAAACTCCAGATGACAGAGGTAATGTTTGGGGACTGGTGATACGAGCTGAATGTGCTTGATGGTATGAGCTGAATATCACAAAGATAAATCACAACTAATTGAACACCACGAGAATGTGATAAAGGTATGCCAAGGTGCAGATTATGATAAACATAGAGAGGTAAAATAAATGCTTTTGTGTTCTGGTAACTCCTCTCGCTGAAGTGTTAGTTTTCAGGGAGGTGGACTATATGCACTCTTCCCACCAGTAAGTGATGTTAGACCAGGTTAAAGTGTGTTCTGGAGTTTCACTTACTGGAAGCTGAGGGGACAGGGTGAAAGGAGATGCTTTTGCTTTCTACATTCTATGTCCTTTGTTACAGAGGGCTGCTGATAACAGATCATAATTTGTTTATCTTCCAGAAACACTTTCTGCAGGCTTGTGTGCTTCTTCATGGAGAGGGTATTGGGAAAAAAAAACCCACCCATGTTTCCTGGTTTCTAAGATATAGGTCCTCAAGTTCCCAGAAATTTAAGTGTTTTAAGTTACAAATTAATTGCTCCATATCACCAAGGTAAAAAGCATATCAAGTGGCCTAGGTTCAGCTGCTGCAGTCATTTTTCTCCTTCTTAGTAGCTGTGGCAGTGCTGTGTTTTTGACTTTAGCCTGAGAACAATGCTGATAACATACCAATGTTTTTAGTTGTTGCTGAGTAATGCTTTCTTTGATCAAGGACTTTTCAATCTCATGCTCTGCCAGTGAGGAGGGGCACGGGCAGCTGGGAGGAAGCAGAGACAGGACATCTGACCCAAACTAGCCAAAGGGGTATTCCATACCACAGCACGTCATGCCCAGTATATAAACTGGGGGGAGCCACCCGAAAGGCTCAAATCGCTGCTTGAGTCGGGCTGGGTATCAGTCAGCAGGTGGTTAGTGGTTGTATTCTCTTCCCTTGTTATTTCCCTCACCATTATTATTGGTGGTAGCAGTAGTGATCTGTGTTATACCTTAGTTACTGGACTGTTCTTATCTCGACCCATGGGAGTTACATTCTTTTGATTCTCCTCCCTATCCCTCTGGGAGCGGATGGGGGGGGTGGGGGTGGGGTGAGTGAAAAAGGAGGGGAGTGAGCAGAGCAAGCATGAGCAAGCATCTGCATGGTTCTGAGTTACCAGCTGAGCTTAAACCACGACACCAAGGAAGCAGGTAACTCAGATTCTCAGCTCCTATTTCTCAGCATTTCATCTAGGAACAGCTGAGTTGACCATTGAAGATCTGTTGGGATGGCTGTGTCATCCCCATGTGACTTCCATGGGAAACTAATGCTTGCAAAGTAAAATATTCTGATATTTTATTCCTTCTAAAATAATAATAATAAAAAAAAAACAAACAAATAAACAAAACAACTCAGTAATAACAAAAAGTTGCATCTAGGCTTTTTTATCATAATTCAGAATATCTTTACCTAAAGGAGACTCACTCTTTGCAGAACTTAACATTTATTGTCCCAGACAGAGTGAAATGATTCCACCTCTCCCATTCAGTATCCTTACATGTCAGAGGCTCAGAAAGAAACCGTGAGGGACCTGAATGTAAGGGTTTTCCATGCTGGCCGGAGAGGGACAGCTGGCACAGAGATGAAGCTTGGATACTCTCCCTAGGTCTGCTAATAGTTTCTTTGGCTGAGACAAAGAAACCATATTGTAACTCAGGTAAGGACACACCAGAAAATTTGCACAGTCTGGAGCACTTGGCTGGGAAAAAGAAACAAAGATACTGCTGCAAATTCACACTTCTCAGAGAGAAAAGAGTAGGGGAAGAAATCTTTAGAACAGTAAGGTGAAGCCTTTTTTAGAAATGCACTATGTAATAATGCATTTCATTTCCAAGAGCTGTAGGCAAAATAAGATAGATATCATGCCTATTAGCTGGACATACCTAACAGGAAATAGTTCTGGAGATTTTGCCTTGGCTGTTTTTGTATGTGATTGAACATAAAGCATAGCTCAGTAGTGTTTGTTGTTGTTTTTTTTTTTTTTTTTTTTTTGGGGGGGTGTTGTTTTTGTTTTTTTTTTTTGTAAGAAAAGGATCTTACAAAAGACAATCAAAAGTTTAGCACTAATGTATTGTCAAGTGGAATATAAATCCCTTAATTTGCACTTCAAATAACATAAACATACTTTAACACATTTTGCAGAATAAGGCAAATAAAAAAAAATTCTTGTTTAGAAATTTGGAATCAGCCTCATGTACAGTGTTTATTAAATCAAGTGCATCTTGTACAGGCTGTAAGTAAGCAAGTTGTAACACGTTCCTCCAAACAGAGATTAGAGAAAAGAAAAACTAAAGAGAAAATGAAGACTGGAATTTAATCACACTACTATTCAGCTCATTTCCACTTTCTTTGATATTAGAATGCTAGAAGCAAGCCTTGACAAGCTACCTGAGCACTATGGCTGATCCTATTTTATGTCTTTCTTTTGATTAATCTTGTTCTTTGCAGTAGTAACTGAATTTGTCACATTTGGACTTTGAAATCTACTGTAATGTTTGAGCAATATCACCAGTTTCTGTTGCCATACCAGTGGCAAAATTTTGGTTTTATTTTTGTGAAAGAGTGCAACATAAACGAACAGTTTATGGAGTACAGAACAAATTCATCACTCTTTTCTACCCTATATTCCCCATGCTGGGATTGTGACCAGATCTCCAAATATGTTTTAAAGTCTGTATCTGTTGTGTCTGTAGAAACCCAAATCAATTGTCTTCTCAGGAGTGGGTGAGCCTGTATGCCCTCTGGAGCCTGTTCAGCTGCTCAGACATGAACACAGGCCCTGCTGTGGCTTTCTTTGTGCTACTTTGCTGCCTGGGCACCATGCTAAGCAGCTGTTTCAAAAGCGTCCTTTGATTCCTAACCTTTGCATACATTGCTGCTGCCTGTAACTCCTAGATAGCTCTGTTTTCATTTTCCTTGGTCTTCTCCATCAACTGCATCAATTTCAACTCCTTATTTCACAGATATCTCTTTGCCTTATTCTGGGATGCCTTTTCTTCTTTGACCACCTCGTTTACCAGTTTGTTAGACTTCAATCTCACTTAATACTCATTTACTTTTTAAAAGCCAGTTAATCAATCTATCTAATTTCTAAGAGCATTTTTAACAAAATAGGAAATAAGCAAGCTGAAGCCACGATCTCGTCTTTTCTCCCAGAACAACTGTTTCTAAGTTCATTTGTTTATGCAATATTATACCAATTTTGATTTGTGTACTCTTCTGTGCAGCAAGTATCTTTCCAGAAAAAGCATGACTCACTATGGGTCAATCAACAAATAGAAGCTATAGGAAGAATATTGCAGAAAACCAAGCTGTTCTAATACATATATATGCCTCAGCCCAGTTCCTGGTCACTGTTGTCACCACCTAGGGTGTGAGCCACACCTGGCAGAATGCACTGAGACTCATTCTGTTGAAATTGATCTGATTATCAGGCCAGACAAAACCCCCTGTACTTCACAATTAATAAAAAAAAAACCAACAAAACAACCCCCCAAAAAAACAAACAAAAAACAAACAAAAAAAACCACAACCAAATTAGGTTTCAACTGTTATATGTCTCAGAAAGTAAAGTGCTGAAACAGTTAGAAAAAATGTTTTTCTTACTATTTGTTAAGATGGACATTAAAAACAGGAATGGAAAACTACAATCTGACCCTTTCATTAGAAATCATACAATTTCCATGAAGACTTTAATTCAATTTCCTACTCTATGATCCGAAAATCTTCTATATACAATTATGTTTTATTTGTTACAAAGCCTGAATGACATACATTATAAAAAAATATAATTCAACAGGTATTTCTTAAAACACTGCTTATATTAGAATGACTTCATTATATGACATCAACTTCAGAAAAAAAAAAAAAACTGCAATAATTTAATTTTAAAACTGAAATGTTCAGGAACTGAGGTTAATAAAGAGCAAGTATTATGTATGAACATTTTTCATTCATACTTAATATTCATGATCATTATGGGTAGAAAGTATTGTAAAACATTTTAAGTTTTTTGCTATTCAAATTCATCTTAAGCTGTATAAAATGCATCACCTTATGCCATTAATACTCTAATTTCCATTGACACAGTAGACCTTTCCAATCATATCCATTTTTAAATACTCAGACAAAGGTGATAGATTTATGCAGGTCAGTCTGTCACATGTGCCTGGAATAATAAACTGTTATCACTTGCTTTTGTGGATTAGGAAAGATGGAAAAACTGTATGCCAAAGACTAGGCAAGTGTTTTCGGTACATGTCTGTTAACCTCTTAAATTCCTTCATCTTTTCTGCCTTTTAAAATGATATAGGAAAGTACGCATATTTTAAAAGGTCTGAAGACCCATCTTTTCCTGCTCCCTGTCTTTCTTTGGATTTAAAAGCCAACAGTTTATAATATTTCACTTCCATATCATCACACAAAATCGTATTGATCCTTCACAAGTTCCTAATGGAAGTTTTTCCTTTCTAAACTGCTTGTCTAGTTAGAGACTTCTCATCCTACCATTCAAATATGACAGACCGGGGGGGGGGGGGGGGGGGGGAGAAAACCAAATTCCTAGTTTCTTGCCTGTATAACTGTGTAGACATCATGACAAGTATACTGCTGTTGACTTTATTTCTGTAGAAGTTATGTTGAGATCTCTGTGTTTTCTCTTTTCTTCTGAGTGGTATTTAGGCTCCTGAAAGAAAAAGAACAAGCAATCTTCCAGACTCTTGTTCAAAATTCTGTGTCTCAGCGGAACCAATAGCAAAGAAGACTTGCAATAGCTCTTCTTTCTCCTACAAGCTCACATTTAGGAAACAACGATGCACTGAATATTTTGCCCTGGATTGTTTGACAGGACAGTGTTCATGCTGTTATGCAGGAACAGAAAATATTAAGAGTTGGTTTTAAAAGTATCTTGGCAGCAACATTTTCGCTAGTAGTGATGACTTTTAAAGTAAAATTTGAAAGGGTATTTTTGTTTTTCAGATGTCATTGTTTCTTTATCACTAGCTTGACAGTGACTTTTTCATTTTTTATTTAGTATTAGTATTATATGTTGGAAACAAGGTAAGTGCACTTCAATGTTCTTGATGTAATAAATTCCAGTTTATAACATGCAGGTCTATCTTTCCAGAAAGGACCTTAGCCAGTGCTAATTGTAGTCTCTTGCAGTGTTCCCTGAAAAGGTACTCAAGTAGAACTCTAATAATGGTTCTATGCTACACAAAACATTAGCTAAATGTTTTCAAAGTGAATTAGAAACAAGGGTGATTCCAAAATAGGGAAGTTATTGAACGCTTCAAAATATTCAGAACCACCTTTCTGTCCCCTGAATCATCTTCAAAGAGTTTCATTTTTACTCATGGGATGATTTCAGTGTAGAGCAAGAGGAATACCTACATGACTAGGAAGATTAGGATTTGGCCTTATATAGAACTCCCTTCATGAAAAGCTAACTAAAGGCTTTTACTGCAACATTGATACTGAACTTAATAAAAACTAGCAACCGTACAAGCAAATTTTTAACAGAGCTTACCTTGAATGAGTCTAGTTGTCAAAATACATGAATTAATGAGTACAGTAGTAAGAAAGGTTTTGTGAGTGCAAACACAAAAACCATGCAAGATATAAAAGTAGTCTGTGTGATATCTGAAGTCTGTGACTAAGCTTGAACTCAGAGGCTCATGAGCAGAGTATTTCAATGCCAGGCTGAAGTTACATGCAGGTTTCGGTCACACTGCTTAAAATCTGATCTGATGGCACCACCAGCTTGTGATGTAGATGGGAATAATAACTCTCCTGTCCTAGCCAAGGCTCTCCCACCACAAAAAAAACTCTTTGTCTTGCAGTGATATCACGTGGTCATCACAGGGCAGGCAGGGTCGTTCCTAAAGCATCTTATGTCATGCAAAGCCAAAGAAAATGGCCTCTGCAGGCTGACATACTGCTGTCCATGACTATGAATGGAAGTAGATCAGGGATCACTGGTTACTTCAGTCCATTCCTTGATACGGGCAATTTATGATTTTATTGACGTAGCCTGGCAGTTAATTTAAGCTCCTGCAAGTGGAATGTCACTTTTCAGTTTAACTCCTGATTTTAACTGTAGTTTGGTATCTCAAGCTAGCCAGGGTGAGAAACATGTATCACATTCTTAGAAGTAAATCTGATTTAAACAATTGCCCTCAGTACTCATGGTCTATGTTACTACAGTAGGCAAAATAACAGTATAAACTTAGAAGTTGAAAAACTGAATAACACATTCAACTTTTTGTGCATATCAATCATGAATGCCACCTGAGGAACAATAAATTTGATTTAATCATAATGTCTGGTTTTAACAGGGGAAGTTGTTCCTCTGTTGATATCCTTGAAATATCCGGCTACAGTATTGATTTTATATTCCTTAAATATTTCAGTGAAAACTACTTATGTAATCCTTCAAGCAGAAGGAAGAAGGATAGATGATATATTCTGTTTATAACACACTAAGTAGGCAGATGACTCTGAAGTAGATCCCACTTCAAAGTAAGACTTTGTGATACCAGTTAAAAGCATATGCCATCCTGCCTTGAGATCCTGTTTCCAAATGCCGATGTTTATGCTCATAAATGAAATATGTAAAGTAGCACTGAAAATAATCTTTGAAATGAAAAGTGTTAAAATATATACTGTGCAGAATGTCTATCAGGTGTTCTGCAACACAGGCTCTCAGGTATGTATTTCTATGGGGGTTTATGGAGTACAGCAACAGATTTCAATGCTGCCTCAAGTACCGGGGTCCTGTGAAGACTAAGACCTACAGTAGATGCCAAACCAAGTTACAGTAAAAGATATTAAAAGGTATAGTGGAGTTTGATAGCAAGGTTATGATTGCACCATGGTAAGTGAATTGATTTGGAATCAGAAACTCCCAGATAGATTGGGGTTCAGGCATGGTTTGCAATGCCCATTGCCACCTTTATCCCTCATTAGTCAAACTGCTGCTGACGCTGCAGCTTCCTTCCTGCTCCAATTGAAGGTAGGAGTCACAGGGAACTGAGGTTGTTCAGGGCATATGATTGCAGAGAATGTCTGATCTTGGCACATGTATGGGATAGCAATTTGGCATGTACTGAAATTAGGAGTTGGGAATGTGCTGCAGTTCCGCAGTTTAGATGTCAAAAAAAAGGCTGTCATCAAACCACTGACTTTCCCAGGAACGGAATTTTTGTTAACATATTACAGATGCTGTACCTTAACTACAAATCATTGGACTTGATGCTGGGATTATTAACAGAAATCTGACGTTCTCTGTTATACTGTTTTGAATAATGATGACAGTATTATTGTAATATTTTTTTTTGTTTAATAAACTCTCTAATATTCTAAGACCAAAAATGTTTATCAGAACACCTAGTCTAATGCATTGCATAACATGGATCATTAAATTTCAGAATCTTTCTCCTTCCTTGAGACCAATAACTAGTATTTTTGGAAGGACTAAGGGTCTGAGTCTGAAGACAGTCAGAATAAGGAAATCCGTCTCACTTGTTTTGGTGGTTATTTATATTCAATTGTAAGAACAGCAATGCTCTTCCATTTTTGAAGTGTTTCATTAAACTTCCAACCATCTTTGGCGTTGTCTTTAAACACTAAAGAATTAATGTTTTATTTAGTAAAGCTAAGTATATGGTATGATCAAGTCAACTCATGGTCTTAATTTTAGTACTCTAAATAGAGCTCTTAAAGTAAAATTTTC
Organism: Pezoporus occidentalis; assembly: GCF_034315485.1. Lineage (NCBI taxonomy): Eukaryota > Metazoa > Chordata > Aves > Psittaciformes > Psittacidae > Pezoporus > Pezoporus occidentalis. Next base: position 2,698,166 of record NW_026916062.1, read on the forward strand.
TTCAGCCATTTAAAATTTCATATAGATTTTTCATACACCATTTCCATTTCATTAACTTCAATTCCAGCTTTTTGAAGTACGTATATACCAGAAGTGGTCTCTGTGTTTTAGTACAGCTTTGAACAATGCCGAATTCAGAGGTGATTCTTTTACCACATCCTTTTTTTTTTTTTTTGCTCTTCTGTCACTGCCAGCCCCTATTAGTTCAGTTCAAATGTGATTTCCCACTTTTTAGAAGTCAGTTGACTAGTTCTTAATCCATTTATCTGAATTTCACTGGTCATGTACTGTGATTTTTTTATTGAATATGCTATGGAGCAGTAAGCTAAATGTACTAACAGAATGAAATTGATGTCAAAAATGCTCTCATCCTTTTATGTCCTTTATTAACATATTTCTCTGTCAGCTTCTCAGTTATTTCACCTGAAGTCACTACCATACTAACCAATTTATAATCAAACGTGAGCCCACTTTAAATGTTGGCAATAGGAAGAGAATTTTCAGTCTATTAGGAATTGTGGCAGCACTTCTTTACCCTTGCTCCCTTGCTCCTTTCCTCTCTTCTTCCATCCTTTTAACCCTTTCCATATCAGAACACAATTAAAACATGTATTGAAATGTTTCATAATTGCTAATTTTTGAAATCTCAAAGATACCATGTAAAACAAAGACACTAAATAAGAACTTCAAACATATTCATACATCCCAGAAAGCATTCTGGTTTTGATGAATCACGTCGAGTGATGGATGATGAGTAATTCCTCGACTTTTCCAGATGAAAGCGTAAATTCTCACTTTTTTTAACATACTGAAGTACTCACTGAACTAATTTTCCTTTTTATCATTATTATGAATTTGATCACATCCAACTTATAATAATGATATGCCAGTTGGGGGATTTATAAGCTTGAACTCCTGGGTCCTACCATAAAATGTACTCCTAATGCCTTTGTTTCCTTTTCAGTTTTCCAAATCCATTTTGTTCTTATTTATACTGTGTTTCTCCTGCTTCCTCCCAACACTTCACATTCTATATAGCTACTTTGCTGTTACTGCTCTCTTTTTCCTTTCTCCCACTAAGTTGCTGTTAAACCCAATAATAATTTGTTCCAAATTATTTTCTGCATTTTTTTTTCTCCTGCTGCTTCTTACTTATTATAGATTTTCTTTGGTATTCATGAGAAGACCTAACAAAACAAGTTGTTTCTATACAAATTGTTTTCTTTACTGTTGACTTGAATGAGAAATGTATGTAGAAATTGTTATATGTTTTTAAGGAATTGGAAGTTGAAAAAGACCTAGAGGATTAAAGAGGACAAAACCAGAAACAGGTTACCTCATGATAATTACAATGTTACCTCATGATAATTACAATGCAATCTATTCTTAGTCTGCACATGCTGACGCTGCCTCTCATCAACGTGTGGTTACTTTCGCAAACCTCTGTAAGCCTCCTAATTTAGATGTTGAAAGCATAAAGAGTAGAAATGCTATTTTTCCAAATTGTGTCAATCAATCAGGAAATACAGGGGTTTAATAGATCCTGGCCCATCAATACACAGAAAATGGAAATATGGTATTTCTAGTGAAGTATTGTGCTGCATTTAAAATATATCGATTATAACCTTAAATGATAATAGTAACTTATCCAAAACCTGTACATTCAAATTTGCAACAGTCTTTGAAGGATTCTTGCACCATATCTAATCTTATTGGCAACATTTAACTGATATATTAGGCGAATGAACAGTTTAAAAAGCATTATGGATGCTTTTTCATTGTCAAATTGATGTGTGTTACCTAGGTTTTCCTATGATTATATACATCTCTGGACTAATTTATAATTTCAAGTGCTATACACTTGATTAAGTGAACACTGGTATTGCTGATTGTATGTGCTCATTTACATATTACTTTATTTAATCTATATTAAAGTTGGTCACTTTGAATCACTGATAATATTTATCTACGTCCCTGGTTGTTCATATGAATTATGAAATATAAATGCAATTTCTGAGTATCACTGTCAGCATTAAAAAAAAGCTTTATTCATTCAAAAACATTGCAGTTTTTCTTAGGTTATACAGCTCTCTTCAATATTATTTTCCTCTCTCATCTGTTTTCCTCTTTCTTTTGAAAACTAGAGTAATTTGGAATTTTTTAGTTGGTAGAGGAAGTATTCTGATACTAACCTTGGAAAAAGCACTGAATTAAATATGAATGCTTACTGGGGCAGACTGAACTAAACAGATGAGTGGCTATGAAGAAAGTCTGCAAATAAAATTGTTTGCTGTGGCTTTCACTGTATATAATTATTTCATTCATTTAAGAGCTGTGTATTTTTACTGCAATGATTTACAAGCCTCAGATATTCCTAGAACATTCCGGAGATTGTATTTGCTTCTATCATGAAGTATATATGACTTTATATTTTCACTATAAATTCTTTTCTGGCCTTTATCTCAACAAGTATTATGATTAATCATTGATTTCTCTCAAAAGCATACATAGTGTAGAAAAACGCATGCATTTTTATAAAAAGATGCTTTAATTCTCCTATATTTTATGCAAAGCTGAAGCCAGCAAAAGTTAACTTTAGCGCATTTATTTCTTTTCTACCATGGTTTAGTTGCACAGCTGCAAGGAGCCAAATCTGTCAAGATAGCAGTAAAGATTTTCTTCCCATGAAGGAATGTCTACTGGTGTCTGCTAACAGATTGTAATCCAAACACAGGATACAAATAACTGATATGACACTTCTCTAAGCTCCAAGACACCCACTACTAAGTATTTTCCACAATTACAAAGTGGCCACTGCTGTTTCATGTCAGTGTTTTTGGAAGATCACTAGGCACTATGGCACAGAAGTGGTCAGTATGTCTGTATGGGACAGAGGGAGGAAAACACAAAGAGAGGGGAAGCTCTTTGGAACACAGTTTCACCACTGAGAAGCCTCAATAATCTCTAAGTGGAGACAGTTAGTAAATTTTAAGATCTGAGCTGGAGTTAGTAGGGCACTACGATTCTTCTGTAGGACCAGGTCACTGAAGATCATTCACTCCTTACTCTTCCTGCTGCTGGAAGTGTGATAGACACAGGCAGACCACCCAAAGAGCCCTTAGGTACCCAGGTTTCTCAGCCATGTGATCGCAGCCTGGTCAGATCCTGTTGTTAGGAAGCTTTAACCTCCTAGCTCCCTCTTCAAGTCATCCTTAATATTGACCATATTCTCAATCAAAGATTAAAAAAACTTTTTTTTCCCCGAAGGTACAATGCTGACTTGACTGACCAGCAATATGACCTACAAAATGAATTTTCCACCTGTGTATATTTCTTTAAAACAGGTAATAAAGTAGCACCACCATTACTTTCTGTCAGTGAAATAACCCATCATCTTTTCTTAAAAAGAATTTTGTCATTTAGAAATTAGAGCTACATAAAAAATTTGGATGAAGGTCAGTGCCATTAGAATAGTATCAGTGGCAAAAACAATTGTTCTGCTACTTACAGTTTTTTAAATTAATTCTCATTCTTCATAACAATGTTCTGGAAAAAGCAATTGTTAATCCAAACTCTGTCAATCATCTACCAAATCAAACCAATTGTTGCAAAACAAAACAATAAAAACCAAAACATAGAAATTTTAAAGATATACATCTGCAAATCAATGTTAAAAAAACCCACAAAGAATATTGTCAAGTTTTGCCTATAAAATAGATCTTGTGAAATGCTGAGCCAAAGGTTATTAGGACTTCTGCTGTAAAGTTACCTTTAAGGCACTGGTTTACCCCTAATCTAGCAAAAAAAATTGTGCTGAGTCCTTGCGTAAATATGCAAATGGGCCTTTCCCTACTGCTTTCTTTTTTTTACTTGGATCCTTGTAGTTAATGAGTTTTGTCAAAGCCTTCTGTGAGTGAAAGGCTCAAAACAAAACTGAAGACCTTTTTCAAGCACTAAACTAGAAAATGGGCAAATATTTTTAGGCATCATCAGTAGAAAAACACCTATAAAGTCAGACCTAAAAAACAGTACATTAGCAAATTATCATATTGAGGGCAGAGCAGATATTAGGCTCAGTTGGAGAGGACAGGTAGTAAATATGTTTACTGGATGCTGCTACAGACATTTGGTCAGCAAGAGCTATCATTAAACTTTAATTTCATTTCACAAAATAGCTGTGGAAGAAAGCAAAATGGCAAAGAAGAATAACAGTGACTGTAACACGTTAATTAAATGTTTGTGCAAGCAACATCCTTTCCCCTCCAGCCCCACATCCAGCTTGGTTGAGCAGATCTGCCTGACTCCTGTCTGAAGGGTAGACATCGCTTTCATTTCTGTATCTGTTTTCCCATATACTGCTGAGCTGGAAATTCTCCTCAAATATAGTTGCTCCTAAATTGGAGTCTCCATGGCAGCCTTCACAGAGGTGCGCATTGGAGCCAGCTGCCAGAAGATGAGAAACTTAACATGAGCCAGTAGTGTGCGCTTGCAGCCCAGAAAGCCAACCGTATCCTGGGCTGCATCAAAAAGAGCATTTCCTGTAGGTCGAAGGAGGTGATCCTGCCCCTCTACTCTGCTCTCGTGAGACCTCACTTGGAGTATTGTGTGCAGTTCTGGTGTCCTCAACATAAAAAGAACATGAAACTGTTGGAACAAGTCCAGAGGAGGGCCATGAGGATGATCAGGGGACTGGAGCACCTCCCGTATGAAGACAGGCTGAGGAAGTTGGGGCTGTTCAGCCTGGAGAAGAGAAGGCTGTGTGGAGACCTCATAGCAGCCTTCCAGTATCTGAATGAAGCCTACAGGGGTGCTGGAGAGAGACTCTTCATCAGGGACTGTAGCGATAGGACAAGAGGTAATGGGTTCAAACTTAAACAGGGGAAGTTCAGGTTAGGTATAAAGAAGTTCTTTCCTGTTAGGGTGGTGAGGCACGGGAATAGGTTTCCTAAAGAAGTGATAAATGCTCCATCCCTGACAGTGTTCAAGGCCAGGTTGGACAGAGGTTTGGGTAACATGGTCTAGGTTGAGGTGTTCCTGCCCATGGTAGGGGGGGTTGGAACTAGATGATCTTAAGGTCCTTTCCAACCCTAACTGTTCTATGATTCTAAGACAGACATATAATACAAGCTATTTTTACTTTTTCTACCCTGAGATTGACAGACTGACAGAATGTAAATAATAACGTAAAACCTTAGTGGAACTGAATAAAAGTGGATGATACTACAAAGCTGCTTAAAGTAATTTTCAAAGGTGAGAAGTAAAGTTGTATAAATCAGTTACATTTATCCTTGTTGTTCCTAGTGCTTAAAAGGATATGAAGTTGAGAATGTAAGGTGATCAGCGGTGTGTCAGTTTGCCACCAGCTAAATCAAATCTCTGTGTCGACCAGCTAATGCTCGAGATAGATCAGGACTCTCTTATCGAATGATGCAGTGCTGAATACACTCAGAACACAGATTTTAAAAATGACATATTGGATTTCCCAGAGTATCTGCAAATAAATCAGAGAGGGCAGAATGGAAAGTGCGTTTGTGTATGGAGCTCAGGAGTGATTAAATACAGATTAAGACTTGGGAGAAACCAGAGGGATCAGCTGACTCACCACCATATTTGGAAGGACAATTTTAAGCACACAATTATTTAAAATAAGCAAATGAGGTGTATGACCCTTTTGATAGCAAAAAGTGCTTACAGTCTCTTGGGAAGCTTCCATTTCCACACACTCTGATGCAAAAAAGTGTGTGTTTTCTGAACATAAACCACACATTTGTATCGCAGTCATTGGCTATTTAACCTTCCAGGAATAACTTTGTCAGTTCTTTGGTCATGACTGTATCTCCATACTAGCAGAAATACCATTAATCTTCGTGTCTTGATGGAGTCACACAAAAAATATAAAATGTTTTTTAAGTTTTCTCAGGAAAGAGTGACAGAGAATATTTAGGTAATTTTATAATTTATATACAGACTGTTCCTTGTGGGATTTTTTTCTGACTATTTTGGTTGTTTTTTTTTTTTCTTTTTTTCAGCAACAACTAATAAATGCAATTGTTTCCTTTTATGGTATCTTAGATTTAAGACATATTCTACATACCCTCATTTACAAAATGTATATTTATAATTTCACACAAAAACCCAGTCCCCAGAATGATTCTGCTAGACAGCAATGTATTTCGGGAAGACTGCATACACATGCAAAATCCACTCTGGTATTTTATCATGCAGGACACTCAGGTTACAATGCTAATATACAACAGCTGTATCTCAACAGCCATCTATGGAGACACATCTGTGATTCCTCCTCATGTCTAGGATAATCAGAAAATACTTCAAGAAAAACCTCTTCAGAAGAAGGGAATCTTCTTGCTTTAGCTCACCCCGTTTCCTCTGTTTATTTCCAGAATCAATTTTCACATCTTGGTACACATTCATGTCACACAACAGGTGAAGGCATAATTTCTTCTGTGCTTTAGAAAAACAAAACAAAACAAAAAAAGCAGAAAGCTGGCACTAAGTCTCTGCAGCTGATCTTAAGCATGGAATTTGGGGAATACCAGAGCCAGCACAATATGGCTAGTTTAGGGTTTGCCTGACTGATCAAAGCTTACCAGGGCTTTATCCTTCTATCACACAGTTAGAAAAAGTATCTTTTCAGTTTCTCCTGATTGTGTTTATTTGACTTCATGAGCACCTCTTGTGCAGCAACGATATTTTTTGAAAACAATAAGAATGTGAATTTCAGAATCTACATCATAGAAAGTTACAATCTTTACCTACAACCCCACACACAATGCCACATTGCTTAATTTAAATTTTGTTAAGTAGAAAGATGTATGGGTACAATGGTTGACACTGGGCTTCTTACCCTTGATAATGCACTACATGAAGTTAAAACTAATTCTGAGAGAGAGAATTCGGGCAGAAAATAAGTAGGCATAAACACTGGCTTGAAGTTTATGTGAAATTCAAACTGAAGTGCACAACCTCACCTTCTGTATTTTCAGCAGAACTTCAGAATGGTGTAGACAAATTAGTAGACCTCACCAGAAATTAGAATTTCTGACTCACCAGAAATTCTGACATTTCAGTTTACTTCGTTTTCAAATTCAGTCAATAAAGACAGAAAGCAGCTGTACTGGAAGTGAAGCAAACACAAATCCTGAAAATAGCTGGAAATAATTCTAACCAACTTACAAATAAGCTCAAAAAAATAAGCACCTACAAAATAAATGTGAGCAAAATTGATGCTTAATAAATTCAAATTTGCATTAGAAAGTATTTAAGCATGCTGTGTTTCATGTTCTTGAGTAAAAAGTGTTCAACATTAAATTGTTTCACAAAAATGGAAAAAGGTTTACAGAAGAACAAGATTATTTTGAATTAAAACTGTATTTGGTCAATAGCCACAGTTAAAAACAGTAGAAAATTTTGGAATTGTGTTTGCTAATATTTTTATTAATAAAATGTTTTCACTTGCTACATTTTTTCACTTAGAAACTTATTGTTAAAAAAACTAAAAAATCAAATGTAAGAAAGAGAAAATAATTGAAAATGAAATGTTTCACTTTCTTTGTAAAATACACTTCTGGCAGACCCAAGAGGATGATCTTTCATGATATCTGTTAAGATCATGAGATTTTATTACTTTTGTTTAGTTTCAAGTCATATTTACTATACTGCTAGCCTTCACCTGCAAAGAATTACCAACTCTTGCACGCATCATCTCAGCTGACCAGTGTAGGCAGCAGAGGCCATAGAGGAAAAGTGTCTGCCACAGGCAGAGCTTCAAGGAGTGAATATTTTCATCTGTTTATACGTTCATATTCATACAGTTGAATCACAGGATAACTAAAATTACACCTGAATGGCAGAGTTTAAGCCCCCTGCTGGAACAGTGAAAGTAAAATTTACCTGCCTTGTGTTAACTTGGTGAAATCACAGTAAACATCTTGTGTTGGGAGAAGGAAGCTTAGTGGGAGTTCTGTCAAAGTCAGAACTGTATGGAGGGCATCAGGCTGCCATTTTTTTGCCTTTAGTAGTCTCCCCCACTGAATTTCAGCACATTAAATATTCTTTCTCTTACATCAAAAGCATTAGATCTTTGGATTTTCTTTCCAAAGGCTACAGCTTGTTCCTTCCTAAGCAGCAATCCTCAAAAAGTCTCAAGTGAGGCACTCCTACTAGAAGCAATTTAATTTTATCTAACACTAAACAGAAGCAATTTATCATGCCTTTAGCTCTTAGCTTTCTCTGCAAGCATTCTTAGGCTGCCTCCCTACCCTCTGACTGTCAGTGTTTAAACCAAACTCAAGACTGATACACAGACAGCAATTTTGCCAACAGCTAGTCCCAGAACTCTGCACATTGGCATCTCTGTTTCCACATTTTTACCTTCAGGATAGATTACCAATGCAAAAGAAAGTACAGATATCCTCAATGAGTAATTTTTATTATCCTCACTTTAAACCTATTTCTTATTGCAGCACCTTGCTTGCAGATAATATTTACCATCTTCTCCTACAACCATATGTGAGGGTTTTCAATATAAATTGCATAGTTATGTTAACACAAACAATGCCATTTCCTGGCAATTGCAAATAAAAAAGCAACAGCTTGTGCAGTAAAACCCCTATTACATATCTGAATTGGAATTGATCTTCCCATTCTGTTTTGTTTTCAGCGACCAAAACACCACTGTCCAGAGCACACTGCTTCCACCTACCACTCTAAAGTAAATGCCATCCTCTTCATGTGGAATAAATGTGTTAGAATATGCTAGAAGCTTTTGAGAAACATTCTGTCATACAAGGAAAGGTAAACATTAAAATCTCACTGTCTTTTGGTCTATGTGTTTACCTATGTGTTTCACATTTTCTATTATAGCCACAGAGGAGTGAGCATGAACAGAAGCTCTAGCTTCTGCCATGGAATTTCTTGATATATAACCTTCCTCCAAATCCCTGCCTTGGGAAGGCTTGACATTCATAGGAAGCACTCTGTTCACTTAACCTCTGAACACAGTTTACTGTATGTCTGACGGGGCACATCTACTTTTAAGTAAAGTAAATCTTTATAGAGGACCTCTAGGGACAGTGGGTGGGGAAGAATGTTCACACTACCTATAAAGGACTTGGCTTAATATTTTTTTCTTTATATATTTTCATTATATTGGGAAATTTCATAAAAACATCACTATAATCAAAAGTACACAAATATATTCAGGGTAAAACATATTCAGGGAAAAATCTCCCTTTCAGAAATAAATGAAGTACCTTACGCTTATTAGGGAAACACTCTGTAGATTGATTTTACCTAAATTTATAAAAGATAGATCCAAGTATGAGCTACAGAACGTCACACTGCTATAAAGATTAAGTACAATGATGGTATTGCTTACAGTTCAAACCAGGAGACAAGGCCTGGCTTTCACCTCAGGTTTATCCAGGAAGAACAAGGTTCCAGCTGTAAATATTTACTAGTGTCTGAACTTCTCACCAGGAGCAGTAACATAAAAACCACAAAGTCATGCACAAATGTATATTACAGAAATATGCAAGGTTTCAAACAGGTATGTTCTAATTATCTAGACAGCTTAGTAGATATTTCTTTTAGTCCAGTATATATCATAATGTATAGTAATAACTCTAATGAATGTAATTTAGTTGGGTACTTCCATAGGATTTAGCAAAATTGTGTATTATATCAGTTTCCTGTATCAATTTCAAGTCAGTTCATTTAAGTATGTAGCTGGTAGAGGTATGGTCATAATTTTCATGAAAAAACCCACCATTTTTTATACTTACTAGGCAATGTTGGTGTCTTCCTATTTTCTTGAATCATTTCCTGAATTAAAATGGTCCCATTGTACCCTTATTACAGTCTTAAATGTATTACACTCCCAAGGAATGGTAAGCTGAATTATGTTATTGTTTCAGAATTGCTGTTTGTGTTTGCTTTTACATGTTGCTGGAAGAGTCACAGTGTATTTTGGATGGTGACCAAAAAGAATTTAAATAGCATGAGATGTGCAATTTGATGGTTTCTAGAACTGGCCATACTTTGTGGTTATAGCAGCATTAGGATCTAGTGATTGATGCAAAGTGATTGCTAATTGCTGTAATTAATCAAATGTCATTCAGCATTGAGGAGTTTTGACATCACACACATGCACACATGCAAAGAAATCCCTTACCCAAGAGAGATCGGCAAAGTGCAGAAAATTCTGCTTTATGTTTTCTTTAGAGAAAATCAATGTTACTTTCTCTTTTGTTTGCTAAAAAGGCAAGGTTCCATGTGCTCTGAGACTAGCTGTGTGACAGTGGGAAAATTTGCACGTCAGCTTCTATCAGCACACCCTAATTCAAAATATTTCCAGGGATTTTAACAATGCTGAGGTACGGTAACTGCCCAGTTTAACAGGGAATATGGCAGCCAGGTGTTTTGTCTGCTTGATGTAACTGTTGCAAACACATACAAAATCAGTGATAAGGTTTTATCCTAGAGTACAAACTGATAACTGAGATAACAGCTGCTCTTCAGTTAATGCAGGTGAAAGTCTTATGCAACGTCAAATTACTAATATATAGCCAGTATTTCAAGTAACATGAGTATGAAAAATGTTGAGATATTCTTCACTTGCTTATTCACTTGCTTGCATGTTTTTGGATGTGTGAAACAGATACTGAAAGTAAAAGTAGTTTTGGTTTTTAAGACCAGAGTTTTGCAGCTACTGCAGAAAAGATTTAGCAACATTTGCTGACTTTTTCCTCTGCTTTTGCTGAGTGTATGCTGCTTTTGCACTGTTTCTCTGCAACCATTCAAGAGTACCTGTAGAATATTTTTAATTATTTCTGGATATTACTAGAACTGTTACTATCATTGGCATGAGAAAGTCCAAACAGGAAGGTCTCTTACATATTCAGGGACCAAAACCTATTCCATGTGACAGCTGAACACCCGTCAGTGCTCTGCCCCAAAGTCTTAAGATCCCCTCCTTAAGCAAACTGTTGGTATCTGGTTTATAAAGCTCACAACACTGACACTGAGTATGAATTAGGTACACGAGGGTGGAAGAGAACAGACTTTTATATTAATTGAGACCATAAAGGACAACAGCCATCGTTGGGATAGTTGGATCAAAGCCAGACCAGCTATAATCAGTGTGTAATGCAGGCATGCCCTTACTATGAATAGAAACAGTAAGACAATTATGCAATAAACAATGCTAATCACTTTCTCATATGGGGACAACAAGTAAGAGAAGCTGAGAAGACATGTTGGATGAGATGAACCCTTCCCAGAACACACCTAGGCTGCTCTGAGTAAAGATGCCTAAGTCCTCTGAACAGCTCCACCTGGCTTTCTCTGGAAGCTTCTTTCCTTTTCCATGTCAGCATCAGGTTACTTGCACTATTCCTCTGCAGAAAGTAAGCTTATCTAAAACCTGCTGTGGCAGACAAGAGCTGGCTAATTTGAATCTTGTCTGGCTTTTCAACCATTGCCCAGAGCAAACATCTGATATCAGTTTAACAGCAGACTGGCAAAAACTTCGGGGTATTTTTGGCCAAAATTAGATACAAAATAGCATACTTAGCACAGAAGAAGCACTGTATAAATTATGCATTTCTTGTTATTTTGGATTTTGAAAGATTAAAATGAAGAATTAGACTCTGCTCTTCTCTATTCCCTTACATAACTGAGAACTTGGGTAGACGACAAAGTTTCGTAAACACTATTTAGTAAAGCTTCTCAATCCTTTAGTATTACATATGAATAAATTGTTCCATCTTATTAATTACTTCAAAATACACGGTGAGAGGGATGACAGCCTCACAACATACAATATATGCCAATCACTATAGAGTGTCACTTGTACTCTGAGTACTTTGCTGTCTGAAGATGCTGTAAATCAGCAAATTCCATTTCATTCTACAGCTGGAAATTAAACATTAATCTACACTTGAAACATCATAATTTCCCTATGCCATCCCTGGTGATCATCTTATCCACAATATATGCCAACAAGATATTGCTCCAGGGAGCATCTTCAGATGCAAGATTTTGAAGTTATTTTCAGTTCTTCTTCCCCTCTTGCCAAGAGATGAAATTAAAGAAATTATTGTTCCAAGCTTTTTTAATTCTGTCAGCTAATAGCAACAGAGATGGATGCAGGAGATTCCTAAGATTATCATAGACAAATAGGAGTATAATTTTATATGACTGCATCAGTTTTTTGGGCATAGGCAGTGTATTGTCAAACTGCTCTGTGAACAAACAGAATATCCTCAACCTGCTTCATGTTCTATGTCTTTCATTACATTTTCATTTTAAATACAGTGTGTTCAAACTAAATGACATGGCTTTACAATTAACTTGGTCACTGAACCTTGGAATAATGTATTTTTGGCCATGATTTTCTTTGAAATGATCAGAAATTGAGTGACTAATTTGCAATTTTTTCTTTTTCTTTTCCTTTGAGGTAGGTCCAAAGCAAGGCTTAGCTAATCAGCTCAGTCTTTCTCTAGCTACCTCACAGGGCACAAAGAAAAGACCATTGAAGCAGTTTCCACGTTTATAGCTCTCTTTCTTGTGTTATCTAAGATTGGTTAACAAGTCAAAACTAATGTCTGCCCAAACACTCAATATTTGCTTCCTGATCTGCATTTTTGAAATGGTCTTTTATTGTCGTTGCAATGGGACATCCCACTTCTGACTCACACGCCACTGGCTCTCACCAACAGTTTTCTTCACTGTCACTACAGTATCCTACTTCAAAGATCTTGTGCACATATTCCTTGTCTCTGAAAGTTTTCACCTGACCAGAAGCACAGAAACCAGGAAAAGCAGGAGGATACAAATCCTTGTCCTGGGTTCAGCAGTAGCAGTCATTTTTCTCCTTCTTGGTAGCTGGTGCAGTGCTGTGTTTTGACTTTCAGCTCGGGAACAGAGCTGATAACAATGATGTTTTGGTTTGGCCAAGGACTTTGTGAGCCTCATGCTCTGCCAGGGAGGAGGGGAAGCCGGGAGGAAGCAGAGACAAGACACCTGACCCAAACTGACCAAAGAGGTATTCCATACCACAGCACGTCATGGCCAGGATGTAACTGGGAGTTAGCCGGAAGGGCTGGGAGACTGCGGGGCTGGAGGAGGGATGGGTCAGTGCTCGGTTGGGCTGGGGGGGGGCAAGTTATTGATTGGCTGGTGGTGAGGTGTTGTATTCTCTTCCCTTGTAATTTCCTTTAGCATTGTTATTATTGGTGGTAGCAGTAGTGATTTGTGTTATACCTTAGTTACTAAACTGTTCTTATCTCAACCCTGGGGGAGTTGCATTCTTTTCGATTCTCCTCTCCATCCCTCTGGGAGTAGGGGGAGGGAAAGAAGGGGGGGAGTGAGTGAACGAGTTACCTGACTGGGTTTAAACCACGACAACCCTGTAACCCAGGCAACTCTACTAAAAAAAGACACAGTGCATCAAGTGAGCATACAGTAAAATGTGAACATCAAATAAATGAATGCTTTTCCTATCACAGAGGATATGTCTACCATGTGTGATCAGCTTTTCTTGTAGACCACTGTCGTGGTAGCTGGTGCAGTGCTGTGTTTTGACTTCCAGCCTGAGAACAGTGTTGGTGAAGCCAATGTTTTCAGTTGTTGCTAAGTGATGTTTACCCTGACCAAGGACTTTGTGAGGCTCATGCTCTGCCAGGGAGGAGGGGAAGCTGTGAGGAAGCAGAGATGGGGTACCTGACCCGGGCTAGCCAGGGAGGTTTTTCCATACCACAGCACGTCATGCTCGGAGTGGGGGGTAACTGGGAGTTACCCGGAAGGACACGGGCTTCTGGGTGGGACTCGTTTCTTGGCCGGTGGTATCGTATTCTCTTCCCTTGTTATTTTCCCTTATCATTGTTGTAGTTGATAGTAGCGGTGGTGATTTGTGTTGTACATTGGTTGCTGGACTGTTCTTGTCTCAACCCGTAGGAGTTGCACTCTTTCGATCCTCCTCCCCGTTCCTCCGGGAGTGGGGAAGGGGAGAGCCCTGGTGGGGGGGGACACGGACCTCGATTGTTGTCAGCTCGGCACCACTCACTGGGAGTGAGTGAGAAAGTTACCTGACTGGGTTTAAACCACGACAACCACACAGCATGCCTGTCACTAGATTATTTTGCATGTTTGTATATGATGAGATATATGAATGTAGAGAAAGCCAGGAAGGAGCAGGGCCACTCGTTCAAGGAAAAGAATCATAGAATCATAGAACCGTAGAGAACCAAGGAGAACCATAGCATGTGACAGAAAAAGCACCAAAGCCTTTTGTGTCTCCAAAAGCCTGGAATCAGGCTATCCTTGAAACAGACTATCCTTCAAAAGGGATAAGGAGGCAAGAAATGACAGAGAAGGTAATTAATGAATTACCTCAAACCACTGTAGTTCACCCACAGCAAGAAATGCAGGTATCCTGATATTCAGCTCACAGTTTGAAATATTAAAATTGTAATGGCAAGTGATTGGCACACTATGAAAATGAGAAAATGTGAAGCTGAAAACAACTTTAAAAATGCTGGAAATACCTCATACAGTCTGAAGTAACCAACTGACTGGGATCGGAGGGTCTGGGAATTAATCACAGCTTCTATGCCCTCCTCCTGCCCCTCTGTCTCAAGAATTTAGAGAGCAATGCTTTGAAGCATGCCAATTTTCTCTGCTTCTGTAAAGTTTCAAAGAGCACAAATGAACAAATTATAGTTATCAGCTTTTTAGCTGGTCCCTTGGGTCTTGGAAGTTCTCCTGCACCGTTTAATTTTTTTTTAATGAGCAGCTTAAGATATTATTTTTTAGCAGTAAGCACATGTTCTTGCACTGAATATCTAAGTTCCACAACTTTTGTTTATGTCATAAATTCTTGCAATAACAGCAAATTGTCTGTTTTCAACAGCTCTCCCAGCTTATTGTACTACAAAATAATGTAAATTTTATTTAAGTATTTAAAGATTTCTTTTTTCTTCTCATAATTCATCCAAGTCCACCATTCACAATTTCACTATGAATATATGTATTTGATATGTATGACTATATTAACTTTATTGATTTCATATGACTATGAAAGCAATTCTCTTTAGGTTAAGTTCTTTCATTCCAACTATTATGTATGGGTCATCCTTCAACAAAAATATAGTTGCCTTGTGAGAACACCATGGAAATTTTTACCTGGCATATAGAACATTAATGTTTTTAGTCAAATGCATTACGTTATGAGATAAAAGCTCATCTGCACATCTGCAAAAAAGCACGGAGACAAAATGGCTGTTGTGGGGGAGGCAAAATAAATATGTGCTTGTGTGTGTGTGTGTGTCTGCGTGTGCATGTGTGTGTGTGAGCATCCTGCTCAGCCAGAGAGTGGAGGAAGATGAGGCCATTGGTGCTGTCTGTGTTCATGTGAGGGCTCCATGTGTCTTTCTGTGGCCTGTGTGGCTGGCTGTGTATATGTGTAGATATATATATGTGTGTGTGTGTGTGTTTTATATGTTTGGTCTGTGTACCTGTGCTTACTGCAAACATACTGTCAGCATTGCTGCAGATTGTACCTGGGGCCATGGAGCTGCAGCAGCCTTTCCTCTCTCAAGCTGTTATATCCAGCACAATATACTTCCCCCTAACGAAGTGTTCATCAAAAATGTTTCATGCTTGATCCAAGACATGAAATGATTCAAAGCAAAAGATGTCTGAACATATATAAATCGACAATCTTTTTTTCACTTACAGAGAGTAAATTGATAACTCAATTTTAAATTGGTAATGTATCTATCTCTCTGTATTTAAACAATCTCAATTACTAACTTGAGACACATTATATTTTTCTATTCTCTTTGCCATAAATGAAAATGCATGTTTAAATTTGAAGTATTTTTACTGGGATATGGTAAAAGTATCTTGAATGCAGTACTCAATTTTGGATTAAATTATTAATTCTATTTAAGAGTTTAGCTGTGTAAGAGACTGTCATCTGTTTTATCCTACATCCTGTGTAAAGGATTCCCATTTGTTTTGCAAAGTCTTAGTTTCTTTATTCTGTTTCTTTGGTAATGTGACATTTCAGACTGGGTGGATCAGAATGCCAGCAGGCATAATCATCACAGATTCATAATTTTTACTTTTTCCAGCATAGAATCTGACCCATACTATGTGTTTTGGTTTGTGTTTTTTTTTTGTTGGTTATCTAAATTATTTCACTACAAAATTAAGTTAGACACACACACATAAAAGGGAATACATTAAAAATACATTAATATAATATGAAACAATATAGAACTGCATGATATCTAAGACATGGTCCTGATGTGCTCAGGAGGCAGGTTGGAATGCTGCAGTCCACACATCCTCTATGGCAATACATTGTTCCTTGGGTTTTGATAAGTTATCCATCCATATCGTTATGCTCAGTAGGATGTTCACTGGCTAAATCAACATTCACAAATAGTACAGCGCCATAGGGAAAGATGGGTGCAAAGTGGAAAGGCTGGAGCTGAGGACTTGACATACTCTCTGCAGACCTTTCAGCAGTTTTACCTTGGGCTAGGTCTAGCAGAATCCTGTGATTGAAAGACCCAGCAACAGCCAAGTGCTGCTTTTGATTTGACTTGTCCTGAAGGAATCCAGTTTGTGCTCTTCCGTGCTGCTCCGTGATGTGATCCAAATGTGACAAATGTGGAGGCTGAGGTTGGATTAAAAACCTCACTTCTAAACTGAAACAGTACGGGAACATTAATCCGCTCTGTTGTCTGATGCTGTTCAGCAGATCTGGGTCTTCTCTGTCTTGTATAAGAAAGAGATCTTTTGCATCTATAAAAAAGAAGTTGTTTTTTTTCAGCTTCGTTATAAATACCAGTGTCTGCAGGATGCTAAGAGATTCAGGATAATAATGTTATAAAGAGCCAAGCAATGTTAAATGTCTCTCCTGCGGGATTTCTGCCCAAATTTGAAGATTAAATTCTTACAGATATTTAGAATACTGAATACCTAACCAGTGAGAGTCAGATAAAATGAGATGTTTTAAATTAAATACCAGCGCTGCAAAAAATTTACAAATTGCTTTACCTTAACCTATTAACCATGTAGTTTAGAATGATATTTCTAAAATATTTCTTCCCTTTTTAAAATCACAAATGTCAGATAAAATCTGATTAAACAGAGTACAGCACTTCATTTTACTATCTATAGTATTACAGTATTTACAAATTTCAAAGGTTTCTTGAAATATTTAGTGAGTGAAATTGTATCTGTCCACCTCTCTCTGTCTCTCTCTGAGAGGGAGGATCAAGAGATATGGAGATAGACAGATAGTTGGGTCGATAAAGGGACAGGTTCAAACTTGATTGGTACTTCTGTAAATTTGAAGCAAATTTACTGAAATCAGCATGATCACTCTTGTCTGACACCTGTGGAAATGAGAATAGAATGTGATCCTTTTTTTTAAATCCCCTCTATAGGAGTTATTGCACCTCAGAGTTAGCTAATATCCTTAAAACCAGTTAACATCCTCGGTGTGGTATTTCTCTCCACATAGCTGTGAGTTCTGCAATTCGGTGAACTGGTGAAATCCCAGTTTAGACACCAATCACTCAGTAATACTTTACATGAACAGACGTGGGAGTGATAGGATTATCATTAACATGGGAAAACGAAAAAGAACTTGTTTATTTACAGACTTGGAGGAAATTTTATCATATTGTTAACAGTAAGATGTACATACAATGACACAATCATAGAATCATAGTATCATAAAATGGTTCGGGTTGAAAGAGACCTTAAATACCACATATTTCTAACCCCCCTCCACCTTCCACTAGTCCAGGTTTCTCAAGCCTGGCCTTGAACACTTCCAGGGGTGGGGCATCCACAACTTCTCTGGGCAACCTGTTCCACTGCTTCACCACCCTTACAGTAAGTTACATGATTGGTGACCACATGATTAATGGCAGCCTAAGAGGAATACAGATTTATTTGATAATGTATGGATATGTATGTATTTAAGAAAATTGTATATATATCTGTAAAAAGTGTTCTTATTTAACTAGATCCATATCCTCTACTTCTGGTACACTAGTTGCTTTTAAAGGCCTGGATTCTGCAAACACACTGTGCTTAATTTTATTTATGTAAATAACATATTTATTAACCACAAATACCATAAATATACAAATAAATTGTTTTCAAACATCCTTATATTTCATCTAGCATAACACAGCTACAAGACTGACTGAAATATATTTCAGCTTATCACACTATTTGCAGTAATAATATTATTAGAGTCAATAATAGCTTATACTCATTTATGTATGTGTATATACCTGTATATATCAAGTAATAACACCAGAAAAGCTATTGTAATCAGCATCATGCAATAAATTATGTTATTTTTAATACTGTAATCATACTGGCAAAATCCAGGACATCATATTATTTTCTTCTAATTGGATTTCCTAAGTGCAGGGGTTGTAACAAAATAACAGATGTTAGGCATTGCTAGAGATGCGAATCTTTGATTTGTTTTTATAGCTGCTCTGACATTTAGGCTGTGGGCTTTCAGAGGAGATTGCAAGGCAAATGTTTTCATCATCATCTGACTCATTTTTGCCTGAAGGAAATACCGACTAAAAAAAAAAAAAAAAGAAAAAAAAAGAAAAGGTAAATAAGGAGCAGCATCAGATTATTATTAGTCATAATTTCCTCTGGTGGTTCTGCTGTGTTTGTCATGAATGTCTGAATACTAACTTTCACTAAGCGTTGTACACCTTCTTACGCTCACACACTATATTTAGCCTGAATTGCTTGTATTTGTGGCTGGGCACAAAGGTTCACACAGTCCTGACAAATCATATCACTTGTCTAATAGTGTCCTTGTGGATAAATTACTTGTTCACTGGAAGACGGTAGCAAGTGATAGAAGAAGCCAGAAAAGAAAATGTGCTAAAAAATCCCCCCACAACTCACAAGGAAAATGTCATTGAGTTCAATTACTCTGCTTGGAAATATAAGCACATGATGGTGCCTGAATGTAGTGATGAATATAGCATTTGATTAGCACTGAATGTAAAGGCATGCAATGCCAAGGGGAAAGTATTCATCCTCTATAATAAATTCACTAGATTTTGAGAAGGTAAAATGGACCCTATGTTCTGAGGACCCCAAATGAGGATTAGAATTAGCCCTTATTTAGCTACCTTCCAAGTTACACTTTAATTTTTTAGTAATTACAGTGCTGGATCTTCAGTAACCCCTTATATCTATACCTTTCACTGTAGCATAACAATAGGACTTATGAGTTAACAATAGCCAGCTTCAAGTATCCATGTTCTTTCTCTGAAGTTGCCAGCCAGATCAGTTTACCAAAGAGCAGAAAATACCTTTTTTTCTTTAGACTTTAAGTGATAATGATTTCATACTAAATTATGGCTATTTATTAAATATAGCTTTGTAGTGTAACTTAGTTCTAAGTAGGAAACATATTTGCGCCCCCTCAGAAATATGTAAATTGAAAGTTAGAGTTTCCATTTCTTAAGGGAAGAAAAGCCTGAAATGGTCTTCCTGCAGCTCTGTCCAAATCTAGTTTGCAGACTGGGTCCAACAGTTAAGACAGTTTCTATATGACTGGGTGCTCATACATTCCTTTCTGACTGTGGCATGAACATGGCTTGAGTCTTCAGATCTCTGCAGCATGAACATAGTAAGTGAAGAGATACAAAATGAAGTCTTTCAGATGAAGAAACTGCTTCATTTAGTGATCAACAGGGAGTCTTTAAGTGGAGAAGTGGATGTGATTATTAATAGACCAGCTGTATTTAGTATTTAAAATAGTATGTGTTTTCTAAAGCATTACAAACTTAGGAAGTACTAAAAAATAAGGTTTTCTTGGGGTCATGAGTAAAAAGGCTACAGAATAGTTGCTAAGGACAGCAGTAAACTAAGGTTTATACATACACCAAGCACAGGTTCAGAGATGAAACGATTAGGATGCTATCACAGACTTGATGCTTTGATTTATTGGTGTATAGTGCAAAGCTGACAAGAGAATAGAACCTACTTACTACAGAGTTATATCGGATAATATTTAGTTTCAAGTGTAGTTTGGTTACTGATGTACAGTGATGCTAGGATTTAAAATCTGGTTTAGGGTTCAAGATACTACAGGATGCTGGGGCACGAATTAGCAGGGCTCATTTGGAGAGCTTTAAACTATATTTGAAGGGGGATGGGGTTGTAGCTGGGCTTGCCCCAGTGGGGCAGCGCTCCAGAATTAATGAAGACTGGGAGGCCTCCTATAATCCTAGGGTGAAATAGGTGTGCTCAGCTCGCTCCCTGAAATGTCTGTACACCAATGCGCGCAGCATGGGAAATAAACAGGAGGAGTTGGAAACCTGTGTTAAGTCAGGAGACTATGATCTGGTGGCAATTAAAGAGACGTGGTGGGACAGCTCACATGACTGGAATATAGTCATGGAGGGCTATGTCCTTTTCAGGAAAGACAGGCCAGCCAGGCGGGGTGGTGGGGTTGCTCTTTATGTGCGGGAGGAACTACAATGCACTGAGTTCTGTGCCAGGGACAGATGATGAGCGAGTTGAGAGTCTGTGGGTGAGAATTAAGGGGCAGGCTGGCAGGGGCGATACTGTTGTGGGTGTCTGTTACAGACCACCAGATCAGGGTGAGGAAGTTGATGAGGCCTTCTACAGGCAGCTGAGAGAGGCCTCACAGTCACAGGCCGTGGTCGTCGTGGGGGATTTTAACTTCCCTGATGTTTGCTGGAAGGACCACTCGGCAACCCAGCCGCAGTCCAGGAGGTTCCTCCAGTGTGTGGATGATAACTTCCTCCTGCAAATGGTGGATGAGCCGACCAGGAGAGGAGCGCTGCTGGATCTCATCCTCACTAACAAGGAGGGTCTGGTTGAAGCAGTAAGGGTTGAGGGCTGCCTTGGTTGCAGCGACCACGAGATGGTGAAGTTCAGGATCTTGTGTGGTAGGACTAGTAGAATAGCAAGTAGAATTGCAACCCTGGACTTTAGCAGGGCAAACTTTGGCCTTTTCAAGCAATTGCTAGGGGAAATCCCATGGGCAAGGCTGCTTGAAGGAAAAGGGGCCCAAGATAGTTGGTTGACATTCAAGGATTGCTTTTTCCGTGCTCAAGATCAGAGCATCCCGACACGTAGGAAGTCAAGGAAGAGGGCCAGGAGACCTGCGTGGCTAAATAGGGAATTGCTGGGTATGCTCAAGTGGAAGAGGAGAGTTTACAGGTCATGGAAGGAGGGGCTGGCCACTTGGGAGGAATATAAGGCTGCTGCTAGGGGATGTAGGAAGGCAGCTAGGATGGCTAAGGCCTCCTTAGAATTAAACCTGGCAAGAAGGGTCAAGGACAGCAAAAAGAGCTTTTTCAAGTACATGGCAGACAAAACTAACACCAGAGGCAATGTAGGCCCACTGATGAACGGGATGGGTGCCCTGGTGACAGAAGATGCAGAGATGGCAGAGTTATTGAATGCCTTCTTTGTCTCTGTCTACTCTGCTGCAGGCAGTCCTGAAGAGCCCTATACCCTGGAGACCTTAGATGAAGTCAGGTCGACGGAACGGTTTGCCTTAGTCAATGAGGAATGGGTTAGAGAACAGTTGAGGAATCTGGACATCCATAAATCCATGGGTCCAGATGGGATGCACCCGTGAGTGCTGAGGGAACTGGCGGAAGTCATTGCTAGACCACTCGCCATCATCTTTACCAAGTCTTGGGAAACGGGAGAGGTGCCTGAGGACTGGAGGAAAGCAAATGTCACTCCGGTCTTCAAAAAGGGCAAGAAGGAGGACCCGGGTAACTATAGACCGGTCAGCCTCACCTCCATCCCTGGGAAAGTGATGGAACACCTTGTCCTTGGTGCCATCTTAAGGCATATCAAGGATGAGAGGGTTATGAGGGGCAGTCAACATGGCTTCACCAGGGGGAAATCATGTTTGACCAATCTCTTAGCCTTTTATGAGGAAATAACACGGTGGATGGATGATGGCAGAGCGGTGGATGTGGTCTACCTTGACTTCAGCAATGCACTTGACACAGTCTCCCACAGCATCCTCACAGCTAAATTGAGGAAGTGTGGTCTGGATGATCAGGTAGTGAGGTGGACTGTGAACTGGCTGAAGGAGAGAAGCCAGAGAGTTGTAGTCTATGGGGCTGAGTCTAGTTGGAGGCCTGTAACTAGTGGAGTGCCTCAAGGGTCAGTACTGGGACCGGTATTATTTAATATATTCATCAACGATTTAGATGAGGGAATTGAGTGTACTATCAGCAAGTTTGCTGATGACACTAAGCTGGGAGGAGTGGCTGACACGCCAGAAGGCTGTGCTGCCATCCAGCGAGACCTGGACAGGCTGGAGAGTTGGGCAGGGAATAACTTGATGAAATATAACAAGGGAAAGTGTAGAGTCCTGCATCTGGGCAGGAACAACCCCACGTTCCAGTATAGGTTGGGGAACGACCTGCTAGAGAGCAGTGTAGGGGAGAGGGACCTGGGGGTCCTAGTGGACGACAGGATGACCATGAGCCAACACTGTGCCCTTGTGGCTAAGAAGGCCAATGGCATCCTGGGGTGTATTAGAAGGGCGGTGGTTAGTAGGTCGAGAGAGGTCCTCCTTCCCCTCTACTCTGCCCTGGTGAGACCCCATCTGGAATACTGTGTCCAGTTCTGGGCCCCTCAGTTCAAGAAGGACAGGGAGCTGCTGGAGAGAGTCCAGCGCAGGGCAACCAAGATGATTAAGGGAGTGGAGCATCTCCCTTATGAGGAAAGACTGAGGGAGCTGGGTCTCTATAGTTTGGAGAAGAGGAGACTGAGGGGTGACCTTATTAGTGTCTATAAATATATAAAGGGGGAATGTCACGAGGATGGAGCCAGGCTCTACTCAGTGGCAAACAATGATAGGACAAGGGGTAATGGGTACAAACTGGAACACAAGAGGTTCCACTTAAACTTGAGAAGAAACTTCTTCTCAGTGAGGGTGACGGAACACTGGAACAGGCTGCCCAGGGAGGTTGTGGAGTCTCCTTCCCTGGAGACATTCAAAACCCACCTGGACACATTCCTGTGTAACATTATCTAGGTGTTCCTGCTCTGGCAGGGGGATTGGACTAGATGATCTTTTGAGGTCCCTTCCAATCTCTAGCATACTGTGATACTGTGATACTGTGATGCATTCTGCAGAGCCATAAGAACTGCAGTAAAAGCCACCAGGGATGAGAGAAATCATTTTATGTACATGTCTTACACTGGATAAAGTGACTGGCATATCCTGGGGGAGAATAGCTAGAAGTACATGATTTGTATTTAATTCCTTGGTGGTGAGAGGTACCTGCGCTGAGATTATGTGTAGGGTTGGATCAAGGTTTGCAACAGCACAGATTTTTTGTTTTCCTGCTGATGAAGGAAAAAATATCTTTGAAAGTAGACCCACCATGTCTACCTACATCAGCTTGAAACCATTTCATCCTACTGCATTCCTGCTTTGTTTAATCTTGTGATCTTTCAGGATCCTGCAGCAAGCCTATGTTTTCTGCCTTTGCTGTCCACTTTCAATAGATTTGAAAAGGTAGGTCTACACATGTTTTCTATTTTGGATCAATACTTAGTATCCTTTTGAAACAAATCTCTCAGCTGACCCCACTTGCTATGCTGCAGCTCATAGTTTTGAGCTGACTCAGAGTGCCTGAACTGGATTCCTCTCTGAAAAACATACGTAGGAGATGTAGTCCAGGAGCTCAGCACTGCACTCCAACTGCAAATGAGCATCCAGTTCCTGGAGCCAGGCTAGAGTGATCCCACAAACCAAAAAACTTGATGCATATGTACTGTGGATGTCAGATCTCCAACACAAGTTATTTTACTGTACAAAACTGCTCCCATTTATTTGCACTGCTACACAGGTTATAACAGTGCAAGTTATACGCATGGAAACACACTGGATCAGGACTGCCCTTTCTTTTCCTCAGCAACCCCAGGGGTATCAGCTGGCGTATGGGAGTCAGCTGCAAAGAACTGGACTGGAACACAGCCCCTCCCCATCCTTTGGGAGTAAATCGTTATGCAGGACACATGGATTGACAAGGTGATAGGGTGGATGTTCCTGAAATTATTTGGTTGTGTCCCAGGAAGCAATTCAAAGGTGCAAAGAACCTCTGTTTGTAGCTGAAATACACGTTTGTGGGAAATTATTATTATTCCTAGTCTATACTACTCCTCTTCATCTCTTTGGGCTTTGACTCAGACAGAAAAACACCTTGTTCTGTCATCATTGTTATAAATACAGCAGTGTTCTGCTCATGCATGATTGTATTTACTGAGTGTTGGGGACTATATTTAATTATAATCAACTCTGATGGTCTAATATATGGTCAAAGGAGGTGATTTCCCCCCCCTCTACTCCTGTGAGACCCCACTTAGAGTACTGTGTACAGTTCTAGTGTCGTCAACATAAGGACATGGAGCTGTTGGAGCAAGTCCAGAGGAGGGCCATGAGTTTGATCAGGGCACTGGATCACTTCCCGTATGAAGATAGGCTGAGAAAGTTTGGGTTGTTCAGCCTGGAGAAGAGAAGGCTGCATGGAGACCTCATAGAAGCCTTCCAGTATCTGAAGGGGAACTACAGGGATACTAGAGAGGGACTCTTTGACAGGAACTTTAGCAATAGGACAAGGGGCGATGGGTTTAAACTTAAACAGGGGAAGTTTAGATTGGATATAAGGAAGAAGTTCTTTACTGTGAAAATGGTGAGGCACTGGAATGTGTTGCCCAAAAAAGTGGTAAATGCTCCATCCCTGGCAGTGTTCAGGGTCAGGCGGGCACAGCCTTAGGTGACATAGTCTAGGGTGAGGCATCCCTGCCTATGACAAGGGGATTGGAACTTGATGATCTTAAGGTCCTTTCCAACCCTAACTATTCTATGATTATATGATTTTGTGTTCTGGTGGGCTGAACAATTTTAACATGTTTTGTCAAGAGTTCCACTACAAACTCAGAAGAAAATTCTGTATCACAAAAGGCTATGTAGAGATCTTTACCTGAAAAAGACATGGGCTAACTTGTAGAATGTAAACTGGCAGAATTTCTGCAAAATGAATGGAGATTTACAGTGAAACTAACTTATGGAATTGTAGATAGCTGAGGGCACAAACTCTTTGAACTCTGTCTGAAAAGGTTCAAGAAGGAATCATAGCTTTAAATCCCTGGTCTAACATATAGGCTGGTAATAATAACTGATTTCTGAAAGTTTAGCAGAAATGTTGTCAGAAATAAAAATTTCTGACATCCATTTAAATAGAGAATGTTTACAAGATGGGTTTAAGCATTGATCCTCCAAAGTTGTACAAGATGTATTGTTAAAAATAAACAAAATAAAACCCCACCAAAATTTAGAAGCATACTATTCCCCTAAAATAAAGTTTTTTCTTTATTTTAAAATTAAAATACTAATTACATGCACATACATCCTGTTTATTCTCCTGGAACTTTGAACTGTGAAATTACATGCTTATGAAAATTTGAGAAATAACCATACTTATATAGGTCAGTAATATGCCCAAGTATATGAAGGAGTAAAAATTACTAAGGAGCACTATAAATAATAATAATAGTGTATGAATCCTGTAGGAAAAATCATGAATTCAATCAGTTCTAATGCACTTTTTGAGCACCTGCAATAATAGCTTTTCTTATTCACATCCTTTGTGTACTGTGAGATCTGACTTTTGCTGTCCAGATAATTTTTAATATACATCTTCTTTCTTTGTTGATTTGATATTTACTTGATTTTCATTGGTTTACAGTTATGAAAAACAACCACATATTTTCCAGAAAATGAAGCTTTGAAATAGTAGCAAGACAGCAGTGGAGATTGGTAGTTGGTTTGATTCTCTATTGTTGAGCATTTTGTGAAGTCATTTACAAAGTGAATTCACACTGCATATAGACACTCTAATTTCAAACTGATAGGATTTTATACCTGTTTGCATAGCTGTAAATAACTTCATAACATGCTAGCTGGTGAAGAATCAGGCTCACTGTCTTTGATAGACCTATTCATTTCTTGGTTTTATATGCATATCTTTTGTCTCTCAAACTAGAATCAGAGTTTGTTTCTCATAATTTTTAAGGGTACCTTTTTGTAGATATTCCCCAAATAAATAATTGGGTCAGGTTGGGGAAGGGCAGAAAAGGTTAATCCCCCCAAATGAATGGAGTTTTAGAAGTTTCCAGGTTGCTGTCGGGGACAGCTTTCAGGCATAGTTTTAGTAATGCTTAAACGATAGTGTTTAAAGCAAGTGACCTCCAGGGCAGTGAGAGAGGTAATAACTTTCATCTTTATGGGGATCCATAAGGCACTGAATTTCTGATAACATCCTTACTGTGTTTCTCCCTCTAAGCAAATCTCCATGCTGGTTCTTGTTCTTCTGTAACATTACTCTGCAAAGGACACGCTTATTATAAAATGGACTTTGAGGTATTCAATCACCTTTGTGACCTCAGGTGTCATAGAAATGGATAAACAAAATGGATCACATCATATGTGGAAATGTGGTTTAGTGGGGTTTGGCATGTTAACTCACCTACTTACATCACTGCCTGTTGACTGTCTCTGGGAATATCATTGCTGTCAGATGTCTGTATTTTTACTGTTACTGTAGAATGGGACAATGTCCTAAAAAAACCAGTCATCTTCAAAGTAAGTAGAGGCTACAGCAAGTAGGCAAACTTTGTAAGTTTATCGTTTTTAATGCTAAAGACACCATACAGACACATACTGTGGTAAAACATAACTACCACCTTTCTGTGCTCATGCTGGCACGAAGAATGCCAGTCTTGGCCATGCTTATGTCATGCAATCCTAAATTTGCCAACCTTACACCTGAATCACAAAGCTCTTAATCTGTTGCAGCTTGAACTCATCTCCTTTTTGTATATATTTCTTCTGCTGGCCAACATGGCAGTGCTTATCTCTATAGGGCACATGGGTTATGCCCCCTTCAGCAGTGGTGCAGATGTATCAGGGTGGATATGCACAAACAAAAGAATTGAAGCTGAATACTTCATAACCTCATACAGATTTCAAATGGGTGTGATTTCTGACTAGCCCTTGTTTGGTCCCTTAAACTGAATGACTGCAGCTGGAGAGCATTAGATCTATTCCAAAAGCTTGTTTGGGTTCATCTGAAATAAATCCAGTGCCTTACGACCACTCCACAATATGAACCAAATATCTTTGCAGTAACTAGGGATATTTGGGAATTGCAAAATTAGGTTCCTGAAAGCACTGAAGTGCCAACTACAACCACAGTACAGTACACATCCTGCAGTGTTTCACTATATGAACTCATGGCCCCACCAGTTTTCAGTGTAAACTGCCCTCTACTGAGCAAAGTTGAAGAAAAACTGTACATTGGCCATCCGAGGATGTGATTGCAAGCCATATGTGCCAGGGACCACAAATCAGTTTCACCTGTTATACTGTTTGTCCTAAAGTAATGGCTGCACCCTACAGACTCCTCAGTCTTGTCACTTTCCAAAAAACAAAGACAACGTTCTTTGGAAACTTAGTATCCCCACAGACACTTTTATTTACTTATTTTTTTAGGTAGGATATTTTCTGTGAGGAAAGGATTGCAATAATGAAAATATAAAATGTAATTCTGCATTGTCCAGCATTAAAAGATCACAAGTTAGATCTCTGGAGACTGGATTAAAATTCAGCTGATTAAATAATAATTATGAGGGTGGAATGGCAGAGGCATCACTGATCTTATTGTAATTAATTCTGTAGAGTTCATGTTATGAACTCTTCCTTACTGCTTTCAGAACTAAAAATAAGAAAATCTGGAAATCTCAGGCAGTATGAGGCTTTCAGCATCTGTGAATTTTACTGGAAAACACCAAATACCATTACTTTCATAATTAACTTATGAAAAAATTACTTTTATGCTACTGGTGATCTTAGTACTATCACTGATTAATATTTCTATTTCTTAGAATAATGGTAAAAGCACTGAACAATTAACACTGTACTTCTAGTGTTCAACCTTATATATGGCTTTTAAACCTTCATGTACTTGAGGTGTTGACCTGTAGATTTTAAAATTTCTGGTCCAATCAATGACTAATTTTTATTTACATGAGAAAAATTGCATTTTTGCTATAAAGTTGATTTGTGGTTTTAGAAGCTGCATGGAGAAGAAAAAAGAGGACAACCTGTTGTGGTTAAGGGATGTGAATTATATAAAAAGTAATGCTTGGACATTTCTGTGCTAGTGTTGATACATGACTTAAAAACAGCACATGGATGAGTATTTTCAAGTAGTTGATAAGAAAGCAGGTTAAATAATTTATCACTGTCTCTTCAAATGCCTGATGCTCTAATTTAAGCCATTCAGTAGACCATATTCCTCTTTTCATCTTGCATAATATTATTCAAAGGCTGAGCTATGTCTTCTTGATATGATTTTTTATTGTCTTCACATAGACATTGATATTTATCCATCATAAATGGTGGTCTACCATGTTGTTTTCTTCCATTATTTTTTACTATTTCATTTGCTGGTAGCACAGTAACTGTTGAGTTAGAAGAACAGCTCTTCATTCCTGCAAAGAAAGTGCCTCAGACAATTGGTGTCATGCCATGCAAACTTCTCCTGCAATTCCTTGCTGTTGTCTGGATAAATCCAAAATATAAATCACAGTGCAGGACTTCTGCTATGAAGGACATAATCAGTTGACATCTCTTTCTACTTCCTTCTATCTCTCAGCTTTTCACTAGGCAGGTAATTCCTATGGCAGGCTGAGAACTGGATATCATAGATTTTTAATCCAATCTTTCCAAATCCATGGCTGTAAAAATGAAGAGTAATAATAACAGCAATAACACCAACAGTAAATGTAACACAGACCAGCCTGTATTATTGCCTTTTCTTTTCCCCCTTCTCCCCCCCAAGTTATACAACATCAGCTAAACTAGATCATCCAATGTTGTGCTTTAACCTCAGCTGGCAATTAAGCCCCACGCAGCCACTTGCTCACTCTCCCTTGGTGGGGTGGGGAAAAGAATCAGAAGAGGAAAAGTGAGAAAACTCATGGGTTGAGATAAAGACAGTTTAATAGATAAAACAAAAGCTGCATGTACAAGAATTAATTCTCTACTTCCCATCAGCAGGCAGGTGTTCAGCCATCTCCAGGACAGGAGGGCTCCATCACATGTAATGTTTACTTGGGAAGACAAATGCCATCACTCTAAACTTCTTCTTCCTTCTTCTTCTTCAGTTTTATACACACAGCATTATGCCGTATGGTATGGAATATCCTTTTGGTCAGCTGGGGTCAGCTATGCCGGCTGTGTCCCCTCCCAGCTTCTTGTGCACCCCAAACTACTTGCTGTGGGGTGGGGTGAGGAGCAGAAAAGACCTCATCTCTATGTAAGTACTGCTTAGCAGTAACTGAACCATCCCTGTGTTATCAACACTGTTTCTATCACAAATCAAAAACATTGCCCCATACCAGCAACTATGAAGAAACTTAACTCTATCCCAGCCAAAACCACCACACACAACATGGCTTACGGAAACCTTGTTTTCATCTTCAATTCTAAGACATACATTTGGGATCTCAAGGTGAGTTGGTCCACATAGGTGTTTTCCCCCTCAAAAATTACTTGTTCATCATCGGATACAAACCAATAGGATGTCTTGGAGTCATCACCAGTGATAAACAGGTGTACATTACATTTTACATTTAAGGTCACCATAGCCAATTTTAAAATGCTCAAAACTGTATTGAGTTTTAACTTTTCTTTGCCATTTCATTTGTTGTTGTTTGGTTTGGGTTGGGATTTTTTTACTTTTCTTTCTTTCCAGTGATTTTTCTTGGTTTGTTTAGAAGCTTTCGAAGTAAAATTTTCTCTGCTTGCCTAGTCATCTCTCGGCTACACCAAGACTTCTAGAAGTTACTTTCATGCCATTGTGGAGTTTTCAAGTCTTCTTTTAATTCTCTTTACCCAGCAGGCAGTTGTTTCAGCACTACTATAATTACTTGAAGCCTGTTTAAAGAGGAATGCCAAAAAACTTTTCATGATTTCCTTCAGTCTATTTTAAAATACCCACAGTGTTGTCAGTGCTCTTCACCAAAACTAAAAGCTTTAAATCGTGAATCAAAACTATATGGCTATAAGAAATGGAGAGTCAAATCTTTGTTTTCAGTGAACCCACTGGAGCTAGCCAGGATATAAATACGTGGATATGTGGGCGGGTTAATGTCACCCTGTTGCAATCTCATGTACGCAGAAAGTAAACACTTCAGGCATCACTTATTTGCATGTATGAACAAGTAAGTCTACCCAGTGCTAGAGGGAAGCATAACATTTGTTTAGCATTTTAATATTCTACATAAAAATAATTAGCATTAGATTACAAAACTTTGTAATTATTTTAATGCATTTCGATCTTTTTAATTTCTAGTTGATGTCCAGGTTAGAAGAGTGAGTAGGGGAAGGGAAGAATAGCAGATCTGATATGGGTTAGAACCTTCTGCCATATGGTTGGTTGTGTGATTGTTAAATTAGACAGGCAGCCTGATTATAATAAAATATCAGGTTAAGGCATTAACATACACATTTTCAAACATGTTTATGGGAATGTAGTTAAGTCCTAGAGGTATTTATAGCAATATTCATGCACAATATTTAAAAGCATTATGGTCTAGTGCCCAGGGTAATTATACTCTATTGCCATGAAAAGAGAATGGTTTATATGAAAGTTAAAAATATTGTCTTCCACTTGAAAACAACATGAACTAAGTTTATAAACACTTGGTGGATCAACAATTTTAAGCGCAATAGATCCCTTTTACAGAAAGACTTTTAAATTCTGTACTCTCCAATTTCTGTACTGAGGTTAAACTGTTTATTGTTCATCCAACAAGAATAAATGGCTGCTTTAGGATAAGAAGTGAAATTCATAGCATATGTTCAACTCCTTAATTTCAAGATGAAATTAGGTATCAGGAAAACAATGTTTTCTGTTATTACTGTGTAATTATACAAATTTTAAGCCATTTGAGGAAAACATTTGGTGGCAAGGAAGCTCAGCAAAAACACATAGCTGGATTATGTGAGTTTTCCTTTCCTTTGCTTTCTTTTTATAGTCTATCCACGGATGGTAACAATTAGAGTATTATGAAATACGTTCTTTTGGTATCCTTTCTGCTACTCTGAACTCAACATATCAAATATACAATGTATTGCATGCTATTGCATGTTTGAACATGCAGGCATCAGAATGTAATGAAATACAGAAAAATTCCTAAAACTTTGATTTCATTTATAAATTAGTATGAGATTTAACAGTTATAAAGATTCTTCATTACTTTATTCTTCCTCAACTGAAATGTAAGAACAGCCTTTTCAAGTCTATTATTTAAATGCATACATCTTGTATGTGAGTAGTAATGAATTCAAAGGCTAATATTGCTACTTCCATCAACTCATTTTTCCAGCAAGACAAATAGGAGAACAAGCAGAAAATTATATACATTTTCTACTTCACACTCATAACATACTAATGATGTGAAGCTGTCAGAGCTAACAGCATCTCAATTTGATAATAGTTTCTTCTACCTGAGCCTGAGCAAAAGGGGTTAGTAGACAAACTGAAACTCCAGTTTCCAAGGAGACAACCTTAGAAACATGTTAGAAATATTTAAGTAAGTGTGACATGTCTCCAAGAGCTGGACTTTTTTTTTTTTCTTGCACAGTGACATATATAAGCTATGTTGAAGAGGAATCTGTGCCCTCCAGACTCCATTCTGAAGCTGAGGTCTTGTGAGTTATTGTGGCTTGCAAGTCACAAGGCTTGCATGAAGGAATAGCAAGTTCTCTGAATTCTTGTGTTATGTTTCAGATGGTTATAGGTCACAGGCACTGAGCAGAACTATGTTTTGTTCTTAGTTATCTGTCTATTCCTCTGTCTGGCCCTCTATTTTGCCATTTTTATTTATGGCCACAAGAAAACATGTCTTCTTTACTTAAATTAACTTAATTTAATGCAGCAACATTCTGTGTTAAGATATACTCTGCATGAAAACAGATCCAAACTCTAGAAAGATGCTGGAAAAGCATTTGATGATGCTTTAGGAAATGAGCATGTCCCTTAGGCCTCTTTTTTCAACTCAAGGTGTTGTGTTTAAGGAGGGGTTTTAGAGTACTAGATACTGCTTTTCCATTCCCATGTTGTCATCAGCATCTGTTGTTTCATGCAAGCCTGCTTTATAACAAAAAAATATAGTCTACAATGAAAACTTTCTGAACTGTTCTTCCATACAAATATTTTTACAACTTTTGCCATGCTCGAGGGAGATGTAAAGAGGGGAAGCACAAGTTTGGTCCAGTTATTCAGTGAATGCAAAAAAGTAATAGTAAAGGACTGATATGCTTCATTAACTTTAAAGCACTTGCACCCCTGTGGTTAGGCACCTCTGTGGACCAGATCTTTGCTCTCTCTGAGCATAGTTTATATAAGCAATTCTACTGCAGTTATTTTTCCAGTATGCAAATATTTCCAGAAGTAAATAGATTAAGCCTGTCTATACCAGCTTCTTTCAGAGATTTTTTCATTTCTTATCTTAGATACAGAAAACAAACAAAAAGCTCTGATAATAGCAAAAAAAAACCCTAAATATAAAACGTCGTTAATCAAAGAAAATCTAACACAGAAACAAGAAAAAAAGACCACATAATATGTAATACTGTTCATTTCACAGAGCAAAACTCACAAAGCAAATGCCTCCTTCTTAATTACAACTATGGTATGAGAGAAAGTATCTGCTTTTTCAGCAGATATTTTATTTGAAAGATTCATCATAGCAATTGAAACAGCATTTAATATTAATACCTTTAGAACGTAAGGGCAGATGGAATAGCATTCAAAGAATATCGTGATTAAGAGGTGTAAGAGAGTCAATATCAGTAAAAGACATAATTAAATACGTCTACTTTAGGAACTTGGTCAGATATTTTTGTTAGAGTTGTCTGGGAAATGGAAGATTATTGCCACACAGAAAACAAACAAGGAAAAAGGACCTAAAAATTGGGAGTTCTTGGAGCTCAACTACTTAGGAATAAGAGTTCTAACAGTAAAATCACAGCTAGAATATCTCTGATTTCTCATCAGAGAAAAGTACTAACTTTTCCTTAAACATCTCTTTGTATCACACAGGAATTATAAAAAAAACCTTATCAGGTTCATAACTAGGAAATGTTGCATGATATCTTATCCAGCCAGCATAAAACTTTCTTAGCACTTTTAAACATAATAAAACAGTATGGAAAATAATATCCTACTTACAGTGAGATGGTGAGATTCAGTTTGCAAATGAGTCATCTAAACTTAGGTGTCTATCTTAAAGGTGTCTATATATGAGGTAGGTATCCATCTCTCTGGTCAATGCAGATTAAAAACTTAATTTAACTGCTTGCCCATAGGATTTTCCTGAAATTTGAGAGGTTTTTTAGTTCTGCTGCTGCTCCAGAAAGGCAGATGTCTCCCAAAGGTTGTGTCCTAACTGTCAGTGCTGTAAAAATATTTCATATACCCTTTAGGTAACCCTAGACCTTGAAGACATGAAGTCTAGAGAGCTATTCGGCTGTGCAGACACCTGGGAATGGGATTCAGCTGTTTAAGCATAGGTAATATTTGAAAAGCCCTACAGTGTATCTTATGTTTGTACACAGCTGACATTTGTGATATGTGATACATGACCTATAGAAAAATAATTGGTTTCTGGACCAGCTGTGACAGGCCAAACAGGGCAGAGTAAGTTACCTAAAATGGTAAGTTATCTAAGCAGCTAAATCTTGTTTTATGTTAAATTAATAACTCTCCTTGCTTCCCTAACTGCTTTGCTTGTGTCTCATTTGACTACAGTGAGAACTTAGACAACTCAAATGGAGCTACCTAAGTTTAGGTGTTTTTATTTGAAACTGAAGACCTCAGTGCTGAATCTCACTTTAAGAAATATAAAAGTTAAACATCAACCTAAAAATTGTTTGTTGCTTAGATGTTAATTGTCAATCTTTAGCTTGTATTTCTCTGTGAGAAGGCTTCGGTACTGAGCAAAATTATTTGTCTGGCTGCTCTATCTATTTTTAAAGAGTTAAAAAAAAAAAGAAAAAAGTTTTCGAAAACCTAAAATAAATATAATTGATTTGAAACATCAGTCTAAAGTAGAAAAGTTCAAATAAAAAGTATGACTTATTCATGGACTCCAGATACACAATTCCAAAACACTAAGAAACTTGTGCTAAGTAGTGATCAAAAGCTTATATGAAATCAATAATAAAAATAAAAAATAAATAACTTCTTCAAAAATTATGTACCAAAGGTTAAGAAAATGACAAATGTTATAAGTTACAATTTAAGACATGTGTATGACTGATGAGGGAAGCTAAAAGAGCCAGCGAGTATCAGCAATGAATAACGTTAAAGCTCTAAGTAATCTGAAACATGAATATTGAATTCAGGTAAAGGGCTATAGCTAAATGCTGATGAAAAATATTGCAAAAGGTGTTAAACCAAATATAAAGACAGTTTTCCGTATTTAGAAGAATGTTGGAAGATACATTCACTCCATCTAATGAGGGTCAAATTTACCAGTTTTGACATAGGAAGGATGTGAAAGAAAGTATGCTAAAAATAAATATGTTCATATCATTGAACCCAAAGTACTTCCAAATCTGAGCATTAAATAAACCAATTGTGCTAGCCACACCAAGAACTATGTTAACGTTTGTTAAACTTTGAAAAAATACTGAAGGACTGGAAGACTAAAATGAAAACAAAGAATGACACAAAAAGAAGACAACTGATAATGATTTAATAAATAATTTTGCATTCTATAAATGCAGAAGAAGATAAAACTCTGCAGGATAGTTTCATGGAAGTTTGATCCTGTCTGATATACAATATTTTTCTTCTTTTTCATTAGATTACGTGTTTGAATAATAGATGCACATGCTGGCATTGTGCTTGTATTTCTCCAAGGCTTTTGCCATAAGGACATGAAGCGCAAGTTTTTAAGTAGACTGTATTTTACCTGGAGAATATAGTGATGACTTAAGCATTTTCTTTCTAAGCTTGCATATTTCAAAGGCTTATTTTTTACAAAGACAAAGGCAAGGTATTATCAAATGATCAAAATTACCTTGCTAAATCGTCTCAATGCACTAAAATGTGCTTTCATATATTCAGAGGTGAGGCAATAGTTCAAAGCTTCAATGATAAAGATGGTATGACCAGCAGGGAAATTCAGTCTTTGAAAGTAAAGATCTGTGCAAAACTTGGTATCAACATTTATGAATAGCAGAAGACAAACTCTGTGTCCTGAGTTCAGCTTTAACAGTTATTTTCCTCCTTCTTAGTAGCTAGTGCAGTGCTGTGTTTTTGACTTTAGTCTGAGAATAATGCTGATAACACACTGATGTGTTATCATAAACTGGAGGGGGGGGGGTAGCTGCAATGTTTTTCACTATGGTTGGAGTGGCTGCAGTGTCTTTTACTGGAGCTAGGGTAGCTGCAGTGTCTGTCACTGGAACTGGAGTGGCTGTGGTGTCTTTCATTGGGGTTGGACTGGCTGCAGTGTCTGTTGTTGGGTTTGAGTAGCTGTGCTGTCTGTTGCTTTTCCATCAGATCCAGAGACATCTATTTCCTGCTCCTTACAGAGCACGGATCCACAGACGCAGGCCAAGCCCCAGAACATTGCCATGATTTGTCCCTCTCTGGTATTGCCAGGACAACAACATACCTCATTTAAGTGTTCTGCTAATTTTTCTGGATTTCACATTTGTTCAGGAGTGCAGTTCCAACTGACCCAAGTACTTGCCCATACAATCCCACACACCCTGCCACTCATCACTGTCCAGCCTTGGTAAAATCTCTTGGTGGTCTTCATCATTTAACCTTAGACAAGACCCTGCTTAAATTTCGAGATCAGATGAAATAGGGTGTTCTCAGGGTAGTATGACAGTGGGTAAAACACATGCTGTATGTGTGGCAACATGCTGATCCACAACTAAAGCAGGAGGCAGGTCACAAGGGTATTCAAAGGCCATCCAAAATCTTCAGAATTCTCAAATACTGCTGTAAATATCCTGATGGGGGAGGGGGGGTATGAGGGAATGTCTCCTTCATAAGTTGACCACCCAAGGAGGAAAGAAAAGATGTGTAATTGCTAAAATTTCCTATTATATGCCTCCCAAAGTATAGAGGTGAGGACCACATGACTAGTTTCATGATCAATGATTCTATTGTTTTGCAAGTCATTACCATAAAATACAGCAAAATAAGAACCTAAGCCCAGGCCCCAAACCCAATAAACACTAAACCAGCAAATATTGGCTGTAAGTAAAGCATGACATGTTGAAACTCTAAGTCCAAATACAACAACTTTGAGAGAAAATAGATCAGCATTGTCACGAGTGACTGTTAATCTGAAAAAATGAATGTTTATCACAAATACAATTAGACACAGTCTGGTTAGATCTGTCATCTCAACCCTTTGTGCCACACATTGGGTACCACAAACAACTGCTGTGGTTTAAGCCCAGCCGGTAACTCAGAACCATGCAGCTGCTCACTCACTCCCTCCTTCTTCCTCACCACCAACCCCACTCCTGGAGGAATGGGGAGTTGAATCGAAAGAATGTAACTCCCATGGGTTAAGATAAGAACAGCCCAGTAACTAAGGTATAACACAAATCACTGCCGCTACCACCAATAATAACAATGATAAGGGAAATAACAAGGGAAGAAAATACAATTGCTCACCACCTGCCGACCAATACCCAGCCCAACCCAAGCAGCGATTTGGGCCTTTCTAGTGGCTCCCCCCAGTTTATATACCGGGCATGACTTGCTGTGGTATGGAATACCCCTTTGGCTGGTTTGGGTCAGGTGTCTCGTCTCTGCTTCCTCCCACCTTCTTGTGACCCTCCTCCCTGGCAGAGCATGAAAGACTGAAAAGTCCTTGATTGGGGTAAGCATTACTTACCAACAACTAAAACATCAGTATGTTACCAGCATTGTTCTCAGGCTAAAGTTGAAAGCACAGCACTGCACCAGATACTAAGAAGGAGGAGAATAACTGTTACAGCTGAACCCAGAACACTGTAATGTCAAAAATATTTCTATGATCTTTGGTATAGAAGAGAGAAACAGAATAGGCATATCTTGACTTTACATACCATTAGTAAGATATGCCTAGTATGCCTTCTTTGAACACAGATATGGGAGAACAGTTTTCAAGGAAAGCTAACAAATGATCCAGGAGGCAAGAACATAAAAATAA
This sequence comes from Pezoporus occidentalis, assembly GCF_034315485.1. Taxonomy (NCBI): domain Eukaryota; kingdom Metazoa; phylum Chordata; class Aves; order Psittaciformes; family Psittacidae; genus Pezoporus; species Pezoporus occidentalis. The sequence continues at coordinate 2,735,564 of NW_026916062.1, forward strand.
AAATAATAAAAAAAATCACATTCAAGTAGAAGGTTGGAAGATTATTCGATCTCTGTGTTTTTAAAGGCACTTAAACATGGAAGAGTCACAAATTGCTAAAAGGCTTTTCAGTCTCTTGTTTACAAATGCATAAAATGAAAAAAATAGCTAGAGAGTGAAGCTAAATAACTGCAGTTTTAAAAACAGATGTAGTTCCCTGGCAGTGACAGCCATTAACCATGGAGATAGGGAAAGAATTATCCACCTGAAAGTGGGGGTTGAACTAGGTGATCTCTGAAGGTCCCTTCCAACCCAAACCATCCTATGATTCCATGATGCTGTGATTGCCTTTAAAGTGAGGTCTGGTACTGGTAAACAAAGGTTTGCTTTAAGACAATGTCAGTGTCCCTGTGTGTGTGGTCTGAGTTGGATAAACATAGATGGCAGTAAACCTCAAAATCTGTGAGTTTTGGAAACTTTCTGTTTGTTTCTTTCTTCTTTGTGTCATGGGAAGAAGAAAACAGCCTGTATTGTCCTCCATACACTAATGATTTTTAAATTTCCTGCTTGGGGTATTGACTGTAAGTGAACCCCATCTGTCAGAACTGCAGCTGATCAGTTTCAGTAATTACGTAGAATTCTTTTCCCTAGTGCACAGCTGATTATGCATGCTACTGTTCCTTTTTTTTTTTCCTTCTATTGAGCATCAAAGAAAATTTGGTCGTAGCTAGTGATGGCACTTGAAACAGTGATGCCAGGTGTCGTGGTTTAAACCCAGTCAGGTAGCTTGTTCACTCACTCCCAGTGAGTGGTGCCAAGCTGACAACAATCGAGGTCCGTGTCCGTCTCCCCCCCCGCCTCCCCGCACCACCGGGGCTCTCCCCTTCCCCGCTCCCGGAGGAACGGGGAGGAGGATCGAAAGAGTGCAACTCCTACGGGTTGAGACAAAAAAAGTCCAGCAACAAATCACCACCGCTACTATCAACTAAAACAATGATAAGGGAAAATAACAAGGGAAGAGAATACGATACCACCGGCCAAGAAACGAGTCCCACCTGGAAGCCCGTGTCCTTCCGGGTAACTCCCAGTTACCCCTCACCCCGGGCATGACGTGCTGTGGTATGGAATACCTCCCCGGCTAGCCCGGGTCAGGCGCCCCGTCTCTGCTTCCTCACAGCCTCCCCTCCTCCCTGGCAGAGCATGAGCCTCACAAAGTCCTTGGTCAGGGTAAACATCACTTAGCAACAACTGAAAATATCGACTTCACCAAGACTGTTCTCAAGCTGGAAGTCAAAACACAGCACTGCACCAGTTAACACAAAGGAAAAACATGACTGCTACTGCGGAACCCAGGACACCAGGTATGTGTCCTGCTCTCATGCTTGAGAGTTTAAGAGGTTTTGAGTTCAGGATTGGAACATTTTCCTACAGAGTACGTTGACATCTTTTTTTCCCTACCTATTGAACAGGACATAGTTCATCCCACAGAATTATCAAAGCAGTTTTTTATCATTGCTGGAATTAAGACAGTGACATCTTTGTCACTCCATTCTTCTGCTAAACCACAGTTAGGTCACCTGAGGACTGCTACACTTTGCTCTAAATACAATCATTTGCTTCTCCATAAGGAGATCTCTGTGAAATTTAATATCATGTGAAAAATCAGAAAAAATGATCTAACCAATATTTGTGGCCATCACTTTGGTTAAGGAAAAAAAAAAGAAGATAAAGCTGTAGAAATTGAAATATTTGATATAAGAATTATTTGCATATAGGATGATTATTGTTTGTTTTGCAAAAGTGCTTGAGCCACTGAAAACCACTTTCCAGTATTATTGTTAATAGGTGTTCCTACAAAAAAAAGAAAGGATGTGTAGTACTAAGACATATTTCATTCTTGCTAATAACGAATCATAACAAGATCCAGCAGCTGGAAGATAAAGTGTAAATTTTCAATCTTGAAATTAATATGAAGTTCCTAGCAGTGAGGTTAATTAAAAATTGAACTAACTTACCAAGAGAGGTAGCAGACTCAGCAATGTTTGCTATTTTCTGAAAATGAGATTAGATGTGTCCCTAAATTACATGTTTTTTTAATATACTCTTCTGGGGAGAGTATGTGGTCATGGGTCGTCTCCTCTGTCCCTGGTGTTATGTGAGGTTTATGTGCTGCCTTATTCGTTTTCCTCCTTCAAAGACAGGTGAAGGCAGAGGGGAAGAGGGGGGCACAACTGACAGCATTGTCAACCCTTCTTCTACCTGTGAAAAGACAACAAATATATTGCAAATAATGGGCATGATATTACGATCCCATTGTGCCAGGTACCACTCAGCAATACAGTAAGACCTTTACAGTAAGACCTTTTCTTGTAGTGCTTTAAATTAAAATGGATGGGCAAAGGCCTGGGAGGAGAGTTACATCTTTGTAAAGTAAAAGGATGAAAGTGTCTTTTTAAAGCCACCAATTATTTTTTAAAAGTCCTGATATTTCACTTACGACTTCTGTACTGAGGGGATTTGCTAAGGCAGGAGAACAAAATATTGAGCTTAATCACAGGAATAAAAAAGATGGTGAAGATGTGAAGAGGGGGCTAGACCAAACAAATACAGGAGACTTGCCTAAGTGAATGCTGAGGAAGGTGGGGTGGGGGCAGACCTGCAAGGTCCAGTGGTTCCGGTTTTGTTGGCTTAAGCTTCCATCTGCCTGCCTTATGTATGCTCTCTTCTGATCTCATATAGGTGGTACTGAGTAGGCCTTGAACCCCTGAAGTAGGTAGAACTCGCCAGTGTGAGGAAGGGTGGTATGATCCTCATCAGCTTCCTATTTGCTTTCTCCAGGCTCAGGATAGGCTTGAGCAAGTCTTGCAAGTCTTGCTAAGAGTTGTCCCTACTCTTTGAATTGGAAAAATTTCTAAATTCTGCAGATATATAGCTTGCTACAGCTAGTGACCTGGCTTATTAGATATCATGAACTGTGTTCAACACTTTTTACCTTTGTAACAGAGTCTCTGGGAGCTGTGTTGCCATGGAAATGTGATTTGCTAGTCTCTTCCAAGAGTGTGTGCTTGGGAAGAGCTACTGAGCTGCAGCTTTCTTTCTGACTAACAAATAGGCTTTCAAACAGCATAGATGGAGCTACCAAAAAGTCCCTAATTATCTGTAAGAAATCAGTATGATTGAGGTAAGTGATTGAACTCATATTGTCTAGTTTCCAGACCATGGATGGAATTCTCTAAATCACTTGGGCATCAGCAGGAACTGAAGGTCCCTATCTCCTTTTGAAGATACTTACTCAGATACAGGAGTGGCACAAGCTCATCGTTAAGAGCATGGGTACCTTTTCACCACTGCAGCAAACAAAGCTATTGTGAGGAAATTTGTGTGCCCCGTGAAGACAACCATCTAGTTATTCTTAGGATATTGCCCATTTACTTTTGCCATTGCTGGGTAAGCTGAGCCAGGGTTCTCAGCTGTGCGTGCATCGAATTAGCATAATCAGAGAGACTCATACAAGACATTCCATCAAACTCTTCACATCCATGTCCCTGTTCCAACAACAAAAGGTTCTGCAGTGTTGCATGTCTCACAGAGTCAACATTAAAACAAATCAGGAATTGCCTTCGATGTAGAATTGTCTGCTTAGCAACTCAGCATCCCAGTCTGCTTAGTTGAGCCAAGGGCCCGGCTGAGGCACTTACAGTGATTTGGCATATAGGATGGATACATGTTTTGAAGACCCTTAGTGACTAACATATAATTGGTTAAACACAGGTGTGAGAACTCAACCTTGAAAGCTTGCCAACAGTCCACAGTTCTCATTAACTTGGTGAATTCCAGCCTCTTATCTTGCTTGCTTAAGCTTCTTCGGGCCTCCCATGGCCTTGCTGTATCTTTCAGGACTATTCAGAGTTTATGTACCAATTATGCATTCTCCTGTGAGAACACTGTTTCCACATTTCCCCCTTTTTGTTTTATGTATGTTTTGGGTGACCCTACTTGAGCAGGGGATCTGGGCTAGATTATATCTCCAACATATGCCAACTAGAGGCTGCCTGGGCCTGCCCCTTTCTTCTGCTGTATGGCTCTCTGATAACAGGCTGTATAGCTCTCTGATACATCACATCAAGGTCTGGCATGGCATGTGTCCCCACCGCTCCACGCCTGCTGGGCTGCAGCCAGCAGCGGAGCTAAAGGTTCTTCTTGGTGGCAAACACAGAAGCCAACCCAGTCTTGCCCTTGATTCTGGTAGCAGGCATTTTGTCAGCCTCAGTCCTTGCACCTTGCTGTCAATGCAGTTTCACCTGCTTCATCCAGTAACAAGTCGCTACTACAGCAAGGCACACACAAATTTACATTAGCAGAGTAACTATTACAGGGTGCAGCAGCATGTTGAAGATGCTGATGGCAGTGAAGGACTAGCCAAAGAAATTTCTTACCAGTGGAATTCTCCCCCCCTCTTAAATTTGTTCCATCACCTGTTTTATAACACTACCATTGTATTAAAATTTTTCTAGCTTTTGCCTTAGCATTTTTCTAGCAGCTACTGCAAATTTCCATACTCTAACATCTCTTTTACAAGTGACAAATCTATACAAGGTGCAGTTTCTTATTAGCAACTAGCTAGTAAATACAGGTGGTTTTATACACAAAATCACAACCTCTAATAATAGCTACTTTACAATCACACATATTCAGGATGTTACTTTTCATTTGCCCCCAAGTGATGTTTTGCAGTCATTCATTTTTCTCTTCCTCTATCTCAGTCTGCTTGGGGTATTCACGGTCAGCTCCTGTAGCTGAGGCATCAGGTTTTTCCATTTGTCTGTCCAGCTCATGGCAAGGCTTCACAAACATTGCAGGCAGTCACCATGGACCTGTAGGCAGGAGGACACAAATATACCCCCTCCCCCAGGTTATCAGTTCTTCAGTTCTTGAGAAGTAGACAGGTTAGACAGGTTAAGTGCAGCATCATTACTCTCTCTCTCCCCCCCTTTTTTTTTTTTTGCAAAAGCCGTCCTGCTGGGCAGCAACTATAGTGGCCTGCCTGGTTCAGCAGCAACCATAAATACCCGCCGGCAACTGCACCTTTACGTTAACCCTTTCATGCCCAAAATGTTAAACAGCTACCCGTTGAAAGCTTTTACATGAACCCAACAACAAGAAAAATACACAGAACACCGTCTGCCCTCAGCACACACAAACACACGGCACACAACTACAATATTTGAAGCACAAAATCCAGACAATCATTACCCCCACTACAGTCCCACGTACAGAACGTGGCACAAGGACCCTGTGGAGACTAACAGCAAACCAGCTCCAAGAAGCATCATTGCAGTGCGAGGTGGCAGGCTCAACCTTAGCGGGCGTCCCCGCAGAGGCTCTGCCTCCCCCACATCGTATGAGGCTTGGGCTTTTATACTGACCAAAATGCACACTCATTCCGACACAGGTGGCCAGCCTGTGCTGGAAGAAGTGGCCAGCAGTATCTACAGAGGTCTCCAAGGGTTGATAGAAACCTGGACATACTTATATTTACCAACTTCTAGTACATGAGTATCACAGAGAAACTGTATGGGCTCGCCCTGTCAATTGCAAGAAAAAATCATAACATACACAGCTTGAGTATAAGAGGATTTTAACGCATACGTGGTCACTGCTTGTCAGGCCTCCTTAACTATTTTGAGATCAAGAGCTTCCCACTCTTTAGCCCCCTGCTGTGTAGTAAACACAGGATATGCAAAGATGCCCATTGAAGAAAATTCCCCAGTAATGATCGCATCCTTGGTTACCCATTGTTACAACTGAGCATCTCCAGGGCCAGTGAGTCTGAGCAGACCGACCTGGGAGACGAAGAGTCAGGGTCTGGAAGCAGAGGATATAAATCTGGCTCGGATTCAGGGGATTCGGGGGCTGATCCTGGGCCGAACTCGGGGTCTCCGTTGCTCGCAGCTGTGTCTTTCTTATCAGATGTATCTCGTTCGGTATGTGGCCATCTGCAGACCTGGCTCCTCCATGACTGAGTTAAAAATTTTTTCACTCTAGGGCGTAGTGGGCTGGAGAGGCTCGCAGTTCCTTTAAATCTCCTGCTCGCGCATGATCTCTATTTTCTACTGCGTGCTTCACAGTGGCACCGCAATCGGTCCGGCGCCGAAGCACTGCCCTCTTTCTTTCGGATTCCTCGACATTTATCATGCGTATCCCTTCTAATATACTTTCTCTGTCCTTTTCAAAGTCCCTACTTTCGGAACTGGGGTGGTGGGGGAGCAGGGGGTTACACCCCCTAGGCGGCACCTTCTGATGGAGGGGGAGAAAAGGAAGGGGGGGGGGGGTGGGAAACCCTGTGCTCCTGCGAGTTGGGGGGGGGGGGAACGAGTTGTAATCTTCCCCCGGTTTCAACCGACCGGGGACGTCTGTTCCTAGTTTCTCCGTTGCTACCGCAGCAGTTTTCTTTTCTGCCTTGTATCTTTTTATACAGTTCATTACTTCCCTCCGTGGTTTACCGAGTTTCTTTGCCGTTTTATCATCATTAAGCATTGAGTCAAATAGTTCTTCACCAAACTTTCACCACTCACTCTCCTCAAAAACTGTATTAGGATCTACAAAAAAAAATCCCTTAGCCTTCCCTACAGCCACTAGACCTGCTAGCTGCTTTAGAGTCTCAGGCTCAATTCCCCGCTTTTATAAAAAGCACTGTAAAAAGTTCAGGGCTCAGTTCCCCGCTTTTATAAAAAGCACTGTAATAAGTCCAGGGCTACCTCTCGGTCCATTTTCATGGCCGGCCTTTTCCGGATCGTCTTCTTCTGGATCGTCCTGTAACCTCGGTCTCCGGATCGGCCTCCCGACGCAGCAGTGTCTGGTTCGCCCCAGCGGCGGATTCCTTTCGGTTAGTCCAAGCACCCGGGTCCGTCACGCCACCGCAGCAGCATTGCCCGCGCCCCCCGGCCGCTGCCGCCGGCGCCGCTCACTCGCCGTTCTGGGTCCCCATTAACTGGGGCCCTGTAATCCGGGTCCCCGCTAGTCGGGGCCCTGTATCTGGGTCCCCACTGACCAGGGCCCTGTAGTCCGCGTCCCTGTTCGGGCGCCATTTGTAAGCGGTGAGGAGAAGCAGACAGGCCAACCCAATATGGGTGATAAGCAAACTTCTACTTTATTTGTGACACAGTTCACATATATATAGGAGTGGTATTCAGCCACTCCTCCTTGGCGCAACAGTATTGGTTAGCCCCACACAGCTTCCTCCACATTCTCCTCCCATGTCTGGTTTCTGGTTACCTGCGGGGGCCACCCCCTGCCTTGCTCGCAGAGTCCTCCAGAGCTCTATGGTCCTGCTCTTAGAGTCATTCTGCAACATTTACCCAGTCAACAAAATCCAGCATGTATCCAAGGAAAAGCTCTAAAATGGGTTATATATAATTTTTGCAAATACTTAAAAAAAAAACCAAACCAACCATTCAGTCTATTATCAGTGGTGAAAAACGTCTACGTTGCAGGAGAATTATTTTTATTTATTCAGCTAAATACTCAGTAGAGGTTGTGAAATTTGTTTTGTGAAATGCAGGTTAGTTAGTTGCCAGGGCTGTTGGTGCTGTAGGCAGCTGAGCTTGTGTTTGGATCTTCCTTCCTCAGCTTTTGGTTCCTCTACAATCTCTTTTTTAAATTTTTGACCTTTCAATTTGCAAGAATTCATTTTTTTTTAGCTTTTGAGGCTTTTTACTGTGACATGAGAGGAACATCACGGTATACTTCCTTACTGGGAATCTCTCAGATGCTTTCTGAAAGGCTGAATTTAGATTACTATTTTTGTCTCCCTCCTAACACTTAGGAGGTTTCCTTGGCAGCCATAAAATGCAGCATGATGCACAGCCATGTAAAATAAAAAATCCATATGTTTTCCATGAGGCTTTGTATTTTGCTAATGTTTGTCTTGCTTTTTAAAAGGATTTTGACTTCTATTACAGAACTCAACTGTTACATGTTGATTCAATCTGCTTTATGAACACTTTCTATAATAAAGATCTTTAAAGATGTAAAACCATTTTCTTCAGTTTGCAGTACTTCACTTTTTTCTTTTTAACAGTAGGAATTTTTTTTTTTTAATGCCTTTATTGATGTTATTGGTATCTTCTCACATACATCTATAGGTTAAGGCTACATAGTGTTACATAGCTGCTGGGTGGCTGACTTCAAATTCAGGGGTCTAAGCTTCATGCACATACAAGCTGTCAAGCAGCATATTCATCTGTCCATGTTTTCTATAGACTGCAGAGCTCAAAGTCCAGTTTTACTTGGAAAAGTGACAGTAAAAATTGGGCTGTGAATCTCCATGTTGATTGGAGTTTTCTTCTACCCATAAGTTCCACAGACCATACCAGAGTTCTCGACATTCTTGATCAGTACTGAATGCACCGTACGGCCGCTGCATTTGCACCATTCAGGGTAGCCCTCTCTGTTGTGATGTATGTGCGTCAACATACAGTCCTCATTTCTCCCATAATGACTGAAGATAGAGCCAAAAGTTTATCTGAACTGGGAGATGCAAATGAACAGTTAATGTGACTGGAGGCATTGAGCCTGCAATAAGCCATGCCATCAGGCATAAGCAGTAAAATGAAACAATTGTGAAAATCTGGCAATCATTTTTTTCCTCTGTCTGCTGTAAGAGAAAAGCGCCATCTTGAATGTGCCAAATGTAAGAGGCAGAACATGGATTAGAAGTACTATTTACCTAGAAATATTTTTATACTATATACCTAAAGGCATAGCGAAACAGCAAAATGTATTTTTCTCAGCTACTGAGGTTACAGATAGGAACAATTCTTTGATGAAGTAAGGTATTATCTAGAACTCTCCTTGAGAGTCTTAAGGAATAGTTATTTGGCAAAGTGGTGCTATGTAGCTATCCCTAGCTACACAGAAAAAAACAGATACACAGAAAAAAAAAGAAAGACCATGCCCCAACAATTATCATTTTACTTGTTACTAAGTTTACAAAACCGATATATATGATGAAATTATCGTCTATAATTTCCATAAGATTATTGTGGATCTGCAAGCACTGAAAAGCCATCCACAGCAGGTGTTCATAAATAAGATGCTTTATCATCCTAGCAATTTTTCACTGCCAAATGGTTCAAAGACTGTGCATAGGAAATTCAGCAAGAAATACCGGTGCACAGAGTGGACTTAGTTCTGTCTGTGTGTCTCAAAGGAGCAACAAAAACTCCAGGGAAGTATATGGAGTAATAAAGCCAAGAAAGCACAACCTTAGCCATCAAGATTGTTGTGGTTTAAACCCAGTCAGGTAACTTGTTCACTCACTCCCAGTGAGTGGTGCCGAGCTGACAACAATCAAGGTCCGTCCCCCCCCACCACCGGGGCTCTCCCCTTCCCCGATCCCGGAGGAACGGGGAGGAGGATCGAAAGAGTGCAACTCCTACGGGTCGAGACAAGGACAGTCCAGCAACACAAATCACCGCCGCTACTATCAACTACAACAATGATAAGGGAAAATAACAAGGGAAGAGAATACAATACCACCGGCCAAGAAAACGAGTTCCACCTGGAAGCCCGTGTCTTTCCGGGTAAATCCCAGTTACCCCTCACCCCGGGCATGACGTGCTGTGGTATGGAATACCTCCCTGGCTAGCCCAGGTCAGGCGCCCCATCTCTGCTTCCTCACAGCTTCCCCTCCTCCCTGGCAGAGCATGAGCCTCACAAAGTCCTTGGTCAGGGTAAACATCACCTAGCAACAACTGAAAACATCGGCTTCACCAACACTGTTCCCAGGCTGGAAGTCAAAACACAGCACTGCACCAGCTAACACAAAGGAAAAAACATGACTGCTACTGCTGAACCCAGGACATTATCCACCCCTTATTCCATACCATTCACGTCGAGCTCAGATCCCACATTTTCAAGACACCATCGCTCTCCCACATATATACATCCATATACATACAGACCAAGAGGAAAAGACCATTTTCTTAGTGCATGGACCAATCCCTATAATGCTGCCGAGTCCATTCTGTCCATGATGTTCAAAGTTCATTCTCTGTTGGGATGATGGCTGGAAGGAAGTCAGGGCCAGTCGCTGGTGACCTGGAGACATCTAGTTGATGGGCTATAAAAGCATTACACAGCAGGCAACAGCATACAATTGAGTTCACTGGCTGTTTTCCCCTAAAATCAAATCCCATTGAGGTATACATCGGACTTCCCCATCTTCCCGCATTACCCACCAAGTATATCCAGGTCCCTGAGCAAAAGCAATCCCACGAGTGGGTTTGCCTTTACCTGAAGCAGGAATAACCCAGACTGTCTTCCCCAGCAAATTCTTCATATGCACCACGGGAACTTTGTCCCCCTTTACAATATGTAAAAGTTCTGACTGGGCTGGGCCAGCCCTGTTGGCAGATCCTCTGGTGTTGACCAACCAGGTGGCCTTTGGTAAGTGTGTATCCCAATGCTTGAAAGTTCCCCCACCCATTGCTCTCAGTGTAGTTTTTAACAGCCCATCGTACCGTTCGATTTTCCCAGAGGCTGGTGCATGGTAGGGGATGTGATATACCCACTCAATGCCATCCTCTTTGGCCCAAATATCTATAAGGTTATTCCGGAAATGAGTCCCATTGTCTGACTCAATTCTCTCTGGGGTGCCGTGTCGCCACAAAATCTTTCTCAAGGCCCAGGATAGTGTTCCGGGCAGTGGCATGGGGCACAGCATGTGTTTCCAGCCACTCGGTGGTTGCTTCCACCATGGTAAGCACATGGCGCTTGCCTTGGCGGGTTGGTGGCAGTGTGATATAGTCAATCTGCCAGGCCTCCCCATATTTATACTTTAACCATCATCCTCCATACCAAAGAGGCTTTAACTGCTTGGTTTGTTTAATTGCAGCACATGTTTCACACTCATGAATAACCTGGGCAATAGTGTCCATTGTTAAGTCCACCCCTCGATCACGGGCCCATCTATATGTTGCATCTCTGCCCTGATGGCCTGAAGTGTCATGGGCCCACTGGGCCAAAAATAATTCACCTTTATGTTGCCAATCTAAGTCCATCTGAGCCACTTCAATCTTAGCCACTTTATCCACTTGTTGGTTGTTCTGGTGTTCCTCAGTGGCCCGACTCTTGGGTACATGGGCATCTACATGACGTACCTTCACCACCAGGTTCTGCACCCTGGCAGCAGTATCTCTCCACAGTGCAGCAGCCCAGATGGGTTTACCTCTGCGTTGCCAGTTGCTCTGCTTCCATTGCTTCAACCACCCCACAGGGCATTTGCCACCATCCATGAGTCAGTATAGAGATAAAGTACTGGCCACTTTTCTCGTTCAGCAATGTCCAGTGCCAGCTGGATGGCTTTCACCTCTGCAAACTGACTTGATTCACCCTCTCCGTCAGCAGTTTCTGCAACTTGTCCAGGACTCCATACAGCTCCCTTCCATCTCCGATGCTTTCCCACAATACGGCAAGAGCCATCAGTAAACAAGGCATACTGCTTTTCACTTTCTGACAGTTTAATATATGGCGGGGCCTCTTCAGCGCGCACCACCTCCTCCTTTGGTGACATTCCAAAATCTTTGCCCTCTGGCCAGTCCATGATGACTTCTAGAATGCCTAGACAACTGAGATTTCCTATTCGAGTTCGTTCTGTAATTAGTGCAGCCCATTTACTCCATGTAGCATCAGTTGCATGATGTGTAGAGGAGACCCTGCCTTTGAACATCCAGCCCAGCACGGGCAGCCGGGGTGCCAGAAGGAGCTGTGCTTCAGTGCCAATCACTTCCGAAGCAGCTCGAACCCCTTCATAGGCTGCCAGTATCTCTTTCTCAGTTGGGGTATAGCTGGCCTCAGATCCTTTGTATCCCTGACTCCAAAAGCCGAGGGGTCGACCTCGAGTCTCCCCTGGAGCTTTCTGCCAGAGGCTCCAGGTAGGACCGTTCTCCCCAGCTGCAGTGTACAGTACATTTTTTACATCTGGTCTGGTCCGGACAGGTCCAAGGGCTACTGCATGAACTATCTCGCGTTTAATTTGCTCAAAGGCTTGTTGCTACTCAGGGCCCCATTTAAAATCATTCTTCTTCCGGGTCACATGATAGAGAGGGCTTACAATCGACCTGTAATTTGGGATGTGCATTCTCCAGAACCCCACTGCACCCAAGAAAGCTTGCGTTTCTTTCTTATTAGTTGGTGGAGACATTGCTGTTATCTTGTTGATCACATCTGTGGGGATCTGTCTACGTCCATCTTGCCATTTTATTCCCAAAAATTGAATCTCCTGTGCAGGTCCCTTGACCTTACTCCGTCTTATGGCAAAACCGGCTTTCAGCAGGATTTGGATTATTTTCATCCCTTTCTCAAAGACTTCTTCCGCTGTATCGCCCCACACAATAATGTCATCAATGTATTGCAGCTGTTCTGGAGTTTGCCCCTGTTCCAGTGCATTCTGGATCAGTCCATGGCAAATGGTAGGGCTGTGTTTCCACCCCTGGGGCAGTCGGTTCCAAGTGAACTGGACACCCCTCCAAGTAAAAGCAAACTGTGGCCTGCACTCTGCTGCCAAAGGAACTGAGAAAAATGCATTGGCAATATCAATCATGGCATACCACTTGGCTGCCTTTGACTCTAGTTCATACTGAAGTTCTAGCATGTCCGGTACGGCAGCACTCAATGGTGGTGTGACTTCATTCAGGCCATGATAGTCTACTGTTAGTCTCCATTCTCCATTAGACTTTCGCACTGGCCATATGGGGTTATTAAAGGGTGAGCGGGTCCTGCTGATCACCCCCTGACTCTCCAGTCTATGGATCAGCAGATGGATGGGAATCAGGGAGTCTCGGTTGGTGCGATATTGACGCCGGTGCACTGTTGTGGTCGCAATTGGCACTTGTTGTTCTTCAACTTTCAGCAACCCCACAGCAGAGGGATCTTCTGAGAGACCAGGCAAGGTGGACAGCTGCTCAATTTCCTCAGTCTCCAAAGCAGCAATACCAAAAGCCCACCGGTACCCTTTGGGGTCTTTGAAGTACCCTCTCTTGAGGTAGTCTATGCCAAGGATGCATGGAGCCTCTGGACCAGTCACAATAGGGTGCTTTTGCCATTCCCTCCCAGTCAGGCTGATTTCAGCCTCCAGCACAGTCAACTCTTGGGATCCTCCTGTTACTCCGGAAATATAGATGGGTTCCACCCCTTGACAGATTGATGGCATCAGGGTACACTGTGCACCGGTATCTACTAGAGCCTTATACTTCTGTGGAACTGATGTGCCAGGCCATCTGATCCACACAGTCCAGTAAATCCGATTGTCCCCTACCTCCACCTGGCTGGAGGCAGGGCCCCTCTAATGGTCATCACAGCGTTGGACACTTAAGTCGTGGTGAAAGGGATTATTCTTCATTATCACACGAGCTGGAGTAAAATCAGCTCTTCCATTCCATCTGGGAAACTGCTCACCAGAGACTGAAGCCGTAGCTCTCATGGGACGATCAGTCTTGGCCCTTGCTCCCCTCTTCAGTTCACTCACCCGTTCCTCCAAACCTGAAGTAGGTTTTCCATCCCACTTTGTCATGTCTTCTCCGTGATCCAGCAGGTAAAACCATAGGGTACCCCGTGGCGTATACCTCCTGTATCTCCTCTCTTGAACAATAGGACGCCTTTTGTTAATAGCTGAGACGTGTGTTGGTACACGTGAGGAGCCGGATAAATCAGATAGATCGTCCCTCAATTGTTCGAGGTCCTGGGACAGTTTTTTCACAGCTGAGATGATGGAAGGGGTGAGATTGTCTTCGAACTCTCAGAGTTTATGAACCATTTCATCCACTGTTAGTGGTACTATGTCATTCCAGTTTACTGTTGCCAATGAATGGGCATATGATGACGGTGCATTCCGTGTAAGTTTTCGCCACATGGGTCGTGTACATTCAACTTCATCTGGATCTATAGGTGTAACCCCATTATTCGGCTTGATGTGATAGAGCATCTCTACGATGGCCGATTCCCTCAGAGACTGGATGCCTTTGTCTATAGTAGTCCACTTGGCCGAACGACTCGTAACATCGTCCTTGTACGGAAACCTTTCTTTCACAGCTGCCAAGAGCCTCCTCCAAAGGCTGAGGGACTTTTTCTCTCTTGCAATTGCTTTGTCAATTCCCCCTTCTCTAGCAAGTGATCCCAGCTGCTTGGCTTCTGTACCTTCTAGTTCGTGACCATCGGCCCCATTGTCCCAGCATCAGAGCAACAAGGTGATGATATGCTCCCCTGGTTGATGGGTAAAATCTTTTCGCATATTCCACAGCTCGGTTGAGGTCCGAGGTCGAGAAGTTACCTCTTCTTCTTCTTCTTCGTCATGTGATGATGACTCCTGATCAGATTCTGGACAGGGTGGTGAATTCATTGGTTCTTCATCTCGCTTCACCCTTTTTGCCTCCTTTTTGCTTGTTCTCTTGCGTACAGGGGCAACCGATATTGGTACGAATTGGTCCTCTGGTTTAGCTGCAGTGATTATCACTTTGGTTTGAGTAGCAACTGTACTTGTTGCTGGGGGTGGTGCAGCTGCTGTGCTTGGAGCTGGGGTAACCGCGCTGTCTGTTGCAGTTGAAGTTTGAGCAGCTGCTGTACTTGCCACTGGGGTAGCTGCTCTGTTCATTGAGGCCAAAGTTTGAGTAGCGACTGTACTTGTTGTTGGGGGTGGTGCAGCTGCTGTGCTTGGAGCTGGGGTAACCGCGCTGTCTGTTGCAGTTGAAGTTTGAGCAGCTGCTGTACTTGCCGCTGGGGTAGCTGTGCTGTTCATTGCAGCCAAAGTTTGAGTAGCGACTGTTGCTTTGCCCTCAGATCCGCCGACATTCTTTTCCTTTTGAAGGTGCTGGATAGTGTTGAACAAGGCCCTGTAAGCATAGGCCAAGCCCCAGCACGTTGCCGTGATTTGTCCATCTCTGGTATGGCCAGAATGACCACACACCTCATTTAAGTGTTTTACTAATTCTTCTGGATTTTGCAGTTGTTCGGTAGTGAAATTCCAAAGTACTGGAGGGGCCCACTGACCTAGATGCTTGCCCATACTATCCCACACACCCTGCCACTCATGGCTGTCCAGCCTCAGGGAAAATCTCTTGGTCCTCCTACATCGTCGTTTGACCCCAGACAAGACCCAAACCTGACTCTGCTTAACTCTTGAAATCAGTCGTGGGCAAAACACAGTCTGTATGCGTGTTAGCAT
The DNA here is from genome assembly GCF_034315485.1 of Pezoporus occidentalis. Classification (NCBI taxonomy): domain Eukaryota; kingdom Metazoa; phylum Chordata; class Aves; order Psittaciformes; family Psittacidae; genus Pezoporus; species Pezoporus occidentalis. The sequence continues at coordinate 2,750,763 of NW_026916062.1, forward strand.
AGTGATTCCCATCACCATCAGCAAACAAGTCTCAACAGCATTAAAAGGCCATTCAAAAAATTCAAAACTCTCAAATGTAAATGGTCTGGGGGGACGACTGGGAGGGTAAAAGGATATCTCCTTCACAGGTTGAGCACCTGAGAAGGAGAAAAAAGATGTGTAATTGCTAAGCACCTCCATCATATACCTCCCAAAGTATAGAGGTGGTGACCACACTGGGAACATAAGCCAGATCAGTTTCATGATCAATGATTCTATTGTATTACAAGTCATTACCATAAAGTACAATGGGACAAAAACCTTAGCCCAAGCCCCACACTTGAAAAACACTAATACAGCAAATACCGGATGGACGTAAGATATGATATACTGAAACTGTGAGATCAAGAAGAACAACCTTGAGAGCCAATAAATCAGCATTGTGATGAGTGACTATCAATCCAGTCAGATCTGTTCTTATCTCAACCCCTCAGGCCCCACGTTGGGCGCCAAAAACGAACTGTCGTGGTTTAAACCCAGTCAGGTAACTTGTTCACTCACTCCCAGTGAGTGGTGCCGAGCTGACAACAATCGAGGTCCCTGCCCCCCCCCCCACCGGGGCTCTCCCCTTCCCCGCTCCCTGAGGAATGGGGAGGAGGATCGAAAGAGTGCAACTCCTACGGGTTGAGACAAGAACAGTCCAGCAACCAATGTACAACACAAATCACCGCCGCTACTATCAACTACAACAATGATAAGGGAAAATAACAAGGGAAGAGAATACAATACCACCGGCCAAGAAAACGAGTTCCACCCGGAAGGCCCTGTCCTTCCGGGTAACTCCCAGTTACCCCTCACCCCGGGCATGACGTGCTTTGGTATGGAATACCTCCCTGGCTAGCCCGGGTCAGGCGCCCCATCTCTGCTTCCTCCCGGCTTCCCCTCCTCCCTGGCAGAGCATGAGCCTCACAAAGTCCTTGGTCAGGGTAAACATCACTTAGCAACAACTGAAAACATCGGCTTCACCAACACTGTTCTCAGGCTGGAAGTCAAAACACAGCACTGCACCAGCTAACACAAAGGAAAAAACATGACTGCTACTGCTGAACCCAGGACAAAGATAAACTTGAAAAAAAAAACAAAGCAAAAAACCCACAAAATTAGGTACAAATAAAACTTGTGTCCAAAGCATCCACTAGGCAGAGGGCTTAACTATAAGACAGGAAGTTTCTTCTGACTGTAGATTTATCCTGATCTTGACAAAACTAGACTCATGAACAAACTGCATATGATGAAGGAAATGTTTGATCTGTGCTCCTGAAAGAGATACACCTGCAAGACATCCTCCTTGAAGTCATTACTGAGATTCAAAGCTCTGGCTGCTTGAGTGAAAGCCTGAACTTATTCTTTGCCAAATTCAGAGCTTCAGAAATGTCAGTGAACTTTTCCACTTTACCCTGTTAGGTAAAGTGGAAACTTTACCTTGATCTGCTCAGTCACACAGGCAGTTCCTTAAGAGATAGTAAGAATTAATTTGTGACCAAATAGTAAGAATTAATTTGTAGACCAATGTTGCTTATTTAATTCTACCTGATGTTTTTTCCTACCTTTTTCTGAGGCCAGAAAATCAAGCTTCATTAGTTTCTTGAGGTGTGCTGATTTTGTCTGGGATAGAGTTCAGTTTGTTATTCCTAGCAGCTGGCATAGGGCTATGTTTTGTATTTGCACTGAAAACTGTTAGAGGTAACACAAGTATGTTTTAGTTGCTGCTGATCAGTGCTTCCAAAGAGTCAAGGCCTTTTCTGCTTCTCACCCCACCCCAAAGCGAGTAGTTTGGGGGTGCACAAATTGCTGGGAGGGAATACAGACAGGACAGATGACCTGACTGACCACAGGGATATCCCATACCATATGGTATCATGCTCAGCACACAAAACCAGGGGGCAGGGGTAGGGGTGCTGTGTGCTGAGTGGCTGCGCCTTGGTCAGCTGGCAGTGAGCAATTATTCTCATTTGCATCACTTGTCTTTCTTGGGTTTTATTTCTCAGTTGTTTTCATCATTATTATTACTATTACCATTATTACATTTTATTATTAAACTGTTTTTATCTTAACCCACAAGTGTTCTCACTTTTTCTCTTCCGATTTGCTCCCTGCCATCCTGCTGTGGGGGAATGAGTGAATGGCTGTGTGCTGCTTAGTTGCCAGATGGGGTAAAACCACGAGGGAAAAGACAGAAGGGAAGTTCTAATAGAAAATACTTTAAGGTCATAGTCATAGCTTCCCAAGTGGAGTAGCCGATAACATATTATTCTGTTACAAAGCAGAGGTAATTCTGGCACTGGTCCTAGCATTCCTATTCCTGAGGCTGCCAGCTTGTGCCACTACATTACTTAGCAACCATATGAAATGACAGGAATGTAAAAGAACAAACCATGGTGACTCAAAATTATTGGGAGGGTGAGAAAATGCCTCAGTCAGCTTCAAGGCACTCCAAAGACAAACAGGAAGGATGCAAGAGGAATATGAAAGATGACTTGCACTCTAGGGCTTCCCCAGTATGCAAAATGCCGATTATAGCTGACATTTCTACATTTCTCTCCAAGTCTATTTACAATAAATATTTTAAAGCAAGAAAAAAAAATCAAAAAACAAACCCTGAAGGAAAGAGATGGATTTATAATTCATTATAGGACTATATCTTGGACACACAAGATGTGAGTCCTGAATGTGAATTGACAGTGATACTTTGGCAAATACAACACACTGTTGTAAAAGGGTGATACCGAAAAACACTTTGTGCTGAGTTTAGAAGAAGCAGCCTTGAGGTTTTTTTAATAGTTAGTAAAATGCACTTTGACAACAGAAAGGAGGAAAAAATATGTGTACCCAGGAGCTAAAATAGGAGAAAAGTAAAGAAACAAAGAAATCAGAACGTTCTTAAACTAATCAGAGTAGTCCGTCATATTGAAAATGAATAATAATAATAAAAAAAAGCTTCACTGTTAGGTGAAGGAATTGTACAATATGATTAAAATAATGCTTCTTCAAATAGTTGTGCATTTACAAGGTAGTTTCTTTTCTGGCTTCTGGAACACTTTTTTTTTGTAGATATGTAGAACAAGGATTTTTGTTTTCTTACCAAAGGCACTGTACTTTGTGCTATGGCAATGAATTACTGTCAAAAAGCAACTTTCAAATTAGAACTAATTTTCATGACTAGACAACTTTTGGGTGGCTTAGGTAAGTTGTAAGTTGTAAGTTCGTAGAACCATAGAATCATAGAATCATAGAATAGTTAGGGTTGGAAAAGACCTTAAGATCATCAAGTTCCAACACCCCTGCCATGGGCAGGGACACCTCACACTAAACCATGTCAACCAAGGCTTCGTCCAGCCTGGTCTTGAACACTGCCAGGGATGGAGCATTCACAACCTCCCTGGGCAACCCATTCCAGTGCTTCACCACCCTAACAGGAAAGAATTTCCTCCTTATAACCAGTCTAAACTTCCCCTGTTTAAGTTTTAACCCGTTACCCCTTGTCCTACCACTACAGTCCCTAACGAAGAATCCCTCTCCAGCATCCCTATAGGCCTCCTTCAGATACTGGAAGGCTGCTATGAGGTCTCCACGCAGCCTTCTCTTCTCCAGGCTGAACAGCCCCAACTTCCTCAGCCTGTCTTCATACGGGAGGTGCTCCAGTCCCCTGATCATCCTCGTGGCCCTTCTCTGGACTTGTTCCAACAGTTCCATGTCCTTTTTATGTTGAGGACACCAGAACTGCACACAATACTCCAGGTAAAGTCTCACAAGAGCAGAGTAGAGGGGCAGGATCACTTCCTTCAACCTGCTGATCATGCTTCTTTTGAGGCAAGCCCAGGATACGGTTGGCTTTCTGGGCTGCAAGCGCACACTGCCTGCTCATGTTCATCTTCTCATCAACCAACACCCCCAAGTCCTTCTCCGCAGGGCTGCTCTGAATCTCTTCTCTGCCCAACCTGTAGCTGTGCCTGGGATTGCTCCGACCCAGGTGTAGGACCTTGCACTTGGCATGGTTAAACTCCATCAGGTTGGCATCAGCCAACCTCACAAGTGTGCCAAGGTCCCTCTGTAAATTGTAAGTTAAATTGTAAATTGTAATATAATGTTACCTGTAATCTGATGTAAACCATGAAAGTCAACAGAGTAAAATGATCCTTTAAGCCATGCACAACAATAATACATTCAGAGAGGACAAAACCACTTCAAGGGAGATAAATAAAGTGTTAGTCTCAGTGTTCACTGTAGTAAAACCTGGGGAAATTCCCATGCTAGAATATTTTGGAGGATTAGGAGATGGGGATTAATGAATTATCAACCTGCAGATGAAGTAACACTACCAGTAGAAGATCATCATGGTGAGTAGAAGCACAACAAAACTAACAAATGGTCAACCTTGGATAGTGTTCACTCACAAGTACCAACATTACACAAGGATGAATTAGTACAAATATAGATGTACCATGTATCTCATCTACTTCTTAGTATCTGAATAGTTGAGAATGGCAAATGTGGTGACAATCCTTAAAAAGAAATGTTTCAGGGGTACATAAGGAAATGTTTCAGGGGGACCAAAGGAGGTACAGATCTGTAAACCTGCAGGTAAATTAATGAGAGTGTTGACACTGAATTAGCTGAGACCTGAAAAAAAATGGAAGACACTTGAAAAGGATCAATATGATTTCCAAAAAGGGAAATCCTATGTTAGGGACTGTAGTGATAGGAAAAGGGGTAACGGGTTAAAACTTAAAACAGGGGAAGTTTAGATTAGGTATAAAGAAGAAGTTCTTTACTGTAAGGGTGGTGAGGCAATAGAATGGGTTTCCCAGGGAAGCTGTGAATGCTCCGTCCCTGGCAGTGTTTAAGGCCAGGTTGGACAGAGCCTTGGGTGGCATGGTTTAGTGTGAGGTGTCCCTGCCCATGGCAGAGGTTTGGAACTTGATGATCTTAAGGTCCTTTCCAACCCTAACTATTCTATGATTCTATGATTCTATCTTAGAAAACGCTTGTGGGTAAGGACAATATACTCAGTATATTGTGCTTGGATTTTCAAAAGGCTTTTCATAAAGGCTTATGCAAAACACTTGTGGGGAAGCTAACAGCAGAAGAGGCAGGACCTAAGATGGGGTAAATAAATGGTTAAAAGATAGGAAAGTAAATGGAAACAAATCATTAAATTTCATATACAGGAAAGTTGCCAGTGGTATTCCACCGAGACTGGGACTTAAAATGTTCAACATACTCATAAGTGACCTGAAAAACATAGTGAGCAGTGACATGACCATGTTTGCGCACAATAATGGAATTCAAAGGTCAAGGGGAAAAAAAAGCAAAAAACCAAGCTTAGTTCTTTTGGGATAAAATAATGTATGTGGGGGAAAACAAACCTAGCTTCACACACAAAATGACAGGGTATATGCTGCCTGTTACCACTGGAGTAAGTCTTTTTGTTTGTGACAGATGAAAATATCAGCTCAGTGCTTGCTAGGAGTGGAAAAATGAATCATGTGTTTAACATTACAAGGAAAGGAATAAAGAAATAGAAAAAAAGTATCATTGTGCCATTGTACAAAATCACAGCTCATGCATACCACAGTTAATGGTCTCCTCAAAAATGACATAGAAAAGGTTCACAGAAGGCCAAAAATATGTTATGGAAAAAATTCCTCAGAATGACTGAGAAATTGCTTTGTAGGAAATAAGACAAAAATCATGCCTAATATAGGGTGCTTCTTGTTATACAAGGACTAGGCAGCAGCAGATGATGACGACAAAGGCCAGGCTCAGAAAAAAGAAAGAGGTGCTTCTTCACACTGTGAGTGGCAGATATGTGGGATGGTTTGCCAGGGGAATTTTGGGGGCAGAACGTTTACATGTTTACAGAGCAGACTGGACAAGCATTTTGACAGGAGATCCAGTAACAGGCATACCGCATCAGACTCAGAAAATCCTCCTAGCTGAAAATAGGCAGAAGCTAGGAGAATATTAAAGAGACAGTATCATATATGTTCGTAACCTGCCATCTGTTTACAGGCACTGTAGAAAACAGAATATTGTCTCCCACAGGGAAATGATGCTTGATCTAAACTGTACAACTGCACACATTCATACATGCTGCTAACATGGAGCTATGGGGGATAACTTAGGTAAAGGTAAGATTAGACACAGCTTGCAGCTATCAGCATAACAGTATCTCAGTTTTTTGGCATGCTTTGTATAATGATTTATGCACCTGACTGTAATGTTTGGTTGGAAACATTAGATAGTTTTGGAAGCCCTCACTGTTATATAGTTTTATGGTTTCATTTTGCTGAATGCATTAAATTGTGACAGGCTGAACTCATCTCACCTACCTGTAGCAATCTGGAAGTGTTCATTTTGCACTGTCACCCAAGTTCTCAGGGTGAGAAATGTTAACTACAGAGTGTGAGTCATTTCATCTTAAAACAGATGTTAAAGAAGTCATAAGAAAGAGAAAGTCTTGTTAAGTTTAAAAACAAACAAACAAACAAAAACAAACAGGAAAAAAAACTAAGCAAACCTAAACAAACCACATTTCTATACTCGTCTAGGTAATGATAATTCTGATTAAAGAATTCAAAGTCAGGTAATCAGCATAGATCCTCTGAAGGAAACAGTGAAACCAAAAGATTTTCTAGCTGCTAAGAATTTAGCCATCTGTCTTGAAAAGTGCACTTTGTCTCTGTATATGCATATCAGGCACCCAAATAACAGCTGCAGAAAAGCTGTTCTTGATGTATGTAGCTAACAACAGCTAGCCAATAGCGTATTTCTATTGCATTGTTTTCTGCAAATGTTCACAATCATTACAGATATCTTAAAATCTAAACTTGATTTACAATACATTTCAAAACGAGATTTAGGTAAGTGAACAAAGTATTTCTGCACATATTTAAGTCCTGATGAACCTGAACTGAATAAGTAAGCAAAGCACATTGCTGACTTGTGGCTTAAGACTTCAGGAACATAACACAGGGTGAGAATGTAAACACAGCATTCCCAGTCATTTTATTGCTCACAGAGAAAGTACAATAACATTTATAGTGCACTGCATTTATACTAGAATATTGATGCCACTGTTGCTAAATATTTATAGTCTCTTCTTTTACATAATGAACACTTTTTGAGGGGTTACAATCTATTTCTGAAGTTTCATCCCAGTTTACGGCTTGACATCCACTGATTTAGCATGGAAGACAAGTGCTTGCTGATTATCTGATTATCTTGCTGACTATCTTTTCATTTATTTGTAAGTCTTAAGTGCAAGATCAATTTAAGAGTATATGATTTCCTTGGATATATTACATTAGCAGCAAAAATGAACAGATGCTTATAGTGAGAGAAGAAAATTGATCAGGTATGTTTAAAGCCTTTTTAGTGACACTTCTCTGCACTTACAATTTGTGATTATTAGCCTTTCACCAAATATACTAAATGTTTCACCACCAGTTGTATAAGTTCCAGTACAGCTAGCATTAAAGTCTGCAGTGCCATTGCATTTCTCACCAGTGAGGTTTGTAAGTAAGTTTATCCTGCTAAGGGTTAGAATGGGATAACAACAATAACCACAGCAGTGGAGTAAAAAATACATTATTATTTACTACTGCTATAAAAAGAGCTGAAACGGTGATACAAGAGGCTGAATGTGGTTTTTTTTTCTTTTTGGGGGGGGGGTTATATTTACATAAATCACAATGACCTTTCAACCTCTGCAATTAGATTTGTCCATGTTAATTTATTTTTTAAACACTAGTTACTTTTGTTAGTAATGACTTGTCAAACAATAACCTTCAAATGCAGCAGAAACAATCTTCCTTTGGATTTGGACTGACTTCACTCATGCTGTTTCTTGAAAGAAAGAAACTGTACAAATGAAGCAATTTCATGTGCCTTGATATGAATGTCCTGTGGGTTTTGGGGGTTTTGGGCTTTGGTTTTGTTTTGTTTTTTTTCTCAAAGCTGTTTTCAGATGGGAAGATTTCTTTCATGAGTACTGTTCTTGTTGTTATAGGTAGAATCCTGGTAGTAGGTATCTGGTAGTATATCATTGGAAGTTGACTGTGAGCTTAAATATCTAGAGGATGATTCAGATATCTAAACATAGACATAGTAAGGCCTTGCAGTATCCTACTCAGATTCCAAGCATAAATTTAGGATACCGGTATCTCACAAGATATGTGCTGTCATTATGTAGATGCTACAGCCTAGAAAATTCTTACACCTGACTGGATGCCCAAGTAACCATGAACGCTCTTTCCTAGTATTTGATGAAAAACATTGTACTGGCATGTGGTACTCACATGAAACTCTGCTGAGCCAGTGAACAACAATCACTTGACAAGTTACTGCTGTCTTGTTTTAGGAGAGGCAATCAATAAGCAAAGGTAACAGTAGCTGCCTGACTCATCTGCAAGTCAATTAAGAGAAGCGTGTAGAAACTTTAAGACATATTTTTCTGTGGAAGAGGTAACATTTTTTTCTAATTTAGTTCAGACACAAAATGAAATTCAGTGCTCAGTCCCCAAAGGGTCAACAGGCCAAGAAAAGAACTCAGTCTAAAAATAAATGTTTTTTGCATTTCAATCACAAGAAGCTTCTCTCAAATTTCTAGGCTCTTAGCAATCAGTGCTTGCACAGATTTTTAAGAGATACTAGCACTGATATCACAGAGAACAGAACAAATCAGTTGAGGATGGAAAGCAATCATCAAAACACTAATGAAAAATTCTCTAGTCCTAAATTTTTATGTAAGATTTAATTATGAATATTTATGCAAGCAGCATCAAATACATATTGAGAGTATGTCCCACAGATGCAAAGCTCACTGTATAAAGGCCCATAGGATCTGCCTCTGCTGAGCACATGCATTCTGCTTTTAAAAAGTCAGCAACTAAACCTGACACATGGAAAATCCATGTGACTCAACATTTGCTCAGAAAAGAGAGGAACCACATATGGAATTTAGTTTCCCAGGCAACTCTGAATCTCTGGGAATATATCCTGAAGAATTATTTTTCTCAAAGTCTTTTTCAGGAGCAAACTTGTTAGGTAATGGTAAGTTACAGAATGCTTTTCTGTTTGAGCTACATTAGATAAATTCTGCAGTCTTTTCCCAGACGCTTCCTGAACAAATTAGGTAGGAATGAGTTCCTTATGGGTTTCACAGATTATGCTGGATTTTCAAATGATTTATCATGGTTTTGTATAATTTTATCTACTTTTGGCACTATAAGATTGACCTCCTCCCATTCTTTCTCCCTTTTTGTATTTATGATTTGAAAAGACTGTTTTCTAGTATTTTTCCTTCCCCAGAAAACATGTCTTGCAGAAGTCTCTGAGGGTGATGACACTGAGTTTGTCATATTTCTGTTAGAATCCAGTTTAAAAGTTCCTCTGAGAATATTTTGTCTCACAGGTCCAGTGTGATCATGTGTTTTTTTCCAAAAGCAAATATATAAATAAACACTGGGTGGGGAAAGAAAAAGGGATATTACTGAAAGTCATTGCTGCTTAAGCACAGAGATAGAGGTGCTTTGATAGATGAGAATATATGCTTATTAATTTTATTTTTATTGGCCAAATTTTGCTCGAAGCCTGTCCTGTTGCTGACTAACAGCAATGGCCATAAGCCAGTTTCTGTTGAAATCTTTAAGTAGCAAACACACACACACTGCACTTACCGTGTAATTCATGGGAAATGAATCTGATTTATCCCCAGAAGACCTGATCAGCAACATACTGTGTTCTCTGCTCCATCCAGTATACCTGGGAACATTCATTCTAGACAAAAATTGAAGTGGAAATTAAATTTAAGTTATTCATCCAGAACAAGAAAATGTTCCTGGTGTCGTGGGTTAAACCTGGTGGGCAGATAAACACCACACAGTCATTTCTTCACTTCCCTTCTGAAACCCTCAGTGGAACAAGGGAAGAGGAAAAGAGGAATAAAACCAAGAAAATGGATGAATTATTATAAAATTAACAGAGAAAGTAAAACAAAGAAAAGCAAAAAAAAGAAGGAAAAGAAAAGAAAAGGAAAGGAAAGAGAAAAGAAAAAAGGGAAGGAAAAAGAAGAGAAGAGAAGAGAAGAGAAGAGAAAAGAAAAGAAAAGAAAAGAAAAGAAAAGAAAAGAAAAGAAAAGAAAAGAAAAGAAAAGAAAAAAGAAAAGGAGAATTGTTTAATAAGTGAAGGATAAGTGGAAGAAAAGAGAGGAAAACAAAACAAGTGATACAAAGGCCATAGCTTACCACCTCCCCTGGGTAGCCAGTTCCTGAGCAAAAGATAGTCAACTTTCTAAAATCCCCTTTTTCCTTTCACTGCTGAGCATGACATTATATGTTATGGAATATCCCTTTGGTTAGTTCAGATAATCTGCCATATCAGTTTCCCTCTCAGACTCTTGTGCTTGCCTTAATCTATCCATTGTTGAGATAGCATGAGGGTCTTGATGCTGCACAAACACTGTTCAGCAAAAGTTAGAACATTAGTGTGTTATCAGCACTGTTTTGGACAAAAGTCTAAAACATAGCACCATAACAGATGCTATGAAGAAAACTCAGTAGTAGTAGAAAACTAAGAAGTAGCCAGGCCTGCTACAATAAAATTAAAGGATAGTTGCTTTATTTTCCATGAAAAAAAAACCAAACAAAATAAATGAAAAAAGATGGTTTATTTTCTGCTTAAGTGCATTCTTATTTTACCATAGCCTATCTATATTGATCACTCTGAAAGCGGCATCGTATTTGTAAAGATTGAATCATGGCTACTTGCTCTCTAATATATCTGACCTGAGGCAATCTTTTCATTTATATGAAATAGCTTTATATTTGCTTTGCCAACAAACATATGTCTGAATAGTAATACTTACATGGGTTTTCTTCAAGCAAATGCATTTTTGAAGTACATCTATAAATTATATAGTACTCATTTTACCTTTTTTAATTTTTCATAAAATGTTCAATAGTTCTCTTGTCATTAAAATAGTGATTCTTCTATTCTGGTTGCTATATTATTCAGTCAAAAAGTGTTAAAGTGTCCAGAAATTAAATATGGCAGAAGTAACTGGACCTTGATCTGCCCTGCTACCCACCTGAGCACACAGAAGAATTAAACCACAAGCAATGGCTTCTGTTGTTAAGATGGATTAAGGTGGTGTTGTCCCATACATTTCTCACCAGTTTTCTGTTGACAGTCGCATCTGAGACTGAGCTGAGACTGGCATGCTTTGTGAATGTTTTTCATCCACTTCACTCAGTTGCATCAGGATTTTTTATGAAGACTGTTTCAGATATCTAAAAGAGGGACAGCAGCAAACAGCTGAATGCCAGTGATACCTTGAACTGACACATTTTGTACAGGAGTTGCCTGATGTTGCCATTTCACTTCTCTTACTCCTGTGTTCAAGACATAGAGTTTACGTCTCCATGCACACCAAAGAATCAAGGTCACGGTATTCACTAATGGAATGTGTAGAGATTAAATTATATCCCTAGCAAGTTCAAGTGAAACAATTTCCTCACTGACCTCCACCAAGCCAGGAAAGACCATGGGTTCAGGCTTCCTGAAATTGTTGCCTTGCCTCTCCTTTGTTTTGCCTCGCCTCCCTCTCTCTCCCTATTCTGTTTATTTTTTCCTTTTCTTTTTTTTTTGTTGAAAAAGAGATTAAAGTATGAACATTCTCAGGATTATGAATAAATTATTTATAACTTCTTTGAGAAAAAGGAAAGTATTCTATAGCATCAATATTTCCTGATAAAACTTCCTTAGGTTTCCCAGATAGAACTAGATTTCTATTTTGTATTTGATATCCTATGGAAAAGAGAACATAATGCATTTTCATATATAAAGAGAATTCTTTGAGTCCTTGTTTCACATTTGCTGATCTTTGCTTCTATTTTTTCCAATAGATAGTTGATTTTCTTTCGTTGTCTACCAAGATGTAAAACAAAGCTTATATCTAATTTACTATTAGAATAGTAAATATCATAAAATAATATAAAAATAATACAAAAATATAATATATAAAATATTCTAAATCCTAAAACTGAATATGTGGGCAGCAAGGTCTCCAGAAAGCCACATGGACACCAAACAAATCAATTCTGCGGGCTGACTCCATTTTCACAGCACTACATCAGAGCTAATATCGTTGCACTCTGCTGTAGCACCATTAGAGCAGTACCTGTTTCTGAGCATACACTGGTAAATGTTAAGCCATTCTGTATGGGCTTATCCCTGAAATCTCTACCAGCCTGAAAAATTCAACAATACATTAATTTTCTCCATGTAGACATCTTAAAATTCCTCTTGCAGAATAGTTTCACCATTTCTCATATCACTGGCATGGTTCTTTCAAGTATCAAATCAAATTTGGATTCACCTTTTTCCAAATTCAAGTGATGGCAGAGGACACTGTATGCTGTTCAAGGACTTGTTACTGTACCATTCAGTTTAAGAAAGTTCTCTGTTCTTTTTAATATTGTATTTATGAGGAGATAGACAGCTGTGTGAAGTAGCAAAGTTTTAGTACATAACTGTGGTACACTAGTCATGTTTCATAAAAGTAGAGATATTACAATGACGTGAAGAAAAAAATATGGTGGGTAAGGAGGGCTTTTTTGTAATTTTTAATTTTTATATTTTATTTTGGCCATCTCTGATGAGCATATAAAATCCAACAGACTTCAGATATTAAATATAATGAGATTACAGAATTGGATTGCATATTATACTCTAGCTGTCTGATATATGAAACAAACAAAAAAGTTGGGTTTAATTTCTTCATTCAGGGATATAAAGTCCTTTCTGAAAGACTTTTTTAAAATATTTCATCTTTCCTGAAGGATAATGTATTTTTTTCCACAGATATATACTATCGCTGCCTAGTGACTTAAAAGAAGTAATATTTAATAGGTAGATCTGAGAAGGAAGAATGAATATAATATTTTTAAAAAACTCTTTTCTAAAGGTTGATTGCTTCTGAAATAAACATAATATTATTAATAAACACAATCACACTATCCTTAAATGCAAATCATCACTGAACTTTCACACAAACTGAATTTGATGGCAGCTGAAAAATTATAAGATGATTAGTTTTTACATCGACGATACATGTCTAAATAGTTTATTAACGTGTCAGATAAGGTCAAAAGCTATTTAAATAAGCAGTTATTTATTATAGCCTAACAGCTGAGTAGGTTGATCTTAAGCATGGCTTTCAAGCCACAGTAAGATTAGGGAGTACATTCTTTCTCTGTAAAATCCCTGTACCATCAACTATAGAAAGTAATTCATATACAAATATATAAGATAGCACTCATGTTCAGTAAACTGCTCATGTGCATTATTCTGCTTTCAATTTCATCGTTGAATCATCTAACACAGTATAGTCCAATGGACTCAGGTTTCATATATTTTACAGAAACAGGGCACATATGCTATTACTGGAAGACAAATACACTTTGAGGCAGCTTTCTAAAAGCATATGAGCTTAAATTTCTTGCTTAAATAGATCTGATCTCTTCAGCTCTCCACTGCTTTAAAGTAATGTTGCAGTATTACTAGCTTGAGGTTGAGAAACAAATATACAAGATGGCAATAGATTTAGGTCCTCCCAGGTTTGTTCTTTCCACATGAAGAAGTACAAACACAATAAAACCAAATATGCCTGATAGTCTTCATTAAGCATGATACCTCTGCCTTCTATTAAATTGCTAATTCCATTTCCAGTGACATTGTTTAAGCTGAGACAAAGTCAGAACAACCATCTCTCTATTGAGGCCCTGGCTACGCCAGCTCTTCTACTTGCATAAACCTGCAAACTTCCTATCAAGTGAAGAGGTCTTTAATAATCCTTAAGACATTATGATCAAACACAGTTTTCCTGAGAGAATCATCCCTTGGGCTATGATTTTGTTATCAGAAAAAAATTAAGGCTGTTACAATCAGATGGTTGGCATAATGCTCTGCAGTAAGATTTGCTATCAGATGTATAGATAGGCTCTTCAACATAAAACACTCTTTGATCTCATGTCCAAGAAAGATAAAATGATTGCTATTTCAGCTATACAACATCTTTAAGCACTCAGCAAATCTAAATGTATGCTACCTTTGTAATAGAAGTTTTCCTGTGCAAGGAATAAGCATAAGGAAAGAAATATACAGAATGCGTTGTTACTAGTTTTGCCTCAACTCATACCAGTTGCACTTAAAAACTGAAACATACATCACGACTTCTGTGTATGCTCTCAGCTAATGAAGGTTAACCATTCAACTTTCATTATGCATGTTAATTTCCTTCTGAATAAAAAATCAACATTGTTGTTTATCACACAGTTACTGCTGACTGATGAAAGCATACTGCATCTTTGGAAAACATTTTCTTCAGCTAGCTGGCTCCAGGAATTGCTTAGAACTCGTAATAGATATTCTTCTGGCTGCATGTAAAGGAATACATGCTAGAAATGGTCAAATAGTTCCCATTAAAAAATGTATGACTTTACAGCTTAGATTTACTAAATGTCAAAATAACTAAATTCAATATTTAGACCACCCTCCCCCATCATGGAAGAGAATGAGGTTTAAATTTTTTGTTTTGTAACTATCAGAGCTATTGTTAAAACAAATATGGCATGCACTTCAGACACACTAATCACAAAATAACATTTTCCAGAATTGAAAATAAAACTAAAAATCCAGGAAGATACTGCTGAGAGATGAATTTGCAAAATATGCCATTTATCCTTCAAAAAAGTATCTCACTTGTGACACATTAGTAACACGCAGTGACTGTTGTGTGTTATGGGAATGGTCCCTTAATTAGTTTTGTCATTAAAACTCATTTAAAACCATTTTGGTTTTGATATTTCTTAATTATTCTAATGGCACATTCAGATGCCTCCAGATGGCTTGAAGCAGGATAAATAACACTGAGGAACTTGCCTAATAGCATCCTACTCTGATTGCTATTATAGAATTATAGAATCATAGAACAGTTAGGGTTGGAAAGGACCTGAAGATCATCTAGTTCCAACCCCCTGCCATGGGCAGGGACACCTCACACTAAACCATGCCACCCAAGGCTTCGTCCAACCTGGCCTTGAACACTGCCAGGGATGGAGCATTCACAACTTCCCTGAGCAGCCCATTCCAGTGCCTCACCACCCTCACAGTAAAGAACTTCTTCCTTATATCCAATCTAAACTTCCCCTGTTTAAGTTTTAACCCATTACCCCTTGTCCTATCACTACAGTCCCTAATGAAGAGTCCCTCCTCAGCATCCTTATATGCCCCTTTCAGATACTGGAAGTCCACTATCCAGTTTCTCTATATTAATTTCAATGTAATTGAGTAACCAAAAGCAGGAGATTCCTTTGGTGATGTTTTGATTTTGGAAGAAGTTCCTCCAACTGAAAAGATGTGCAGTCAGAAAAATCAGCAGTATCAGACTCTGAATAGAGAATGAAATTTCTTCACAAAGATTTTGAAATGAGCTTCCTATACATGCAGATGGCTTGATTAGCTATTGCTGTATTCACATTGAAAATTTAAAACTTATATGATAATATTTTTCTTTCAAAAAAAAGCCTAACTTCCCCAATGACAACTGTATAGACACACTGAGCACATTGAGCCAGATTCTGCAGGACCATTAGTGTCAAACACTTCACAACACTTACCTTAAGAAAGCTGCATCTTCGCTTCAATAAAATGAAAAATATAGATGAACACTGTCAGGATCGTGCAGCTGAGACACTTCATGTTTCCATAAGGAAAAACGCACTACATATTCCTTCACATCTGAAAGCATTTTGGTTTAACTATGACAATATGTAGAGAACTTTTATGTTATTGGCAATCTATTGAAAACTTAAACCTCTATGCGGTCATCAGTCTTTGACATACACACAGATATACTGACTAATGGAACCAACATAAGGTAGGTTTAAACCACTACATGCTGTGTTAACAGCACTGCATTACATCAGCCTCTCTAATCTTTGCACTTCTGTAATTGTGTTTGCACTGTCTTTAACCCAAGGTGGTCTGTGAGACAGGACCTTTCCCTAAGTATGGGGAAACGTACTGACCTACTCATTCTTGAAAAAGTTAGTAGAGAGATTTAGCTACAATTTTTTTTATCCATTTTCCAGCTGCTTCAAGAAATGAGTCATCTGTATGATGACCTTCCTTTTTTGTCCTCCTCAGAAGAGAACATGGACTCCCAGAATGAAAGCAAATCACTGCATTTTAAATCTTTCTAGCTGAGCAATTTCAATAGACCAGCATCATTTGTTGCCTTAGCACAGAAAAGGACTTGTGAAGACAGGTGAAGTGGACTTCTGTAACTAGGCACAAAATGAGGAGGGAGGACCTTCTAAGAAATTCCAGCCTTTGGAAAAAGACGCAGTGGAAGAAAACACACACCAAAAAGCAAGAGACTTAAATCTTTTCTGATCTCGTTTCCAACCTAACAAGTGCTTTGAATTAAAACCTGCCCACATATTATATAACTTCCTTTACATATTCAACAACTTCCCAGGAGCTCCAGCACTTCATTCTTGGAAAAGTCCCTTTTGCTACTGTTTCAGTACATACCTAACCCTCATTTTTTTACACAGCATTCATGTGACATCCTTGAGCAACCACCTTCTCAGTTTAAGTAAGTGCCTATTATCTTGTGAGCACATTGTTTCTGCATCCCAAGTGTTTGCCCTTTCTTCTGAATACATATATTGAAATTAGAGTTTAGGTCCATACTTATAAATTAAGTCATTGAAGAATTTGCCTAAAAAAGTGTTACATGTGGAATGGCACAAAACTCAGAGGCTGTATCCAAGGAATCTGATATTCATGACTCTTATATATGTAACTTCAATCATGAAATTGAACCCTCAGACGCCTGAGAAGAATCACAGCATGCAACAAGCATGATGAAGAAAGACTAAATGAATTCTAGGAAATTACAGGAGGGAAAGGAGAAACAGAGAAGTAGGCACATACACAGTTTCATTACAAATCTCTTACTAAAATTCAATACAGTTTTATATTGTCCTTGTGGAAATGTCTTATTCTCCATTCTAATGGAGTCAAAAGTTACTGAACACACACACACACACACACACATACACAGTGGTGTGCACAGAAACTGCAGAAAGTTTGTTTGATTATAAAAAGAGATTCAAATCATAACGTTATAAGCAGATACGGTTTAAATATTCTGAAAGAAAAGGTAAGAGTTATAAAAAAAGCTAATTTATATTTAATAAGTAGAAATAAGAGAAGTTCTAAATATCGAATAAAGTAAGTTTAATGAAAAATGCCAGTGACTGGTAGACAGCATAATAAAAGTGGTACATCAGCTCTAGGTCAAATATGTTACAAAGATGATATTAATATTATCACAGGACGAACATTTCATTTTCTACATATTATCTAGCTGTTTAGGGCACAGACCCATTTTTGACATTCTTTCAAGAATTCAAATAATAAATTTTAAAAAATACAATAAAAGTCCTCTGTAAAATAATAGAAAAAATGAGGTAGAAATAACAATTCTCAGTAATTTTAATGACCAGATGGAAAAAAAACTGTTGATGTGGAGCAACAGCTATATCAAATAGAAAAAAGATTTTTTTTCTCTTTATTCTGAAATGCAGTTTGTTTACAGCCCATGAAGCTACAGTTACATCTTCCAAATTCCAGAACAAGAGTAACATCTGTTACTAAGAGAGAAGCAGGTGAAAATTAGTCAGTGGTGGAAGGCACAGAACATAGCGCACATACAGTTAACAACTACCTGATTGCTACATATTTGAGGTCATTCTGACTGTTTCTAGCAGAATTAGGCTGTGCTCCTCTCTAGTGGGTCAGGAAGCCCCAGAGGAATAAGCAGAAATAAGCAGGCAAAGAGCTTTCCTTTCTATATTCCTGCTTCAAAACATTCTGCAATTCATCCGAGACCTACCAGATAGATAGGGAGAGAGGTATTAAGTCAAAGCATGAATAACTGGTAGACCATATTACTCTTAGACATTTTAGACAGTGACTCTTCACAGAAAGCTTTAGGAAAAAAATGACTGAACATTTCAAACAGGGTTTTGTTTTTATTAGTTGACATGCAGACTTCCGGATGTGATGTCTTTGCTATCACACAAAGCATATATCTTACACAAAACCCTCAAGCTGTGTATTTCAACTGCATTTTTGCATTATTTTTTATTTAACAAAGACTATCTTTTTTTTTTTTTTTTTCATGAAGGGCTACAGAGACACAAGTGTTTCCTTGGGATTAATGAGAAATTAGAAGAAGCGCCTGAATTCTGGAGCACCTTATGCCTTACAAGAGACTGATGTCAGCAAGCAATGCTGACAAATTTACTCCATTCAAGCGTAATTTAACATTCTGCTAGCCTTTCTCCACCTATCTAGAATCACAACAAATGGAAGATTTGCTGGGACACTGGGGGATAAAAAATGGACCCTCGCTTGTCTGAAACAGAACATTATACCTGGGAAAGAAGGTTAACGGTGTAGCAGGTACTTGAACTGAACATGCAACAACACATTCAATCTTTTCAAATCTTTTCTCAGAAAGCCACTGTCAGCCTCCTGATTTCTAAATATATCAAGTCTGCTGCAAAGCAGAAGAGCTAGAGCCAGCTGAAAAGTCTAGAAATTTATAAAGACGGTAGATTACAATTGGTGAGAAAAATGGGGGAATAATGCATAGAAAATTATCAGGGCTTTTTTACATTTAGTTCTTTTGAAAACTAAAAATGTTAATCTGATCTGATTGATTTTTTTTTTTTCTTATTAGGTGACGAATTCTGGTTCAGGTGGTACTGAAGAGTTAAATGAGGCCTGGCTCACTAACTAAACCATGCCAATCATTGCTCCCCTTGTAAAATGCTCAGCATAAACAACAGTGATAAGAAAGCACACCTAATTAGTCAAAGATAATTCTGACAGTCAGTGGCTAATGTAACTATGCAGGCCAAGGTTTGTTTATCAGTTTGTCACCTCAAAACATGTTATGCCAGTAAAGGAAATCAAAGAGAACAGACACTTTTGGGTTTTATGCCTTTTTTCCCCCTTAGTTATTTTAAGCTTGTAGGTATTGCAGACTCCAAGAGCTCTACTTAAACAGGCCTGGTGGGGAGAGGATCACAAACAAAACAGCAGTAAGCTCAGGGTTATTTTTAAGGTAGCTTTTGGAAACCATTACCTTGCGTTTGCTGCTCTGTGTTTCCATGGAAGCAGGACTAGACATGGACACAGTCACTAGCAGATGAGGCAATTTCAGCTGCCAGTTTCTGGTTCTCAGATCTGTTTCCATGACAACCAGTGCTGGAGCCCTGAAAAGGAGGTGAGATATTTAAACCACCACAGCACTCTTCATAAATATCTGCTTGCTATGCATGCACAACACAGATCCCTTACATTTCCAATTACAAAAAAGCTGTTAAAGTAGGAGTGAAAACACATCTTGATATCAGCTACTACTATTACACTGGGCAGGTTTCAAGGAGAAAAAATGGATTGTTTCTAAGAGCTGGTTTCATCCTAACATCTGAGAGAGGGAGGGAGGGTTGCTATCATCTTTCAAAATGAAGATGGGGACAGACAAAGATACCGTGCTAAATATAGGTTATTGTTTCTCAAGGAAAACAATCTTTTTCTATATTTGGTGCCATTTTCCTACAAAAAATGAACCAAAACCCTTCTGAAACGGTGACAACGTGACAGACAGGAGACTGAACAGGAGACTGAACAACAATACCCAGGGTGCACAGAAATGTTGGGACAAGTGCCCTTTTCCTGGGTTAAATCTCTCATGCTTTTTGTCTAGCTACATACCCCTTTGATGTCATGAATTGATAGGTGTAAGCAAGGCCCATCCTCCTCTATCTGCAGTCTTCAGGAAAGGGTAAAGAGGCATCAGTTCCCATACCAGCAGGTAGATGGAAAAATGGACGGATGTAGACAGTGTGTGCTCGCAGCCCAGAAAGCCAACCATATCCTGGGCTTGCCTCAAAAGGAGCGTGACCAGCAAGTCAAAGGTAGTGATCCTGCCCCTCTACTCTGCTCTTGTGAGACCTCACTTGGAGTACTGTGTGCAATTCTGGTGTCCTCAACATAAAAAGGACATGAAACTGTTGGAGCAAGTCCAGAGGAGGGCCACGAGGATGATCAGGGGACTGGAGCACCTCCCATATGAAGACAGGCTGAGAAAGTTGGGGCTGTTCAGCCTGGATAAGAGAAGGCTGCGTGGAGACCTCATAGCAGCCTTCCAGTATCTGAAGGGGGCCTACAGGGATGGTGGGGAGGGACTCTTCTTCAGGGACTGTAATGATAGGACAAGGGGTTTCCTGAAGAAGTGATAAATGCTCCATCCCTGGCAGTGTTCAAAGCCATGTTGGACGAGGCCTTGGGTAGTATGGTTTAGTGTGAGGTGTCCCTGCCCATGGCAGGGGGGTTGGAACTCGATGATCTTAAGGTCCTTTCAAACCCTAACTATTCTATGATTCTGTGTTGAAAGCTGATCAGATAGGTCCATAATTTAATCATAGAACCATAGAATCAACTAGGTTGGAAAAGACCTTTAAGATCACCGAGTCCAACCATTACCCCAAGACAACCAAGACCACCACTAAACCGTATCACTGGGGGCCTCATCTACACAGTTTTTGAACACTTCCAGGGACACTGACTCCACCATTTCCTTGGGCAGCCTATTCCAATGCCTCATCACTCTCTCTGTGAAGAAATTTTTCCTAATATGCAATCTAAACCTCCACACCCAGTGCAGCTTGAGGCCATTTCTTCTTGTTCTATCACTTGATACCTGGTAGAAGAGACTGACCCGTACCTCACTACAATCTCTTTCAGGTAGTTGTAGAGAACAACAAGGTCCCCCCTAAGCCTTCTCTTCTACAGACTAAATAACACCAGTTCCCTCAGGCATTCCTCATAAGACTTGTTCTCCAGACCCTTCACCAGCTTTTTTGCTCTTTTCTGGACCCACTCCAGGACCTCAATGTCTTCCTTGTAGTGAGAGGCCCAGAACTGAACATAGGATTCGAGGTGCAGCCTCATCACTACTGAGTACAGGTGGATGATCACTGCCCTGGTCCTGCTGGCTACACTATTTCTGATACAGACCAAGATGCTCTTGGCCTTCTTGACTGCCTGTGCACAAGCTGGTTCATGTTCAGCTCATGTTTCTGTTGCTTATAACGCCTTCGTGGCCTATTGCAGAAATATCATAAAAGCAATTTAGAACAAACAGGTAGCCAATACGAACATGGCTCTGTGATCGAATCACCAAGTAGTTGCACGAGAAAATTTCAAAAGTCAGAAAACAAGGTCGTAGAAGATAACTGCAGGTGATTGTAAGTTGCAAAATGGGCAGATAAACTCTTACATGCATTCAAAGTGAAATCTGCTCAACAGGATATGATTAATAAAGACAGAAGTCAGATGGTTAATCAGCCGATTCATCAAATTAAAAAGTGGAAGATGTGAAATGTATGGGGAAGGGATGAAAATCGCACAAAATGTACGGCCAAATCTGGATTTTTCAATTGTTCATGGCAAATAGAGATAAATCAACAACGTTCCAGTTCAGTTTTGAGTCCAAGGTCAAAATAACTATAATTGAAAAGCAGTAGCAGTAATAAACATTATGGTTCATCTTCTACCATGTATTTTATTGCTATGTACAAACAGACTATGTTCCTTTTGATTCATATCTTCCAAGTATGCACTGGTTTGGGGATCAAAGAACACCATTTTTTAACAAAACTACTATTAGCCAGGAGGTTGTAAAAATTTGAATACTATATTTCTCCATTATTCTGTTAAATAGCATTTAAAAAAATGTACTCCAATTATTAC
Source organism: Pezoporus occidentalis (assembly GCF_034315485.1). Lineage (NCBI taxonomy): Eukaryota > Metazoa > Chordata > Aves > Psittaciformes > Psittacidae > Pezoporus > Pezoporus occidentalis. The sequence continues at coordinate 2,772,702 of NW_026916062.1, forward strand.
ATTCTCTTTACTGACTCATAGAAAGAGGAACAGCAAGTTAAAACTATAATCTTTGCCAGAAGAGAGAAATAATTTTAGAGTTTTCTCTTTGCTGTCATGACTTGAAATCAAATGAGCAGCTGTCATCATCCCAGACAACAATAATCCCTTTATCAAGCTGGACATGTGGAATTTTATGTGTAAAATCAACAAATTCATTTAGTGGAAGAGTGAAAAGAGTGAAATCTTTTGTTTCTGTAGTTCCTTGTCAGGAATCAGAAACCAAGTTGCCAGGAAAGATAATTTTTGCAGTGCTTCAAATTTAAGTCTAAATAAAGTCTCATTTCAGTCTTTTAGATTGTCAGTAGTTGTCGAAATATCACGCTGAAAGGATTACTGAATGTTAGTCATCCAAAGAGATCTTTAAGCCACTTTCCTACATCGCAATAACTATAGAAGAGCTGACTCATATATCCTTATCTTCTTGAAGTCCTGCAACTTATGCTGAGGGTCTGTAAGCCCTGGGCAAAAGAAACAGGGTCTTTTATCAGGAGAAACAGTGAATTTGAAAATTATTCTTTTTTCTGCCTTAAACAAAAGCAATATCCTAAGCTGATAATGTGAAATAGTAATATGCTTTTCTCAAGACAGTTTCCATACTGTAAAAGTCATATGTATGTCTCCTATGTCAGATTTTCCTTGTTCCTGCAGTATTTTCAAGTTTTAAACAGATTGAGGACCCTTCATTATTGTAGGCTAATTTGATTTGGTAAACTCAGGGTTTTTTTAATACAAATTATGTCTCTTTCATATTGAAGATACAGATTTTTTTCTCACACGTTTTCAGTTTTAGGTATTTTCAGAAAATCCAGAAATGAAAGCAAATCCAGATTCCTAACTGTGCACACCTGATTATTGCAAAACAGAGTAAGATTTCACACAGTTATTTCTTTGCATGTACAAGTAGTTGTAGGGTTGCTCTATATCACAACCCACCTATACAAAGTAGCCTCATATGTTGCTATGCTTAATGATATGAGAACTTCACTGTAATAACTTTTCCAGAAAAGCTTATTTTCACTGAATAAGGTGGATTCCTCAACATCCACATATTAAATTAATAGATTTGTAATTTAAAAAAAATCAGGTTAGCCCTATTTAGTATTTTTATTTTCTGGTTAGAAATGGCCATATTTGCTTCAAATTTTCCTTTACTTTTATAATTCCTTTGAAAAACATTACTCACAAACCCAAATTTTTCCTTTTTTTTTTACATTTTAAAACACTTAGATTATTTATTTTTAGCATTTTTCCAGTTTTCTAGGAGCCTTAAATTGATTTGTTTTCATTCTTAACCACCCTGAAAAAAAAAAAAAATTAAATGCAAGAGTTTACAGTAAACAGAGGCAGTCTACTTTGTTCAGCAGTAATCTCTTCTGTCTTCTGCCTGTAGCTTACATGGAGAAGTCAGAAAAACCTCTATAAAGCAGTGTAGCTTTTTAAAGAGAAATTTAAGAAGCTGGCCTGAGGAAGTGTTCATATATAAGATATCGTTAAGTTCCCCTAATGCATATCGTTATTCTTATTTATCTTTGATCTTTTACAGGTGGTATTCTGAAGACAACTTTTTCCACGATGGTAACAGTCAAACAATGAAATGGAGTTTCTAAGATGCTTCTATTTTAAATTTCTGTTTTATGTACATGCATATCAACCTTACATTACCTAAAGTTCTGAAAAATTATGCTTTGATATTTTGCAGTGCATTTCCCTTGGAGAGATTGCTTTCATTCATACATTGGTACTTCTACAGATTATTAGATAATAGTTTTCCTAATACACAAAATATGTCAAGACATCCAGAATTTATATTCATTCCATGTTAACAATGTAGGAAGATTTTTCTGTTTCATTTTAATTTTTACGTTTTTTTTTTTTTTTTTTTGGAGGGGTTGAAGAAAGAGAAGTACTTCATCCCAAAACAGCCTTTAGTTTTAAAATGTTCATGTAGCAGACATAAGATCAAATCCCTGCCATGTCCATTTCAACAGAGAAGTTTACACATCATAATGCCTGGCATTACTGGCTATGTTGATTTTTAACCTCCATGACACTCTGACTGTTTTGATACAGTAGACTAGATCTAATGAGAAATGAGATCAGCTACTAAGAAAGATTATGCATCTGTACACTGAAAACCAAGGTTCAAGTCTCCTACACAGCCAAAGGGAAGATTTCAATCAGAATGTCACTGGTTGACAGATGAAGACACCGACACTGGCATCTATTTTTGATTTTGCTATATAACTCCATCCTACATTTGGGAGAGGTGCCTGGTGAAAATTTCATGAAAGCAAATATGTGGTAAAAGGAAAATTATTACTGGAAAGTGATAACCTTTTTAAAAAAATAATTTATTTCCATAAGAAAATGAAGTAACAAAGGAGTTCCCTGTGTGTATAACTTCTTTTGTTACAGCTTTTTTACGTCATATTCCTTCTCAAGCAAGACATGAAAAGGAATAAAAGTAAAACCTAAAAGAAAGAGTTGCATTAGTACACCTAAAGCCAAATTACTCAATATAAGGAAGTCATCCAGCTTAAGCTGCAGTTAATCAGATTTGCAATATTTAGTATTAGAAACTTGTAGTAAAATGTTTCATTTATGATTGGCAGGCTATGCAAAATTCAATGCTTTTATTTTACTTTATGGAAATAGATATTCTATTTTTAATAACTGATCTAATATATAAAATGGCTATTGTTTGTGAAATGCTATATTTAGTCAATAAATTAGGAAACAAATCTAATCAAAGACAAGGAAACTGTATGATCTTCCACATTTCATGTTCCTTTAAGCATGAGCTGAGATGTTGCCAGTGTTTATGACTATGTCTGGTAGACTGCATAAACCAGAAGGAACAGCAGAAACGGAAAACAGATTTTAGTAAAGGCGCAGTTATTCAAAATTCTGTTGTAATGAAGGCTGCTAAAATTTATATCTGAATCATTCTTGCAAATCATTTAGTTTGCCACCAGCACTAATTTTTTTTTTTTTTTAATCAATCTGACAGATGCCAAAATCCAAAATCTTGAATTTCTAGAGTATGTTCTGTGAGGCAGGTGTCAGGCTACTGGTGGGTCAGCATGTCTGGGGCATCTTCCATTCCACATGGTTTTCCTCATAATCATTTCTGGGCAACTAAGAACACGGCATCATAGGGGCCAGGGAGAGAGCGGGCAGTGGGTTTTTGACACTTTTTCCTGTCTTTTTTTGTTGGTTTCCAGTACATCCTTCCTGAACATACCATGTTTTAGAGATGTCAGGAAAAGCTGTAAGATTAAACTCCAGTCACACAGATGGAGAAGATTAAAATCCCTTCCACATTCAGTCTAGCAGCTTGGTCAACATTGGCAAAGAACAACAAAAGCAGTATCATGAAAGCTAGCACTGCTGGGCAAACACCATCTCACATTTCTGAGAATTTTTTTGTGCAGTCAGACAATCTGAGACCTGACTTTGACAGCACAAGTTATCAAAGGAAGATTAGTCATAAAGCTTTATTACAAATCAAAGTTAATAGAATTCATTTTGCACCTGCTAGTCATTTTAGTCAGTATTCCACTTGCAAGGCAGCCCTTAGAGGCACTGTGAGGTTACATCAGTCTTCTAGAGTAAAAAAAACCCTATTCTGCATTTAAATATTCCCTGAGGTGCAAGCCTTGTGAAGGGTACAGATGACATGCTTACAGGTGATCTAATTTCTTAGTAATGAAAAAACAACCCACCAAAATCAGTAAAAATTTTACCACTTTATTTCACTTTGAATCAAACTTGCAATAAAGCTATAATACCATTTAATATAACATTCAGTAAAACAATGGTTGTAAAAACTCTGGCAACATATTTTTTGTAGGTTTGTGGACGGATAAGGTCATTAAAGTAACAAGAAAAGATTTATCTTTAAAGAAAAAATATTACTATTTTTTTCATTAACATAAGCAGCATAACTTGCAACACAATAAGAATACATTTCTCTTGGGAATGTTTTAGAAATTTCTACAAGACTGGAAAGAACCCAGGGAAGGATGTTTCTGGATCACTGACTCCAGTTCCAGCTGTTGTAAGTATCTATGGATTATAACAATTTTAATGAAGTTGAAGTTTTCATCTGAAAATGAGTTACTCCTTTTATTGCATGAGATCATGCTTAATTGAACCATACTCTCTATACGCTGATGACTTTCTTTTAATTTCCAACCTACATCTCTTAGGGGAACTTATATATGTTTCTTTCTGTGTTATTACTGTTTTTATCTAGAAAAGGATTCTTTCCATGGTGCTTATCTTCCTGATGAAGCTAGTAAACAGTGGGAAGAAAATCAATATATTTTAGAACAGTCAATTCTGCAGCAGTAAAAATGAATGCCATATAGAGTGAGACAAAACATGAGGAGATCTTGAGTGTTTCTAAATCACTCAGTCCTGGAAAGTTCTAAGTACTTTTAACTCCTATGAAAAGCTTCAGGATGGGAGAAAGTCTACCCTCTTGCATAATCAAACCTGCTGAGACTACTAAACACAGAGCCAAACTGCAATATAATATGCAGGGGAGAACTACACTGCGATGCTTCCAAGTTAATAAAATATTTGCATATGGTATTCTCGATAATACTCTGTTCTTTTTTATATAAACAGGAGTTTATACCTCTGTAGGAAACACAGTGTTCCTTGAAAAACATTTTTAAAGTTAAACATCTCTGATTTATGTGGTTTCAGTGGAAGCACCATGGAACCCTTTTCCAAATAAAAAAATTTCTTTTGAAGCTCTATTTCATATATTCATAGGTAGTACTTTACCACAACAGCCACATAAGCACAGAATCTTAGGAAATGTATACTACTGTGGTCTTATGGTTGCACACTCCAAGCCACATCAGATCTTGCACAGGAACTGTACTGCACAGACTGTAATCCCAAGGTAGGGAGTGCTGGTGGCTAGTGTCCATTCCCTACCTACATCCTTCTAGCTCCGGCTACATTCATTTCTTCTCTGTGATGAACGATGGTATCGCCCTGCTACAGTTGTATGGAGGGACCTATCCTCTGGTTTTTGGATAAAGGTCAAGTCATAAAACCTAGCCAGAGGGAGTCACTCACAGCAGTTCAGGGAGGAAGTTGAGAAGGGCAGATTGTTTCCTGAGCTACGTACCTAGCAGTGAGATGTTCTGCCTTTGAAAATGTAATGCTGCCTGCCAACCTTTGCAAACCCTGTGCTTTTGTGAAAATAGCAACGCATTGCAATGTGCATTGCAATGTGTGTGTCAGTGTGGGGCCTGGGTTTGGGTGGTATGAAAAGGAAAACTGCTTTTCTAGTAGTTCAGGAGCACTCAGAAATAAGCAAACACTTCAGCAATCACTTTTTTTTTTATCCCCAAAGAAAGGGTTAATGTCTCAGAAAAAAAAGCAACAGTTCTTTACACAAAGCAGGCAATCCACTTCAATGCTTGTTTGTCATTGTAAATTCAGATGCAAATGAAGAGCTCTTTCCATTGCTCTCCTCTGCAAAACTCATGAATCTGATATACCAGTCCCACAAAAGGTTCCCCAGTCCCAGCTCCTTCTCTGGCAGTCTCCAAAGGAATCATTCAAACATTATGGTTGTAGAAACATATTTTTCTCGCACTTCAACTACATTTACTGCAACAACAGTTTGTCCGTATCTTTGCAATACCTTTTGCATACTTTGTGCAATACAAGTAGCTAAGAAATTCTCAATAAAGTGCAGAGCAGCATCTTCATAAAAAGTCCCTAGTTAGAAATCCTTATATGAATTTTCTACTGACAATTATCATTCTCTTGAGAATCCAAATATGCCTTTGTGTTTTTGTTTATATGTTTATAAACTGAGAAGGTACTGAGCGCTTGTCTATTTTCTGGAGATATTTGGTTTTAGGAATTAATTATTTTTTCTTTACTTATAAGTGGATTCTAAGTATAAAAAAAAAAAAAAGAAAGATGTTTTATTCTGCAGTGTTGTTTGCTTTTTTCAATCAAAAAGAAAAAGCAAGAAATCCTTCTTCAAAGTATAGAGGATGCACAACACTGAGCTAGAATATATCTTATGTCTCTGCGTGTACATGTAGCATGCACAGCAAAAGAACTTAGATGGGTGCATCCACTAGTTTTGGAAGCACCCTATGCTTTTTGTTATGTATTCTCAAGGCATGAGAAACCTTGTAAGTTTTCCAAAACAAAGAAAGAAAGAGAACCAAAACAAAAAAAAAACAACCCAACCCAAACCAAAACAAAAAAAGTTGGTCACATGTCATGTATTAAATCAGCTCAGAGCCAAGCCAGTTAATATTCAAGGGAGTTCAAAGAACATAAGCACAGAAGTGTCTGGATTCTAAAGGTATGATTAGGAAAAAAAAAAAAAAACAAGTGTGTGCTCAGAAGACGATGTGCTCAGATGATAGATCTTCCTCTGGGATCTGTGCTAGATAATGGGAAAGGCCACAATTTTTAAAATAGCTGGTCCACCACAACATGTTATGGGGAGAATTTCAGGGCAGTATGATGGAGTGTCATTCACACTACCTGATCTAAGACATGTACTTACATGCCAGGAGATTTAACTGGGAGACAAACCCCCCTGGAGATAGATCAAGGCACAACTAAGTGAGTGCATTTCACCTGAAACTTTGAAGACTTTTTGGAGTGGCAGGCAAGGCCATGGTTTACATCATACAGCTCTCTTCCTGTTTAGGAAATAACTAAATTTCTACCATATTTCTCAAGCTTTGAAGACCATTACAACACAAACCATGTAGCTAAGAACATCATCTCAGAAATAAAATTAGAAGACCATACATACCCTGAAGCACAGAAATGTCAGTACCACTGATATGGAATATCTGAAAGGAGATGGAGAGCACCTAAGAAATATTCCTAAGTGTTACAATACAATATTTAGTATGTGTAGCCAATCCTAAGATATTACATAATTGTCTCTCTTTAGTCTTAAATAAACATTATTATTAAGAAATACATTGTAGTTTTCACATACAATAAACAATATACCGTATGCAGTATATTCTGAAAACACCAATTGTTATGTTGCATTTCATCAGAAAATCTACACCTGCATAGACTTCAAATCCTTAATGTTCTACTGTGATCATCTGGTCTCACCTTCTCAGTACACAGGCTTTCAGATTTTCTCATAGTAGCTGTTGTAATCTTTAATTACACCACTTCAATTACTTCCAACGCTGAATTTGTCCAACTCAGTATTCATTCATTCATTATTACTCCTTTCCTGCAAAGCTGAAAAGCTCCTCTCTCTCAAATCTTTCTTCTAACTGTGATTATATGTAACTACCGCTCAAATCATGTCTGTTTTCCCTTTAATAAATCAAGTAGATTGAACTCCTTAAACTGTGAGACTTCTTCTAGTCTTTGTTCTATTTTTCTGGCCCTAGAAGACTATTGATAAGGATTTTAACCAAGAATCAAACCAAGGAACACCTGCTAGATATGAGTCCCATTAGAGAATGTCTAGCCATTTATTATTACCTTCTGAGGTCTGTCAAAGTAAGTTTTTGTTTGATGTGTACTTATTTCATACCACACAATGCAAGCTCTCAAATAAAATATCATGTGACAAAGAACTGAAGTATGTACTATCAGCCTAACAGCCCTTACTAAGTTGACCTCTAAATTTGTTTAAAAACATAACACATTTGTTTGGAAATACCTCATTTCCATGAAACCATGGTGATTCACATTAGCTATATTTTTAAAAACAAAGTCTTTGGTAAATTAAGGTGCATGAAAAATAGAAGCTCAACAGAATTGAACAGATGATTAACTCAACATCTTCCTCCTTCTCTACAAAAATAAACTTTTTATGATGCTTCAGACACTCTGTAATTCACAGTGTTTCACAGGTCAGTTTTAACACTGTTGAAAGTGTTCAACTTCATTAGAGATGGAAAGCTTGTAATAGAAAGAAATTCAGAAATAGAGAAAACCTGCACTGAAGAAGGGTAGAGACTGTCTTGCCAGAAAAGTTCCTAAAGATATGCTGTTTGAAATTGTAATTTCGTGGGTCCATAACTGAGATCAGGGAATCTATCACTCTTTCAAAATTTTCTATGAAATTATTGTCTGCCCACACACTGCAGAGTAGTCTTTAGCCAACGTGAAGAACGATTGATCTCGTTCCCTGGAGGAAGTTATTTTTCCTTAAAAGTCCATAGTCTCAGTTGTCCTTACAATTCCTCTAAGAATTTCAATAGAATAGCTACTCTGGTGAAGAAATGATGTCTTGTTCCTTTTGTACTGTCTGGTACTTATAAAAAAAAAACAACATCTCAGTGTTAAGAAATTTTACTATTTTTCTTAAATAAATTGTTGTATTCCTCTATCGTGCCGGTTTTGTGAACAGCTTCCTTCTATGTCTGTGAAAAGAAAATTGAAAGCAAAGAGAAGGAAGAAAAGCTCAGAAAATGTTCTCTTACTTCAATACTTCAATTATTAGAAACACAAGAGTTTTGAAAAGTCAGAACAGTCATTCTTCATTCATAATTAACCAGTCTTTTTAACTGCCTAGAAGGCTTAAGAAACGACTGGCTGCTTTTAAGAAGTAAAAGTCTCTTTGGCCTTTTTATTTCTTTTTTGTCTTTTTTTTGTTTTTTAAGGCTTCAGAAAGTGAGCAATTTTCAATGCATCAGGAATGACTTAGTGAATCGTGTTAGTCTCACAATAGTCAGAATCATTCTATGAATAGAAGGAAGGAACAAACTGGGAGCTGCATTTGGTTTAGGAATCTGACCTCCTGCTGCACTATTCACCACAGGTCACTACTCTGGATGAACCAATCCAAAGACACCTGTCCCAGTTTAAAGAACCCATTCTTACATTTTTAACTCTGTTAATGAAACTGTATTTCTTACTAAGCATTTTTCCATTAATAAATACTACCAACAATATAGTAAGTGTAATAGTGAAGTGTGACATCCATCCACCAAACCACCTAAATTTAAAAATCTGTAAAGCAGAGAAAGAGGTAAGTTATGGAGTCCTTAATTAAGGACTTACTTTGGGGGACTGATAAACAACCATGCTGTTAGGAAAAAATACAAAACCAGATACGTGAATAGCATAGAAAACCATGCATCCCAAATGGAAACATATTTTAAGAACAGTAGAGGCAAATTTGAATGTATTATCACACATAAATTATGAAAGCTAAGACTATATTCTTGAATAAATCTTCATACTCTTTAGGTAATAACTTCCAATAAACCATTACAGCATATGCTGGATTATAGTTTTAAGGAATTCTGTTTCTAAGTGTCACAGATTTTTGTTTTGTTACATTGAAGTTAAATAGAACTGAATAAAAAGAGACATACAGAAATTAAAAACCATATATCAAAGAGACTAATATCAGTGCCATATTTAGAAATTGATATCAACACCTATTGGCTTATGCAGTTAATAAATAAATAATAAACTAATAAACATCTCAATTCTATTATTTCACAACCATTTACACTAAAACAGAAAAAAAAAAAGTCTCCTTTAATGATCAATGTTACAGATGAATAATACCTGCATAACCTAAGTAAACTAAAATTTAACTCCATCACAGCCTACAAGGCTTTTTTTTTTGGCCTTGTGGACTGCTTCATATGGTATAACATGACATAAAGTTTTCCTAGAAGTTTCTTTGACCTTCAAGGCATGTGTTTGCTCACAACATCCCTCTGTGGTCCTGCAAATCTTCTTCATGTATTTCATACTTTGCAATCCTATTCTAGGTCTATGGGTTTATGACAGAACCATAAAAAAAACCCATCATTTAATTGGGGAGGGATCTTCAGAAATCATCTGATCCTACACCTTGCTCAAAACATGTCTGACAAGATCAGGTTGCTCAAGGCCATTTCTAGTAAAGACTTGAATGTCCCCAAAGACATTAATTTCATCACTTCTGTCCTGGGTTCAGCAGTAGCAGTCATTTTTCTCCTTCTTGGTAGCTGGTGCAGTGCAGCATTTTGACTTTCAGCTCGGGAACAGAGCTGATAACAATGATGTTTTGGTTTGGCCAAGGACTTTGTGAGCCTCATGCTCTGCCAGGGAGGAGGGGAAGCCAGGAGGAAGCAGAGACAGGACACCTGATGCAGGTTAGCCAAAGAGGTATTCCATACCACAGCACGTCATGCCCAGGATGTAACTGGGAGTTAGCCAGAAGGGCTGGTGCACTGCGGGGTTGGAGGAGGTATGGGTCGGTGCTTGGTTGGGCTGGGGGGGGGCCGAGTTATCAGTTGGCTGGTGGTGAGGTGATGTATTCTCTTCCCTTGTTATTTCCTTTATCATTGTTATTATTGATGGTAGCAGTAGTGATTTGTGTTATACCTTAGTTACTAAACTGTTCTTATCTCAACCAGTGGGAGTTGCATTCTTTTCAATTCTCCATTCCTCTGGGAGTAGGGGGAGGGAAAGAAGGTGGGGAGTGAGTGAACGAGCCCTCTGCCTGGCTTTAAACCGCGACATGGGCAATTTGTTCCAGTGTTTAACCATCAACAAAGCCCTGTGAGATTTTAAAGTTGTTGAATTGAAATGTTGTTAGACCCTCTGATTATGATGTTCTGAAAAGTCATACAAGAATTTTTACTTGATGTTATTCTAGGTGCTATGACTTGAAGAGATGTAAGTGCTTACTATTTGATATTTTAACAGTGGAATATCAAATTCTTGAATAGCTTATTTATTTCATATGCAAATCAATTTGTTTGGTGTTTGGATTATGAAAAACAGCTAAGAATGTTTTTTTGAGTGTCTCTCAAGGCTTTATCTATAATAACTGTCAAAAATTCTTCAAAGCAACATGACAAAAACATGGTTAGTAAGATTTTTTTGTCTCATAAGGATGACTGCTTGATTTTATTAATACAGAACTTTTTCTACTTTCTGCTGAAGTAAACCCAGAAATAATTTTACTGATTGATTAGTCTGAAAATATGTGAAATGCTAACTGTTCCCATCTATTCATACTCTAGTCAGATCACCATTAGCAGAGAAAATAGCATGAATTAGGTCAAGCATAGCTTGATTAAAAGTCACCTTTTCAGAAATCAGAAAACTTTATTTATTCTCTATATCGTCTTTTCTTGCTGAGATATTATTGGATGAGTGGAACCAATATACTTAAACCAACATAAAGATGTCACAGGATTAACCAAATAGAGACTTGTAAATTAATTTTATAGTCTGAAACTCACTGAAGTCAGTGAGAAGGTCAGGCTCCATGTTGACATTTAGAAGATTAAATTGATTTAAGGGTGTAAGGTTAAAAAAACAACATTGGATTTCACAGACTTTACAGTGGTCATGATACTCAACCATAATTGATCTCCTCATTATTTTTCACCTTAGCCAATAAACTTTAACCAAAGTTAACTCTCTTCATTCTGAGTTACTTTTCAACATCCATTTATTATTTTTTTTTTCTGCTTCAGCTACTCTACCCTCTCGTAGAAGAAACAGGTTATTTCAAAGCTTTTTTTGCTATCACCTTTGTTTCAATGCTACAACACATTTCCAGATTTATTGAAATGCCAGGTAAATCTTTCAATGGAGAAATTAATGAATGTCCTTGATATATAGGCAAGGCTTCACTACAGGGTATTAATTTGTTTTCCACAATTGCAAGTAGTGCAAGTAATACAGAAAGCCATTAATACAATCCTTTTAAACTGCTGGAAGTAATTTTTAGCTTTGATCACATTAAGCATAAACATCACAATGATCATTATATTAATACAGATTAATATATATGTATATATTCCTGCTTTAATGTTCCCTAATTTATTCCTATTTGTCTAAAGAAAAAAAATATTTAATTATGCTCATACTCTTTGAAGTACTAATTTTAGACAGCCCCGTACTTAAAGCCACTGAAGAACTAACCATGATTGTTTTAGTCTCTTACCACATGGATTTCCCACTCAGATAATCATGAAAAATTTATAACCTCTATATAATACATCTTCCATCACAAACTAGAGTAGGTTTGACATTTTAAAAAGATTTAAGTTCACAATGGTGTTGTGTATTATTAACATGAAAGTTGTTATCTATCCTAAACTCCCAACTATTTACCACAAGCTGCTGTATAATTGTGGTAACTTTATTTAGGCATTGGCAAGTTAGAACGAGTGTACTGCTTGTTTTACGAGAATGCCAGTAACTCCGGAGCTCTGATTTTATTCTGTTCTCAAGTGCTGCTCTGGTGTCACAATGTCATTTTTTGTTCCTCCCCTATCTTGGTTACTTCTGGCTTTAAAATATGACTTACAAGGATGCCCCATAGCAAGAAGCGAATCAGGCAGTACCTGAGAGCATACCTGAATGTTCAGACTTGGTTTGTCAGCACTGCTGAATTAATGGCTTAGTCCCATGCTTGGTGGTGTTCTGTGTCAGGTATTTTTCCAGATAATTTGTTGGTTTGGCTTGAAGGTTTTAGGGATGAGCCAGAGTTCCACTCACTATATGGTATTTTTACTCAGCTGTTATTCAGTCCCTTGTTTTGAGGGTGAAAGATTTTCATACTGCCAACTGTCCTCAGTGGTGGCAGAGTGATAGTAATAGTATTAAAGTGTTTGTAAGTTGAAAGACATAAAGCACTTCACATTGGTGCATTTTAAGTACCTATACTGTGTGAAAACTGATCACTGTAATAGATGCTGAACAACACTAAAGACCTACAGTCTAAGCTTAGGTACCTGTCTGATATAATAGAAAATAGTTTGCTTTCACAGTTTTATGAGAATTTAAGATCCTTCCAAGAATCAGAAGACATGGACATACCTTTCTCAGCATAAGAATTCACTGCTTTTTGTGACTCAGAAAATTGCTGTAACTACTGATAATTCTATCCTGGAAGGTAAAGAAATACGTGTTTGAGCTCCCTCCTGGTGAGGAAGAAATTCCGCATACCTCCAACTTGGGGGCGAGGACAAGAGATGCACCATGGCCAGCTCCCTGCTCAGCCTACCACAGGCACTTCCACCAGGGAAGACTGCTGTGACTGAAGTCTCAGATTCATACAGCAATTTATCACAGGTGAAAGAGATAAAGAAATTCTGTCAGGAAATTTTAGCTGGCCTAGGCATTACCATATGCAAACCGTTCAATCCTAGGAAATGTGCTTTTATAGATGGTGAATTTTCCCCTGTGTTGCTTCGGAAATGAAAACAATTAGTTCAGGTTTGTGAATTCCCTTCCTGAAGCCAGTGCTACAACACTCAACATTATAAAGCCTAAAGACTTTGCAAACATGGAACTAAATTCTCAGGGAGGATTGGGAATCCTGAGTTATGGAAATACTTATGTTAGCTTATATATTAAGCATGAAGAAAGCTTGCTGCTTGTGAAATAAAAATCATGGAAACCATGAAAACATCCCATAGAAAATCACTGGGTCTCTCAAGTTGTGCACATACTACCTAGCCATAGAACAGTTCTCACTCTGCATGTGATTCAAAAGAGAACAATGAAACATATTAAACAAATAGAATCATAGAATCATTGAATAGTTAGGGTTGGAAAGGACCTGAAGATCATCTAGTTCAAACCCCCCTGCCATGGGCAGGGACACCTCACACTAAACCATATCACCCAAGGCTCTGTCCAACCTGGTCTTGAACACTGCCAGGGATGGAGCAGTCACAGTTTCCCTGGGCAACCCATTCCAGTGCCTCACCACCATCACAGTAAAGAACTTCTTCCTTATACCCAATCTAAACTTCCCCTGTTTAAGTTTTAACCCATTACCCCTTGTACTATCACTACAGTCCGTAATGAAGAGTCCCTCCCCAGCATCCCTATAGGCCCCCTTCAGATACTGGAAGGCTGCTATGAGGTCTCCACACAGCCTTCTCTTATCCAGGCTGAACAGCCCCAACCTTCTCAGCCTATCTTCACACGGGAGGTACTCCAGTCCTCTGATCATCCTCGTGGCCCTCCTCTGGACTTGTTCCAACAGTTCCATGCCCTTTTTATGTTGAGGACACCAGAACTGCACACAGTACTCCAAGTGAGGTCTCGCAGGAGCAGAGTAGAGGGGCAGGATCACCTCCTTCAACTTGCTGGTCATGCTCCTTTTGATGCAGCCCAGGATATGGTTGGCTTTCTGAGCTGCAAGTGCACACTGAAGCTGGCTCATGTTCATTTTCTCATCCACCAACCCCCCCCCCCCAAGTCCTTCTCCACAGGGCTGCTCTGAATCTCTTCTCTGCCAAACCTGTAGTTGTGCCTGGGATTGCTCCGACACAGCAGGTGTAGGACCTTGCACTTGGCATGGTAAAACTCCATAAGGTTGGCATCAGCCCACCTCAAAAGCGTACCAAGGTCCCTCTGGATGGCATCCCTTCCCTCCAGCATATCAACGAAACCACACAGCTTGGTGTCATCAGCAAACTTGCTGAGGGCACACTCAATCCCACTATGTCAGTGACAAAGATGTTAAACAAGACCGGTCCCAACACCAGCCCCTGAGGGACGCCACTCGTAACTAGTCTCCAGCTGGACATTGAGCCATTGACCACAACTCTTTGCATGCAGCCATCCAGCCAGTTCTTTATCCACCGAGCGCTCCATCCATCAAATTGATGTCTCTCCAATTTAGAGACAAGCATGTCCTGTGGGACAGTGTCGAACGCTTTGCACAAGTCCAGGTAGATGACATCAACTGCTCTACCCCTGTCCATCAGTTCTGTAGCCCCATCAGAGAAGGCCACCAAATTGGTCAGGCAGGATTTCCCCTTAGTGAAGCCATGCTGGCTGTCACCAAGCACCTTGTTGATTTTCATGTGCCTTAGCATGCCTTCCAGGAGAATCTGCTCCAAGATTTTGCCAGGCACAGAGGTGAGACTGACTGGTCTGTAATTGCCCGGGTCATCCATTTTCCCTTTCTTGAGAATGGGGGTTATATTTCCCTTTTTCCAGTCATCGGGAACTTCACCTGACTGCCATGATTTCTCAAATATGATGGCCAACGGCTTAACAACTTCATTCGCCAGCTCCTTCAGGACCTGTGGATGGATTCCATCAGGTCCCATGGACTTGTGCACATTCAGATTTTTAAGATGGTCTCGAACTAGATCCTCTCCTAGCCCAAGGTCTTCATTCTCACATTCTCACAGTCCCTGCATCTGCCTTCCAAGACTTGGGTGGTTTGGTCAGAGCCTTTGCCAGTGAAGACTGAGGCAAAGAAGTCATTCAGAACCTCAGCCTTCTCCAAATCCTGTGTAGCCAGTTCTCCCAAGAGCTTCCTGAGGGGGCCTACATTCTCCCTAGTCTGTTTTTTATTTGCTATGTACCTGTATAATCCCTTCCTGTTATCCTCAATATCTCTAGCCACGTTTAATTCTAACTGGGCCTTAGCTTTCCTAACCTGGTCCCTAGCTTCCCAGACAACATCCCTGTACTCTTCCCAGGCCACCTGTCCTTGCTTCCACTTTTTATAAGCCTCTTTTTTCAACTGAATTTTCCTCAGCAGCTCCTTATCCATCCAAGAAGGTCTCCTGGCCCTCCTGCTGCACTTCCTTCTAGGTGGGATGCAACACTCCTGAGCTTGCAGCAGGTGATCCTTGAATATCAGCCAAGAGTCTTGGGCCCCCCTGCCCTCTAGGGCTGTATCCCATGGAACCTTACTAAGCAGGTTCCTGAAGAGGCCAAAGTCTGCTCTTTTGAAGTCCAGGGCAGTGAGCTTGCTGCACGCTCTTCTCACTGTCCTGAGGATCTCAAATTCACATACCCTAATTTACATGGCAAACTAACTTTTTCACTGAATTTGCATTTGCTACAATGACACAAATGTCTATGCTGTTCTGATATACAGCTTTTAAATACTTTCATCGTCAGCTACAAAATGTGGTATAATGGTTTTAGACCATGACTGATCTATCTGGAATTTCAGGGAAAAATATTTATGTCAGTAGGATTCTTTCCCTGATTCAGACCACATATATACAGAATGTATAATACATAACTGAAGCACTAATCTAAAAATTTTCTAACAGCGATATGTGGCTAAAACATGATTTTCTCTGTGTGTGTCTATACATAAGATGTTTTATATTAAGGAATATATAAGACATAGACTGTTAATGCAAAAAGTGATACCGGTTTTTGTACAGAAATACAATTTTCAGGGTTTCTTTTTCTAGCTTGGTCAAATCACAAGTTTACAATGTGGTAGATGAATACAAAATTATTATCATCCTGCAACACCACGGAGTTGTTACGTGGACTGAGAAAACAAAAGATAGCAAGAAGACACTGTGACTAATAGTTTTCTAAACCAAACTACAGTTGCTTTAACCACATTTTTCACTAATATAATCTTTTTGAGATTTCCAATTGAACCGGACATGTTGTGTTATGCTAACTCCTAACCTGATGTGATGGAGAAACAAAATGACACAAGACATTTGCAATATTTCAGTCAGAAAATCAAAGACAGGAAAAGCATCAATAGCAAAATAATTCATAATGAGTCTCCTGTATAGCATGTAGACTGGATAAAAATGCATTTTTACTCTTTGTAAGTCTGCATTTTCAGTAGTATCTTACAGACAGATATCTAAACCAGGAAGATACTTTTATACCATACTTTGTACAGGAAACATCGCTTTACTAATTTGTGGATGTTTCAAAATATAACTTATGTGTATTATAACTTTGGTTTAAGAAAGCCTATACAGGGAGGATATATTCTGGCCTACTTAAGGAATTTTTAAGGTAAGATTTCCTATGCATTTAAGTCCATTTGCAAGTGTGCTTTGATTTAGTACTGAATAATATATATGTAGGAACGCATACGCTCTTCAAGCATTTAAAATATATTTGTACTGTTTAAAACAGTTTGAAAATAAGAACTTGAAAAATAAGAATACTTTAAGGTTTAGATAAAGAGATAATTAGACCCAATTATACTTTTGAAAGTGAAACTAATTGCAGTTGAAAATTAAGATAGAAAATTCAAGAGAAGTTTGGACCCTATAAGAGGAGCTGATTATATAGCTGATTGGAAAAGAAAGAAAACTTTGACTAAATGTCATTCAGTGGCTAAGTAATAATATCTGTTATAAATAAAAAAAGCAACTTGGACTGTAAATGAGAAGAAATACAGGACAAAAAAAGAAACCTTGGAACACAAAGAAAAAATTATGATGATCAGGGTTAAGGACACAACAGTAACAAAAAAAATGAACAAAAACGAAAACAGCTATAGGCATGTTATTAAATAAAGATGATAGAACTGAGAACTAATATGGAATAAGCAGTAGTGCTGCATAAATATTTGACATAAAAAAAAAAAAATGGATCTATCACTACACAGGCAATAGATAGTATAATTAAAACATAGATTTTAACCTCCAGAAAGTTAAAAATGTATTGATATTGCTCCAGGACTAAAGATATTTATATTCTACTACAAATTCAATTTAAGCAGCTAATATCAATATTTCTGGCCCATACTTCATTGGTCCAACTTGAACCACTGTACTTTTCTTTTGGTTTCAAAATAAGTGATGACTCTTAAAAAATCAAAACCAAAACTAACTATATTGAAGTAAGCGTCAGTCTTACTTTTAGAATTACAAGATTTTACTATGTTCTTATGATTTACTTGATCATAATTATTAAGGATAACCCATCTTTTCAGAAGTCAAAAATTCTTTTCAAAGTAATAACTGTAATGGTTTTGGGGTTTCTCTTGTCATGTTTTGGATAGGATGCATTCACATAAATACTAACTACATTTCAAACAGATTCAGACTATGTACTTTTTTGAAGTGTCTAAGCACTTAAAGATATTAAACAGTCCAGTACTTACCTCAAAAAAACCTTGACCATTTGTCCTGGGTTTAGCAGTAGCAGTCATTTTCCTCCTTCTTATTAGCTGGTGCAGTGTTGTGTTTTTGACTTTCATCCTGGGAACAGTGCTGATAACACCGATGTTTTTAGTTGTTGCTCAGCAATGTTTACTCTGACCAAGGACTTTGTGAGGGGAAGCCGGGAGGAGGCAGAGACAGGACACCTGACCCAAACTAGACAAAGAGGTATTCCCTACCACAGCACGTCATGCCCAGGATGTAACTGGGAGTTACCCAGAAGAGGTGGTTCGCTGCTCGGTCAGGCTTGGTACCGGTGGGTGGCATTGTATTCTGTTCCCTTGTTATTTCCTTTATCATTATTATTATTGGTGGTAGCAGTAGTGGTTTGTGTTATACCTTAGTTACTGGACTGTTCTTATCTCAACCCATGGGAGTTACATTCTTTCAATTCTCCTTCCCATCCCTCTGGGAGCAGGGGGAAGAAAGAGGCAGGGGAGTAGACTGCGTGGTTCTGATTTATGGCCTGGGCTTAAACTATGGCAATACCACAGCACATCATACCCAGTATATAAACTAGGGGCAGTTAGCCGGAAGAGCTAGATCACTGCTCAGGTCAGGCTGGGTATTGGTTGGTGGGTGGTGAGCGGTTGTATTCTCTTCCCTTGTTATTTCCCTTATCATTATTATTATTGGTGGCAGCAGTAGCGGTTTTGTGTTATACCTTAGTTACTGGACTGTTCCTATCCCAACCCATGGGAGTTACATTCTTTTGGTTCTCCTCCCCATCCCTCCCAGAGCAGGGGAACAAGGGTGGGGGATTGAGCGAGCGGCTGCATGGTTCTGGGTTGCCAGCTGGCCTTAAACCACAGCACTATTTACACTGTAGAAGCACCTGTTTGTTCAGTGGTGCCTTCCCTATAGAGATAATGACCTACTTCCCTTCCAGAATTCCTTCACAGTCTTTCTTCC
Source organism: Pezoporus occidentalis (assembly GCF_034315485.1). NCBI lineage: Eukaryota > Metazoa > Chordata > Aves > Psittaciformes > Psittacidae > Pezoporus > Pezoporus occidentalis. The sequence goes on from NW_026916062.1 coordinate 2,791,568, forward strand.
TTACATCTAAGTACAGAGGAGTTGAAGAATAACAAAACCATAATGATGATTTTAGTATGAGGTGTCCCTGCCCATGACAGGGGGGTTGGAACTTAATGATTTTAAGGACCTTTCCAACCTTAACTATTCTATGATTCTATGATCCTATGATTCTTTGTTGGGTGGTAGTTACCTTATTTTTCCATAGTGGCTTCCTGGTTGTCTAAGAAGTGAAATATCTAGGGTTTGTTACTTGGATCAAGGGACATAAATGATTTATGAGATAGATTATAGTCATTTCGGGTGATTTTATTTACTATTTCACCACCTCCTCTCTGTACCAAAAGTAACGAGTGAAAAAAGAGGCATGCAGAGAGACTGGCATGAGCAGATGGGACAGCAACAGAATTCCAGAAGACTTGCATGTCTGTGCATATTACCTGAATTGTTAAAAATTATTTTGTGTTCTTGGGGAAAAAAAAGCAAACAAAAACCAAAAACAAAAAGAAAAAACAGGACATAATTTCCCTTTTCTTTTCTATAGCCACTATACAAAATCCAGAGTCCCTTTTACTCGTTGCCCTCCTGAACATTTAAGTCCTTCTTTCCTAGTGACCAAATAGCTTGATGGAGTATACAGGTACCTACACTACCTATTGGCCTTTCATGGGATAATTACAAGTGTGATCTCTTTTTCTCTCATGCTGATGAGTGTTTGAGACCCATTTCCCTTTCTTTTTAGGTTAGCTCTCCAACAATTGACCTCCTATACAGAATCTGGTATCTTCAAGAGAACTAGGTGAACTGGAACTTAATGTAAGAGGAGTGTCCATTATTTCCTGTTAATTCTATATACCTTCTTATAGATAAGATTCATCATCCTTATCTTCTACAGTTAATGAAGCAAGTAAGAAGTACTTACAGATAGACATCTATCTCATTTTATGATCCTGTCTCACTCTACAGAAATACTTATTACACATATAATAAATCGTACAATAAGTAGGTAGATACATAGAGAAATGAACATTATATGCCTAGTTTGGGGCACCTAAAGTTAGCAGAGATGAATTCCTATCCTAACTAAAGCAGACTGAGGTATTTTTGAGATACCTCAGTCAACTACCATTTTAGTGAAGAAAGAAGTGCCCGGATTAGTAGATTAAGACCTCTTTCTACAAAACCAGACAGTGAGTGAGCTTCAGCAGTTATCCTAGAATAACTGGATTATTCCATTTCTTCCTTGTCACAGTTGTTCTCTCTATTCCCTAAACTGAGGCTGGGGCTAGTACCTAACTGGATTGGAGAGGTTCTAAATTTGTATAAGTAAAGGAAAGAAAATTGATTCTTAGGGACAAAGGTTGTTTCTGCTTGCTTTTGCTGTTCACATATGAGGACCAAAAATGACTGCACCCCAATAAAATTCATAAAGAAACCAATAGCGTAATCTAAAACAGGTCAGTGAACAATCTAAGCAGTTTACTGTATTTATACCGCTGAAAGATTTTATCATGGACATGCAGGTCTGCACGCCCAGGACTGGGGAGCCTGAATATCCTCCCCCAGGAGGAGTCTGGTCAAGAGCAATTCTGCTGAAGGCAGAAAGGGAAAATGGGAATGGCTGTCATGAGTGAGGAATGGGGCCTAACATTTTTATTCTGAAATGTCTTACTATTATGATAAGTAAATATTATCATAAATAACTGCAATTTTTTAGCAAAATTTGGAAAAAGAAATAGTTTCGGTTGCTCTTGCAAACTGTTGGCAGCAGAGAGTCTCTACAGGAGCGGTCTCTGTGAGAAGAGGCTGGGGCTGTCACATGTTGGACATGAGGACATGGTGAATCCAACACATGAGGACACTGCTGAATCCATCAGCCAAGACAGCAGTACAACTGGGAAAACATGTTTAAGAAAGGACAGAAAATGCCTAGCTGGGGAAGAAGGTGAGAAACAGCAGAGGGAACACCAGGTTCAGAGAAGAGGAGAAAGAGGTGGTCCAGGCTCTGAAGCGCAGATTCGTTTGCAGTAGCTTTGAAAGTCATTGAAAATGCTATGACTTACTTTTTAGATATGGTCAAAGGAATTCTATGAAACCCTTTTCACATTGGTTTAAAACACTGCCATTATGACGTTTCAAGAAGATGCAATAGGTATGAGGGTAAGTGGAAAAAGGGAAGTCTATAAAAAGTCTGCTATAAAAAGCCAAAGACAAACTAAATTATCTGCACTGTCGTATTCTTGAAATAAAAATTCCACAAGTCTTAGTTAATGGTTCTTAATAAATGTGGCTAACAGCTAAAAACGGAGTGTTCATTTCTTCCACACTATAAGCAGTCATACCACATAGTAATAAAATAGAAAGAATGACTTCAGGATATTTTTTCCTTTTGAAATGAGTTGTCATCCATTAACATCTAAAGCACTGTTCATTAATACACTGTCATTGATGTGTGACTCCACTATCAAAGCTCTTCAAGAAGTAAATTTTCCATTGTAAGCTGCCCATCTTTCTAAAACCTGGTAAATGTACTTTGGGTCCCCTGAGTATTCAACTTCATAATGCAGTCATGTTAGATGTATTTTTTTTTTAATTTGTATCTCTACCATTTAGCTTTCAGGTTCCCAAAGGTATATATAGATGCTCCTAGACTATACATACTTGATTTAAAAAAAACAGTAACATCCAAAGGTAAATTTACGTAAAGTTATATTTTCATATTTGAGGTACCTAAAGAAGGGAATAAAACTAAGAAAATATAAAGGGATACTGCTGACAATCTGTGACAATGATCTAACAATTATTCTAAGAGCAAGCAACTTCCATGTATTGCCATCCTCTGTAAACAGTTAACTCAAATGACAGAAGCTGTAAGGCATAAGTTATCCTGTTACAACAAAGATATTTTTCCTCATGGAATAATCCTGTTATTAGATATGACTGCATCACAGACTGAAGTATATCAGGCAGAGCTCAATAATAACTTTAAATAAGGTAGTTCTGGTAGCTGCACGTAAGCTGATTTTCTCTCTTGGAAAGATGTAATAGATGTAATAATCACTGTGTATTACCCTAGCTAGACTATTTCTAGTTTTTCTAGTATTTGGACTAGCCTTGGTCTTTGGATGAGGCAACGTAAAGTTTGGAGAAGAACAGGTGCTCTGCTGTAAGTTTTTAAAAGCAAGATGCTCCTTTGAAACACCTCTGAAAATGCATGGCACTTCAGGAAACAATCACTCATTAAGTTGTTAAGTTGTGGTACTTCAGGCTCTATTTTGCTCTGTGTAAGTGGATAAAGATGGGAGCTGGATCAACTGCTAACTTCAGAAAAGTTACAGTTCCTATTTGTTTCTGGATGGAAATATTGATGGCTTATAATTAGTAGAAATTTTCTCCCAATAAACCCTTTCTTTAATTAAATCAATTATGCATTAGAGTCATACTTTAGCTTGTCCAGGTTTGTGCTACATTAAATTTTGTGTTGTGCTCATGTGTCAGAAAGCTACCATTATTAATTAAAGAACAACCTCATATTTCTCTTATTAATAGCCCCACTTAAAATGAGCAGGATTTATCAGCTTTTTTTTTTAAATCAGCTAATTGCAATTGCCTACTACACATTGGAGATTCTACAGCTACACAGCATACACATCTGTCGTGGTTTAAACCCAGTCAGGTAACTTGTTCGCTCACTCCCCCCTTCTTTCCCTCCCCCTACTCCCAGAGGGATGGAGAGGAGAATCGAAAAGAATGCAACTTCCCCAGCGTTAGGATAAGAACAGTTTAGTAACTAAGGTATAACACAAATCACTACTGCTACCACCAGTAATAATAATGATAAAGGAAATAACAAGGGAACAGAATACAATACCTCACCACCAGCCGACTGATAACTTGCCCCCCTCAGCCCGACCAAGCACTGACCCATACCTCCTCCAACCCTGCAGTCCCCCAGCCCTTCCGGCTAACTCCCAGTTACATCCTGGGCATGACGTGCTGTGGTATGGAATACCTCTTTGGTCAGTTTGGGTCAGGTGTCCTATCTCTGCTTCCTCCTGGCTTCCCCTCCTCCATGGCAGAGCATGAGGCCCACAAAGTCCTTGGCCAAACCAAAACATCATTGTTATCAGCTCCGTTCCCAGGCCGAAAGTCAAAACACTGCACTGCACCAGCTACCAAGAAGGAGAAAAATGGCTGCTACTGCTGAATCCAGGACAACATCTCATTAGATATTTTGTATATGAATAAGTGGAATTGGGAAGGAAAAAGAATTGAAGAAAATTATGATTTTCCATGTATTAGGTTTTGATAGGGAAGAGAATGATTTTACAGGTCTTTTTTGCATTCGGCATTGATCAGTTTCACAGGGATACATCTAACCACTCAGAAAAGCAATGAGGCCCTATATCCTGATGCTGAAGAGACCACTGCTCCCACAGGTTTGATATTAAGAGAAGCAGGTGCTGGCTGGGACTCAAACATGTGGTCAGCATGCTTCATTTTACCAGTATTTATACATTACATTCTATATTCTATTCTGTGTTAGCAATGACTCGATTATGTCAAATTGAAAAACAGTCTTGAAAAAGCCCTAATATGTTGCCAAATATTTTCTCTTGAACAGATGGGGCTTTCCCCCACACAAGATCTTGCCTTCTTGAAAATAAATGGTACAGTATAGAAGCATTAAAATGTGAAGATCCAACTACTTTTTAATGCCATTAACATATTTAAGGGACTTCAATATAGGTAAAAAAAAAAAATGTGGTTCAGATTTAAAGACTAAAGGATAACTAGGATAAGAAATAAGGAACATTTTATGCAAGAGTATTTCATCCAACCCACCATTTAAATAAAATGAAAGTTTAGAAGTAGAAATTTATCTGTCTCAAGGAATGTGAGGTGAGAAAAGTTGCTTGGGTTCAGGATGGAGATTCTATGCAAGGTGACAGAACAACCTTTTTTTTAAGAAAAATAGAACACATTCAAAAATAGAAGAATCAGTCAGCTAGGCTGTGGAAGACAGGTGGGATGGGATGCTGGGTGTCCCATAACAGATTTTCCCAAGTATGCATTAGAGGGATGTAAAATAATGCAAATTATATTATATTAAATAATATGAAAGAAAATAGTAAAAGAACTAAACATACATTTTTCCAACAACAGATGTGAAATAAGAGTATACATGTATCGAATAAATCGAGTCTTTTCTTGAAAGAGTAAAAATCAGCTACCTTGTTTTTTACTGGATAGGCTACAGGAGAATTTTAGCTGTTGACAGTAGGAAATCATAGAATCATAGAATAATTAGGGTTGGAAAGGACCGTAAGATCATCTAGTTCCAATCCCCCTGCCGTGGGCAGGGACACCTTACGCTAAATCATATCACCCAAGGCCTCGTCCAAACTGGCCTTGAACACTGCCAGGGATTGAGCATTCACAACCTCCCTGGGCAACCCATTCCAGTGCCTCACCACCCTAAAGGGAAAAAGGAGGTGCTCCAGTCCCCTGATCATCCTCGTGGCCCTCCTCTGGACTTCTTCCAACAGTTCCATGTCCTTTTTATGCTGAGGACACCAGAACTGCACACAATACTTCCCTGCTTTACAGTGATATTGGACTGACAAATTCGTCTAAGGCTCTGAGGTACTACTGTGAGGTTTGTGTATGTATCTCTATAAAAACATATTTTTACTTTTTGTTTCTGTCTCCAACATACAATGGAGAACACAAGAGCTGGAATTCTAACATTATTTTGTCACTTCATATACCAAAAACTACCACCCATAAAACCCTGGTTTCTAGCTCCTCTTCTACTTGGCAAACAGCCAAAAGATACTAAATATACATGAGTGACTTACATATGTGTGTATACATGTTATAAGGACCCATTTTTTCTTTTCTGCTGAGTTATATAACATGCTGTTTATTCACAAACTTTTATGCCATTTAAAATTTAAAATAGTTTTGAAGTTCTGCTAACACAGTCTACAAACTCCATGTGAGTTCCCAAATGTGTTTATACATGCAACTCTCTTTAGTAAGGCCTGCATATATTGGGTTCAACCCTCCTGGTGGGTGAGATCAGAGAACAGTGACCGAGACTGGAATGAAATTCCATCAGTTCCCTGATGGACAGCGGTAGAGCAGTTGATGTCATCTACCTGGACTTGTTCAAAGCATTTGACACTGTCCCACATGACATCCTTGTCTCTGAATTGGAGAGACATCAATTTGATAGGTGGAGCACTCGGTGAATAAAGAACTGGCTAGATGGCAGCACACAAAGAGTTGTGATCAATGGCTCAATGTCCAGCTGGAGACCAGTTACGAGTGGTGTCCCTCAGGGATTGGTGTTGGGACAGGTCTTGTTTAACATCTTTGTCGCTGACATGGACAGTGGGATTGAGTGTGCCCTCAGCAAGTTTGCCAATGACACCAAGCTGTGTGGTTCGGTTGATATGCTGGAGGGAAGGAATGCCATCCAGAGGGACCTTGACACACTTGTGAGGTGGGCTGATACCAACCTCATGAAGTTTAACCATGACAAGTGCAAGGTCCTACACCTAGGTTGGAGCAATCCCAGGCACAGCCACAGGTTGGGCAGAGAAGAGATTCAGAGCAGCCCTGCGGAGAAGGACTTGGGGGTGTTGGTCAATGAGAAAATGAACATGAGCCAGCTTCAGTGTGCACTCACAGCCCAGAAAGCCAACCGTATCCTGGGCCGCATCAAAAGGAGTTTGACCAGCAGGTCGAAGGAGGTGATCCTGCCCCTCTGCTCTTGTGAGTGAGACCTCACTTGGAGTACTGTGTGCAGTTCTGGTGTCCTCAGCATAAAAAGGACATGGAACTGTTGGAACAAGTCCAGAGGAGGGCCACGAGGATGATCAGGGGACTGGAGCACCTCCCGTGTGAGGATAGGCTGAGAAGGTTGGGGCTCTTCAGCCTGGAGAAGAGAAGGCTGTGTGGAGACCTCATAGCAGCCTTCCAGTATCTGAAGGGGGCCTACAGGGATGCTGGGGAGGGACTCTTCATTAAGGACTGTAGTAATAGGACAAGGGGTAGTGGGTTAAAACTTAAACAGGGGAAGTTTAGATTGGATATAAGGAAGAAGTTCTTTACTGTGATGGTGGTGAGGCACTGGAATGGGCTGCCCAGGGAAGTTGTGAATGCTCCATCCCTGGCAGTGTTCAAGACCAGGTTGGACGAGGCCTTGGGTGATATGATTTAGCGTGAGGTGTCCCTGCCCACGGCAGTGGGGCTGAAACTAGATGATCTTAAGGTCCTTTCCAACCTTAACTATTCTATGATTCTATTTGCCACGTAAATATAGACAGTAAGTTTAGTTTACATATCATTATTTTTGTAGCAGTTGTAGAAAATAATGAGTCTGTTATCACAGTATCACAGTATCACAGTATGCTAGAGATTGGAAGGGACCTCGAAAGGTCATCTAGTCCAATCCCCCTGCCGGAGCAGGAACATCTACATAATGTTACACAGGAATGAGGGGAAGGAGGACCTCTCTCGACCTACTAACCACTGAAGCATAGTGATGCAAAACTATTCTAAGGGGCTAATTTTAATTCAGAGATACTGAAATCTGCCAATTGCTTTCAAATTGGTAAACTGGTAATGACTAGAGTGCAATCCTATATGGCTCATTATAATTTGTGAAGCTGGACTGTTTGCCTCTAGAAGACAGGATGCTTTAGTGTCAGCCAAAGGGAACAGTTTCTGTATAGATTAATCTGAAATTATGTGCTGTACCTTGCCCATTTAACATAAGATTTTTGTCATGCTGCTTATGTCTAAGGTAGGGAAATGAAACCCAGTTCTGAAAATACCAAGGGCTTTCTTGTTTATCTGGTATGTGCTTACATGTGAAGTTCCTGTTAAATCCCTTTGGCATTTTGATTTTCATGGGGGTTTTATCCTTACTGGGCTAATAATTATAAAAAGTGCTGGAATTAAGTGTGGATTTTCCAGAATCAGGGCACAGGTAATGAAAGAGTAAATAGTGAGTTCAGGGAGAATTTTCTCTGCATGTGTACTGTATGGATCAGTAAAAAATTCCCATTTATCAACTTCATTCTCATTAGGGTGCTTCACACTTTGAGAAAATGCTAACCATAACCTGTGAAATAAGTAATTCTGAAACAAACTCAAACTCTAGAAAAGAGCTCAAGGAGTCTAATTAAGTTTGAAAGTTACTCATTAAGCTTAGCAGTCTGTACAAAAAAAACCAAAATACAGCATTTCATCAGCTGAGCAAATAGCTAATTAAGAATACGCATTGTCTTTAAAGTTAGAAATAGTTGCAGCTTCCATGGCTTAGAGAATATATGTTGTCTCACCATGCTAGGTTCTGAATTGTACCTTGTTAAAATAAATCGCATTCTGGTATTCTCAGACAATAATGTATATAATTTAATGTGGACTGGTGTTAGCATCTTGCTTCAGCACTTTGCAAAAGAGCATTGATTTCAAATCAATGTTAATTTATGGAACTCTGTTTAGAATGTTCACGGATTAACCCTGTAAAGCATCGTGGCCCCACATAGCTTCTTGCTCCCATAACACCATGCCAGCAATTATGAAGAAAGTTAACTGTATCCCAGTCCAAACCTGGTAGAGGATTCAGCGTTTAGAGATATATTCCCTTACTGGAAGGTATTGCAGTCTGCTGTAAGGGCCTCTCATTCAGCAACTACATAACTGCAATTTTTTTTATTGCCTCTTTTTACACCATGTCCATAACAGCAATGAATATGAACTCATGCCTACATGACTTTAGCTGTAAGGCAGAAGTTCTTTGCTGTGAGGGTGGTGAGGCACTGGAATGGGCTGTCCAAGGAAGCTGTAAATGCTCCATCCCCAGCAGTGCTCAAAGCCAGGCTGGACAGAGCCTTGGGTGACATGGTCTAGTGTGAGGCATCCCTGCCCATGGCAGGGAGGTTGGAACTAGATGATCATAAGGTCCTTTCCAACCTTAACTGCTCTATGATTCTATGATTTTTCAGGCAAGCAGCTAATTGAATCTTAAAAAGCTATACCAGGAGGACCTACAGATAACTGTGGATGGAAAATGCCACCCAGAACAGATTTTTTTTTCTCATAGAACTATGTGTGTATGAGAAGAACTATTTAAAATTCATCCTGAGATGCTGATACAGAAGATGGTAACTTATTAAAGAGCTTAAAAAATATGTATATAAAATATATATATGTTGATAATTATGCACAGAAATATATATTTTCATTTATAATGAAATCTGTCAGTAACCAGAATGGTCTGGGTTAATATTAATACTCATATGGAACTTGTCTCTGATTCACATTTTAATGTGACTTGATATTCCTCTAACTTTGAACAGTTGCTGTTGCTGTTACTGTTATTTTATTTTAAAAGAACTAATATATAGAGAATAAGTGATAAAATGAAAAGCACATTTCTGTAATTTTACTGTTTTCCACATCAAATTCTGAAGAATGCAGAGTGGGTTCCCTGCCAGGAAAAATTACTTAATTTTTGAAATTCACAAATTTTCTCAGCTAAATAAAAAATTGTGCAAGAGAACTGCTTTGCCTTGTATCTGGCAAAGGAAAAGTATAGCTTGTTAAACTTGACTTACAATTAGCTGATGCCATTTAACTTCATTGAATAGAATCATTGAATAGTTAGGGTTGGAAAGGACCTGAAGATCATCGAGTTCCAGGCCCCTGCCGTGGGCAGGGACACCTCACACTAAACCATATCACCCAAGGCTCTGTCCAACCTGGCCTTGAACACTGCCAGGGATGGAGCATTCACAACCTCCCTGGGCAACCCATTCCAGTGCCTCACCACCCTAACAGGAAAGAACTTCTTCCTTATATCCAATCTAAACTTCCCCTGTTTAAGTTTTAACCCACTACCCCTTGTCCTATCACTACAGTCCTTAATGAAGAGTCCCTCCCCAGCATCCCTGTCGGCCCCCTTCAGATACTGGAAGGCTGCTATGAGGTCTCCACACAGCCTTCTCTTCTCCAGGCTGAAGAGCCCCAACCTTCTCAGCCTATCCTCACACGGGAGGTGCTCCAGTCCCCTGATCATCCTCGTGGCCCTCCTCTGGACTTGTTCCAACAGTTCCATGTCCTTTTTATGCTGAGGACACCAGAACTGCACACAATACTGCAGGTGAGATCTCACAAGAACAGAGCAGAGGGGCAGGATCACCTCCTTCGACCTGCTGGTCACACTCCTTTTGATACAGCCCAGGATACGGTTGGCTTTCTGGGCTGTGAGTGCACACTGAAGCTGGCTCATGTTCATTTTCTCATTGACCAGCATCCCCAGGTCCTTCTCCACAGGGCTGCTCTGAATCTCTTCTCTGCCCAACCTGTAGCTGTGCCTGGGATTGCTTCGACCCAGGTGTAGGACCTTGCACTTGTCATGGTTAAACTTCATGAGGTTGGCATCAGCCCAACAAGTGTGTCAAGGTCCCTCTGGATGGCATTCCTTCCCTCCAGCATATCAGCTGAACCACACAGCTTGGTGTCATCGGTAAACTTGCTGAGGGCGCACTCAATCCCACTGTCTATGTCAGTGACAAAGATGTTAAACAAGACCTGTCCCAACACAGATCCTTTTGCTTGCTGTTTGGCTGTGAAGCCCCAAGATGCCCAGTATAATATAATTTCATGTCAACCTACACTTCATACTCTCAGATCATGTTTGTATATAGATAAAAAAGGGTAGATGTCACAGAGGTAGTCTTTTAATTTGCTAAATCAGAGAATTGGAATCAATTGTGAGGTGTTCTTAGAATTTGTGCTATTCATAATGAAATAATTGTAACTTTGATGGTATTAAAAAAAAAAAAAAAGAAAAATAACACCCCCTCCCCAAAAAAATCCCCCTGAAACCTAACCAAAAACCCAAACCTTTTGATTTTACACTAGTAGGGAAAATTAATTTTGGCACTACACTGAGATTTAGAGACACTATTCTAAACCAGGAATTTTAAATATATTCATACCTCTTTTTTTTCTGCTTTGGAAAATGAATACTTGTAAGATGGTTGCCAAAAATAATTTCACCTGTTCATATTTTGTGGTACAAGTTCTTCCTTCTGAGCCCGCAGACACAAACATTAATTTATATCACAGTGGCTCTCAGGAAGGGATCCATGAAAATGAGTTTGTCTGCACTCAATGAGATTATTCACAAATTCAAAGTTAAATACGTATGCCTTCATACGGATGAGATATAAACCAAATTTTCACTGCTCATATAGATAGAAAAACACTTTTATGATGACTTTGTCATGAAAGTGTAACTTTGGGGATTTGAAACAAAGCAAAATCACAACTTTGAAATAGTTCTTAATTTTCTTAATAAAGCAATCCCAGAATCCTGGCTGTGTCTGGTGCTTTGATGAGCAAAGCAAATTAATCAAGATAATCATTGTCAATCAGAAGAGAATTTAATTTCATTGTATTTTCCAATTTGACCTAAATTCCTGATTTTTTTTTTTTTTTTGGTCAAAATCTGAAACGGGAGTCCTGTAGCTAAAGCAGAGGTGTGGCTGTGGAACAACAGAAATTACTGAGATACCGTGTTATTAAAAGCACAAAAGGTTTTATAAACCTGTTGTATATTCATTGGCTGCTTAAGAATTCAGCTTCTGAATTGTAGGCATAAATGTATTTACCAAGCTTTCTAAATTTTTGTGAATATCATTCTATAATTTGCAGCAATATTTTTGAAAATACTGTAGACATACAAGCATTTAACATATTATTACATACATAACATATATATGTGTATATAGACAAAAAAAAAGTATTATTGTATACATACTCTATTTATAACAGTCAACAGATAAAACAGAAGGAAACTATTTAAAGAGAAAGAAACCGCAGAAGAGACTAAAAAAATGCATACATCAAATAAACTTTCAAATGCAGTAGCCAAGTTCTCAGACGTTAAGTGGAGCTTTCTCACAGCTGGTCAATGCAAAGTCATTCAGAAGGTCAACCATTTAGAAAAACAGGGTTAAAATCATTGGTTTGCTGAAAGTAGGTGATACTTTGATCCCCAAGAAATCACAGAGATCAGCCCAAAGTCATGTCTAAATCATGATTGACTTGAGGGGGTTGGCAAGCCTAAGAAATACGATATGCAACTGGGTTTTCATTATTTGTTTGGAATCTGATGTCTTTGCTTTGAAATTACCTCAAAAGGTATTAAACTCCACAGGCAGAAGCCAATTTACTGGTACTATGCATTATTATTCATAGCTGCAACAAAGAAACCCATTAGCAGTGCAGCTAATTGGATTGGCTTAGCAAAATTGATGGTGGTAACCATGAAGTGAATGGATCACAAATGGTCATATCAGTCAGAAGAGGCTTGGGCTTGCCATTCAAACTGTAGTGTTCTTAGGAAGCTATGAAAACCCTTGTAAGTAGTACCACCTTTAAAATAAAGGGAATAATGTTAATATTTTAAAATACTATTTTAAGAAAGGATTCCTTCCACATTTTCTGTTCATGTGGTAGTTCTATGCACTCTGGGTCAGTGTTGGAAAACCTCGCTCCTGAGAGGTAGTAACTTTATGCCTGAAGAGACTAGCATGTATGTTGGATGCCTCAATAGCAAGCCCAGAATAAAAGCTGTGGCTTGAATGTGTTCCAACTCCTGTAGAATGGGATCAAATTGTCAAAATTCTTGTCATTTCTATTCCTCATATGCTACTCTTTGCTCTTCACTCATCTTTCTCTGTGCAGGTATAGTTAGCTCAGTAACAGCTTATATGCCAAGTTTTAACAGAAATGTTCTCACTTTGTACCAGAAATCTTTAAGCCCTTGATAAGGAATGAGTAGGGAACAGCAAGTATAGAGTTTTCCTTGGGTATGTCCTCCTGCAGCTTCTGACATGAGCTTGAATCTTAGTCACAGTATCACAGTATGCTAGAGATTGGAAGGGACCTCAAAAGATCATCTAGTCCAATCCCCCTGCCGGAGCAGGAACACCTAGATAATGTTACACAGGAATGTGTCCAGGCGGGTTTTGAATGTCTCCAGGGAAGGAGACTCCACAACCTCCCTGGGCAGCCTGTTCCAGTGTTCCGTCACCCTCACTGAGAAGAAGTTTCTTCTCAAGTTTAAGTGGAACCTCTTGTGTTCCAGTTTGTATCCATTACCCCTTGTCCTATCATTGTTTGCCACTGAGTAGAGCCTGGCTCCATCCTTGTGACACTCCCCCTTTATATATTTATAGACACTAATAAGGTCACCCCTCAGTCTCCTCTTCTCCAAACTATAGAGACCCAGCTCCCTCAGTCTTTCCTCATAAGGGAGATGCTCCACTCCCTTAATCATCCTAGTTGCCCTGCGCTGGACTCTCTCCAGCAGCTCCCTGTCCTTCTTGAACTGAGGGGCCCAGAACTGGACACAATATTCCAGATGTGGTCTCACCAGGGCAGAGTAGAGGGGAAGGAGGACCTCTCTCGACCTACTAACCACCGCCCTTCTAATACACCCCAGGATGCCACTGGCCTTCTTGGCCACAAGGGCACAGTGTTGGCTCATGGTCATCCTGTCATCCACTAGGACCCCCAGGTCCCTCTCCCCTACACTGCTCTCTAACAGGTCGTTCCCCAACCTATACTGGAACCTGGGGTTGTTCCTGACCAGATGCAGGACTCTACACTTTCCCTTGTTATATTTCATCAAGTTATTCCCTGCCCAACTCTCCAGCCTGTCCAGGTCTCGCTGGATGGCAGCACAGCCTTCTGGCGTGTCAGCCACTCCTCCCAGCTTAGTGTCATCAGCAAACTTGCTGCTAGTACACTCAATTCCCTCATCTAAATCATTGATGAATATACTAAATAGCCTCCAACTAGACTCCGCCCCATAGACTACAACTCTCTGGCTTCTCTCCTTCAGCCAGTTCACAGTCCACCTCACTACCTGATCAGCCAGTCCACACTTCCTCAATTTAGCTGTGAGGATGCTGTGGGAGACTGTGTCAAGTGCATTGCTGAAGTCAAGGTAGACCACATCCACCGCTCTGCCATCATCCATCCACCGTGTTATTTCCCCATAAAAGGCTAAGAGATTGGTCAAACATGATTTCCCCTTGGTGAAGCCATGTTGACTGCTCCTCATAACCCTCTTATCCTTGATATGCCTTAAGATAGCACCAAGGATAAGGTGTTCCATCACTTTCCCAGGGATGGAGGTGAGGCTGACTGGTCTATAGGTCCCTATAGGACCCGGGTCCTCCTTCTTGCCCTTTTTGAAGACTGGAATGACATTTGCTTTCCTCCAGTCCTCAGGCACCTCTCCCGTTTCCCAAGACTTGGTAAAGATGATGGAGAGTGGTCTAGCAATGACTTCCGCCAGTTCCCTCAGCACCCACGGGTGCATCCCATCTGGACCCATGGATTTACAGATTTCCAGATTGCTCAACTGATCTCTAACCCATTCCTCATCGACTAAGGCAAACCGCTCCGTTGACCTGACTTCATCTAAGGTCTCAGGGGTACAGGGCTCTTCAGGACTGCCTGCAGCAGAGTAGACAGAGACAAAGAAGGCATTCAGTAACTCTGCCATCTCTGTATCTTCTGTCACCAGGGCACCCATCCCGTTCATCAGTGGGCCTACATTGCCTCTGGTGTTGGTTTTATCTGTCATGTATTTGAAAAAGCTCTTTTTGCTGTCCTTGACCCTTCTCGCCAGGTTTAATTCTAAGGAGGCCTTAGCCATCCTAGCTGCCTTCCTACATCCTCTAGCAGCAGCCTTATATTCCTCCCAAGTGGCCAGCCCCTCCTTCCATGACCTGTAAACTCTCCTCTTCCACTTGAGCATACCCAGCAATTCCCTATTTAGACACGCAGGTCTCCTGGCCCTCTTCCTTGACTTCCTACGTGTCGGGATGCTCCGATCTTGGGCTCGGAAAAAGCAATCCTTGAATGCCAACCAACTATCTTGGGCCCCTTTACCTTCAAACAGCCTTGCCCATGGGATTACCCCTAGCAATTGCTTGAAAAGGCCAAAGTTTGCCCTGCTAAAGTCCAGGGTTGCAATTCTACTTGCTATTCCACTGGTCCTACCACACAAGATCCTGAATTCCACCATCTCGTGGTCACTGCAACCAAGGCAGCCCTCAACCCTTACTGCTTCAACCAGATCCTCCTTGTTAGTGAGGATGAGATCCAGCAGCGCTCCTCTCCTGGTCGGCTCATCCACCATTTGCAGGAGGAAGTTATCATCCATACACTGGAGGAACCTCCTGGACTGTGCCTGGGTTGCCGAGTGGTCCTTCCAGCAAACATCAGGGAAGTTAAAATCCCCCACGACGACCACGGCCTGTGACTGTGAGGCCGCTCTCAGCTGCCTGTAGAAGGCCTCGTGAACTTCCTCACCCTGATCTGGTGGCCTGTAACAGACACCCACAACAGTATCGCCCCTGCCAGCCTGCCCCTTAATTCTCACCCACAGACTCTCAACTCTCTCGTCATCTGTCCCTGGACAGAACTCAGTCAGTTGCTCCCGCACATAAAGAGCAACCCCACCACCCCTCCTGGCTGGCCTGTCTTTTCTGAAAAGGACATAGCCCTCCATGACTATATTCCAGTCATGTGAGCTGTCCCACCACGTCTCTGTAATTGCCACCAGATCATAGTCTCCTGACCTAACACAGGTTTCCAACTCCTCCTGCTTATTTCCCATGCTGCGCGCATTGGTGTACAGACATTCCAGGGAGCGAGCTGAGCACATCGATTTCACCCTAGGATTATAGGAGGCCTCCCAGTCTTCATCAATTCTGGAGTGCTGCCCCACTGGGGCAAGCCCAGCTACAACCCCATCCCCCTTCGAATCTAGTTTGAAGCTCTCCAAATGAGCCCTGCTAATTCGTGCCCCAGCATCCTTTTGCCTCTGTGAGACAAACCTTTCCCACTTGTCATTGTCCAGACTGGTGCCCTATAAAACCAGCTGTTATCAAAGAATCCGAAGTCCTGCCTGCAGTACCAGTCTCGAAGCCGATTGTTTATGGACTGAATATTCCCATTCCATCCCACATCATCATTGGAAGATGGAAGGAGTGCGGAGAAGATCACTTGAGTCCCAGACTCTTTCACCATCCTCCCCAAGGCCCTGTAGTCTTTCTTCATCCCCCTCAGACTGCGGGAAGCAGCTTCCCCCCCACCTGTCTGGAAGACCAGCAGCGGGCAGTAGTCTGTCGGGTGCACCAGGCTGGGGAGCGCCCTAGTGATATCCCTGATCCGGGCTCCAGGCAGACTACACACTTCCCTATGATGAGGGTCAACTCTGCATATCCAGCCCTCTGTTCCTCTCAGAAGGGAATCCCCTACTACAATGACCCTTCTTTCTTTCTTATCAGAGGCAGTCTTGAGGTGCGAAGTCGACCGCCTTTTCCTATGTGGCCTTGTAGGCTGGCCTTGCCCCACATTCTCACCTACCTCTCCTTCAAGATCCAGGGCCTCGAACCTATTACGGAGGGACACCTGGGGAAGCAGGGCAGGAAGGGGGGAGGGTTTCCCATGACGCCGAACTGGAACTCGCTTCCAACCCTCGTCGTCTTTTTGGTCCCCTACCTCTGCGCAACAGCTACAGGGCAGGGGGTGTCTCGGGCCATCCCCCTCTGTGTGAGAAGGCAGGGGGTCCTTCCCCTTTTGGGGGGTATCTCTCACCATCCCCCTCTGTGTGAGAAGGCAGGGGGTCCTTCCCCTTTTGGGGGGTATCTCCCGGGAACCGTTCTGACTGGCCCGCCAGGGAGTTACTCCACCAGTCGATCTCCCTTTCACACTCCCTGATGGTCCTCAGCGTCTCAACCTCCTCCTTAAGTTTTGCCACCATGCTAAGCAGATCTACCTGCTCACACCTCACGCAGGTGGAATGCTGTCCTCCCTCCCCCGGCAGCAGCAGGCTCTGGCACTCTCTGCATCCAGAGACCTGAACAGCCACGGTTTGGGACGGGGTCTCTGTCTGAGTTGCTGCAGTCACCTTACTGCAAGCTCTCTTTCTGGAGGCGACCATATTGGTCAGCAGTCTGGGACACCAGCAACAGGGTCAACAACACGACCTGCTTGTTCCTCCCTGCGCCTGGTGGGCAGTGACACGGCGCTGCCCTCTCAGAGACTCTTTCAAGGCAAGGGGCAGGGGGGTGGTCACCGTCACCATGGGAACGCCCCCCGCCACTTCAGCCTCTCTCTGGCAAGGGCTGCTGGGGCTTCGGGGATCGGGAGATGTCGGGAACCGCGACGTCTCTGCGCTATCCCCTCTGATTTTCCTCATCTCCGTTGACCCTCGTGGTCGCTGAAGCATGCCGGCTGCGGCTCTAGCTAGGCTAGCTCCGATCAGCTGACTGAATCAAAGCATCACATTCCATAGCTGTTTAATGCCTGATGAACCCTGCCCATGGGCTTGTTTAAGCCCCTTTTGAGGTCATATTTTTGAGCTTCACAACATTCTTTGGGAAAAAGGTCCATAATTTAAATGACACATAAGGTGAAAAATACTTCATCTTATTAATGTTTTAAGCCTGATGCATAATAATTTGTTTTTTAATGCACTGGTTCCTGAGCTACCACTCTCTTGCTACCTTCTCTTTGACACTCATAACTCATGTTCTCCATGCACTTATTTTTTTTTTTCCCTTTCCCAGATTCAAGTACCAAAGCCTCTCTAGCCTAACCTGACTGTGTTTAAATCTTTCAGTGCTTCTAATCAATTTTCTAATAATTTCAGTCTTCCAATACCAATTGCTGTCATTTGCCCTATTTTGGCGTGTCTATTTTTAAACATCCACAGAGCACTGAATTAGCATTTAGAAAACTATAGGTGATGAACCATGCATCTCTCTCTTGTACAGTAATGGCTGATACAGAGATCATCACTGTTCATGTATAGATTCAATCAGTTTACATCTGTAGTCTGCGTTCTTTCAGATCAAAGAAAGACAATGAAGCTGATAAAGGGTCTGGAGAACAAGTCTTATGGGAAGAGTCTGTGGGAACTGTGATTGTTTAGCCTGGAGAAGAGGAGGCTCAGGGGAGACCTTATTGCTTTCAACAACTACATGAAAGGAGGTTGTAGCTAGTTGGGCATCAGACTCTTTTCCCAAGTAACAAGCAATAGGACAAGAGGAAATGGCCTCAGCTTGCACCAGGGGACGTTTAGATTGGATATTGTGAACAATTTCTTCACCAAAATGGCTGTCAAGCATTGAAGCAGGCTGCTAAGGGAAGGGGTTGAGTCACCAGCCCTGGAAGTGTTTAAAGACATGTAGATGTGGCATTTAGGGACATGTTTTAGTATTAGACTTGGCAGTGCTAGGTTCAAATTCTGTTAAGTCACACCTTTATAAATCATATTAAAACTGCTCTTGTTAATAGCTTTGATGGTCATTCTCTGAGCAACCCTAAACCATTCATTTCACAACAAATCAGTGCAGTTGGCAAGTTCCTAAATCAGGTTTTCACAGCAAGCCTTATGATGCACTCTTTTTTGTAGTATCTAAAGACTTGTAGGTAGTATTAAGCATTACAACTAATATTCATTACATTTTTTGCTCCCCACAGATGTTCTCAAGGGAAGATACAAACAAAATGCGTGTATGTTACTCACAGTCTTTAAATAAAATAACAAAATTGATACAACTAATCACACTGATACAAAAAATAGGTAGCTAGTGCTAGAGTCGCTCTCTCACTCCCCCCCTTTTTGGCCTCCCCCTGCTCCTGGAGGGATGGGAAGAAGAATCAAAAGAATGCAACTCCCACAGGTTGAGATAAGAACAGTCCAGTAACTAAGGTATAACACAAATCACTACTGCTACCATGAATAATAATAATGATAAAGGAAATAACAAGAGAAGAGAATACATCACTTCACCACCAGCCAACTGATAACTCGCCCCCCCCTGGCCTGACCAAGCACCGATTGATACCTCCTCCAACCCTGTAGACTAGCCCTTCTGGGTAACTCTCAGTTACCTCCTGGGCATGACGTGCTGTGGTATGGAATACTTCTTTGGTCAGTTTGGGTCAGGTGTCCTGTCTCTGCTTCGTCCTGGCCTCCCCTCCTCCCTGGCAGAGCATGAGGCTCACAAAGTCCTTGGCCAAGCCAAAACATCAGGGTTATCAGCTCTGTTCCCAGGCTGAAAGTCAAAACACAGCACTGCACCAGCTACCAAGGAGAAAAATGGCTGCTACTGCTGAAACCAGGACAGAGCTCAGAAAGCATCAAGAAGTCATGTCAAAAGACTGCAACTTTCAAAAAGAAATAAACACTATAGAACAAAAAAAGATGGTAAATTTCAGAAAATAATGCAAATCATTTTTAAAAGTGTGACAGCATGCACAGACAGGCAGAAGGAAGATATGTTGCACTTAAGTTAGAACAAAGCTAATTTAAGTATTGTGGAGATAATGTCAGGAAAATTAATTCTTGACATTTTGAGTGTGAGCAAGGAAAAGCATAAGTAAAAATGTTTCGAAGTCAACAATGTTAACAAAACAACCTGCAACTAATGAACCTTTTCACGTCATAATTTAAAATCCTCTACAAATTAGCTGAAGCTGCATCAATAAGCTGTTGCAACCTCATCAAAAACGTTCCATGATATCCCACGTCACATACAAAACAGAAGTAAAACTTAAATTTAAACTCAGTTTTCCTAAACCCCCCCCAAAATAGTCCTCTTCCAACACTGAAGATCCAACAGTGAAGATCATCATCAGTGAAGGTGATGAAAAAAAGAGATGAAAAAGATGACTCTTGCATTAGTTAAGACATTATAAAAAAAATCCAAACCTAATTTAATTGAAGGTAGAAAGGATCACAAGCATAAGGTGAAACTGCTGGGATGAACTGGATATGGGAAGACCTATATTTCTGTTATGATTGCCATCTGAAACATCTCTATCTAAAAAGTGCAAGCTTTATGATGGGAAAAAGTTAATGTCTGAAACTGATAAAAGACAGCTTGAGCCAATATGATCAGAACCAGTTTTTATCTTCATGGAATATCAAGGTATAAAGATGTATCATGCTAGCCCAATTCCTAAATCATGTAAAGCTGTAGAAAACCACCATGACTTAAAGAAGCATTTGTAACCAAGGACTTACAACTTCCACTGTCTCTCTGTATACCCAAACAGTTCAGACAGCTCTGACTTCCTTATCTAAAACCAAAACTTCATAATTTTGAAATAAAAAAAAAAAAACTTTTTCAAAAATTTGTGAGACAGTTTGATCTTAACACGGATAATTTTTTTTCTGTCATCATGGCAATTCGATGAAAAATATTAAAAGTGAGAATATCAGAATATGCCTTCATGTCACTTTCTCTTCATGAGAAAGCACAACTGTCATGCACAATGTGCCAACTAATTATATAATTTCTTGTATGTTGTCCAATACTTGTACTCTTATTCAAGTTGTCCAGATATTGAACAACGTAAATTGAACATTTTTTCCATCACAGAATACAACTGCAAAGTTATTTTAATCAATTTTCTGAATATTTTTTGGTGTGAAGGAAAATCATTTGAATTTGTCTTGCCGTAACATGAGTTATGTCGAACTTGAAGTGTACAAATCTAGAAACCAGCTCTCGGACAATGGCAAATGACAGTTCCTCTTGCTTCCCTGAAAAATGTCTCTGCTTATCTGTGGAAATACTGGTATCTACAATAGAAACTGTGTAATAAACATACAATTTGATTAACATCTGATGCAAAGACATAGGTTCTGGGAAAAGAGTCTTTGGTTACACGAACAACTTTGTTCTAACAAAAAAATAAAAGCAGCTTGAGTGTTTTTAAGGATGAAAAACTTTTAGCAATACTCTACTTTTATTTTCCCTTTCTGTAAAGTTTTCATGTTACTTGAAGAAATGAGACCACTGAAATAACGGCTGTTAGTTCATAATGCTGTTCAAACAACAAACCATACAAGTACCATTCAGTTGTTGCCTAATGAAAGCAGTGACTGATCTGTGGGTGCCTCGGATTTTGGCCTGGAAAGGTTCGTAGACCTGAAATATCTTTTTCTTCTCAGTCCTGGCTGTTGTGAGAAGCTGCTATCTAACATATTGACTTCATTGCCAAGAGGATATCTGCAATGTTCTGGTGACATTGTCTGGTAGACTAATAACTATTTTGAAAGCAAATCTGAAACCTATATAACCAAGCAACAAGGACATTATAATCACAAGACAATGGCACAAAATCCTTATTGCTTCCCATATACAACTGGCAAGTTTGGCTGGAGACAGAAGATATTTCCCACAATCACCCCACTGATTCAGCATGTGGCTGAGTACCTGAAAAGATTACTATCTCTGCTGAGTTTCAAAACCCAGTCCACTTTCTGTAGGAAACCATCATGACCTCAACACACCCTTCTCAATACTTGTTCCATTTAACTTACTCAGAAGATAAAACTGGATGAGCATGTCTCAGTTCTTGTGGATATCAAAGCAGTGGGTTCCATTGTGCAGTCTGGGAGAAGTAGCTTATTTGCCTATATGAAATGGATAAAAGCTTTGAGGAAAAAACATATTCTAGTGGATTTTCTCCACCCTGTCTGAATGTATACAAGGGATGCTATTTCATGAATATTGCATTCACCTTTTCCACTGTTTTTAAGCTTCACAAGAAAAAAGGGCATATACAACATATTGGTTCCCCTGGCAGGTGATAATGTAGACATTTGTATCTCTAGTGCTGAAGTCTGTAACATTAGAAGACCATTAAAAGTTTTGCCAAAGCCTCAGCCAGTTTGTGCTGGATTAGAAGAAACAAATCATTAGAAAGAAACAAATGATGCAAAGGCAATTGCTCACTACCACCCATAAAAAGACTGATGTCAAGCCAAATTCTGAGTATGAGCCCTCTCAGAAGACAAAACCTCCCTGGTTTTCCACTGCTAAGCTTAACATTATAGGGTATGGAGAATCCCTTTGGCCAGCTGTGTTCCCTCCCAGTCTCTTGCTCACCCCATGCTTATTTTCTGACAGTGGGATGAAAGAAAAGGCCCTGATGCTGTGTAAGTATGGCTCAGTAATAGCTGAAAGACTGGTGTGTTTTCAACAGTTTTCATCATAAATCCAAAGCACAGCACCATATCGGGTGCTATGAAAAAAAATAACTCCATCTCAGTCAGATCTAGTAAAGTAATTAACATGCATGTCTATTTTACTCTTTTGATATACAGGCTCAATTCAGTTCATCCTCCCATTGCTATAGCAGACAGTGTTAGACTTAAATGTGCACCTTGTTTTGCTAGGCAAAACAAAGCTCCCCTGCACGCTAAAAGAAGGGAAATTTGATCTTTACCTCTTCAGCTGCTCTCCATGTGTTTTTATGGGCACAGACAAGTTCAGTTCTTGCAAACAAAGCTATGCTGTCTCTTGCTCATTTCCAGAAAACCTGTGCTATAAACAAGTTAGACCTTCTGTTGACTATAACCTACACAGCCTTACACAGGCACAGAGTATAGGATAATTATCCATTTAAAGGATGCCTTACATTTATTTGCAACCTATTTATATTTATAAATCTTACTGAAGCTTGCTGTAGTGCTTCTAGACATGAAAATTAAGGCACCAAAGTTTGCATCTTCATTTGAGTAACAATGCACTTTACGGTGATTGTGACATTGTTAATAATACATGATTCTGAACTATAAAAAATTTAACAGCATAGAATCAACACTGATCATATAAATCAAATGACATTTAAACAGAATTAATTAGAGAAATTTTTACAGTAGAACAAAATTCAATTTACTTAATTTAGTCTCATAAAATCTCTCATCATAATTAAATTTAGCCCTTTTTAAAATTAACTTACAACTAAATATGCAGAGTGGTGTAGAGTAAGAAAAAAAAAAAGAGTTACTGAATCCCAAGAAAACTATGCAAAGTTTTGGGTTTATTGATCTTTTTCCCATTTTTTTATAGTAACATGATAAAAGTTGGGCTCTAAAAAACTGACTATATACATACAGTACTTCAAAGTTTGACTTTAATGTGCTCAGTGGCTTAAATATCAAATTCATAACATTTTCCTTTAATTAATCTCTTCTTAGGTCTTTTCTCCTCCATTCAGGAAATCAGTCAGGAACTCTCTCATGCCAATCTAGGTGAATATTTAGCATACTCTTATTTTTAAGCATATGATTTGTAAAAGTCAGCCTCAGCATTTCTTCTTTCACTGTCACAAGTGATAGAAATGCCTGTGGAGCCAAAAGTTTGCCTTCCTTCTGCACTTCATGTCTGTCACACTAGCATAGCCCCAAGAGAGAAGGTGAACTATCTCTGAACTTGTAGAGATGTAAGAGATTTGAATAAAAATGAATATTCATTGTGAGGTGCCAATAGAAGAGACCTTTTAGAATATGGAGGTTTAACTGAGAATGGGTTTAACTATGCATCTGGGATATTTTTGGTGTCTATGCTATGATACAGAGACAGTTTTCAGTCACAAGCTCCTCAGACCCCATATGTAAAGCAGAGATAAAGGTTGCCTCTTAAAAACTGAGGTGGTAAACACTGTTGTTCAATTATTTGTGAGGAGTCAGGAACCCAAGAGACAGCACCCAAAGTAGGGAGACAAAGCTATGAGTAAATATTAGAGGCCAGCTAGTAACAAGACTAAGCAGAACTGAGGTGACTTTACATGGGATGAGATGACAGAAGGGTCAGCAAACATTCAGAATTGTTAATACTAGACTACTGTACTGTTAATTAATTTTCTTATCTGAATATTCTTAGTATATTAGTTATTGATTTAAGAAAAATTAACAGAAAGCAACTACAGTGAAAATTACAGGCGATATTTCCTTACATTACAGATCAAAACACAGACTGAAATTTGTTCAATTAAAAAATAATTTAATGCAGATAATCAGTTACAGAGTGAATCATATGGCCAGAGAGCCACGTTATTTCACTTAAGTAAGATAATAGCAAGAGAGATGAGACATAAGAGAGTTAAGGAATAAAAGTATTTAAGTAATCCTTTATGGAAAGGCCAAAAAAGAGGAGTGTCTGGCAGCTCTATCAAGCCTTCTTAAGTAAAATAAAGCTATTCAAAGCAATGCAGTTATTTTTGAGTTTTCCCTATGGAGTCAAAAGGTGGTTCATATACTCAAAGGTCTTTCTGAAACATTAGAACCTCACTTAACAGAGATCACTGAGTAATTTCTAGATACTCAGTGGACATTCGTAAAGCAACTTGGTGTGCAGAGCATTCTCCAATGAAAACCCATGGTTTTCACCTTCTTAAACCTGAAAGGACACAGACTCCACCATCCATTTCCAAAGCAAGTTCTCTAACTGCTCAGATTAAACCACAGTTTGATAGAAGCATCCTTCCTATGGAAACAATACAAAAAACACCACACACACAAAACTCAGGGTATAAGAAAGATGTAAAGCAAAAGGAAATACAACAGCTAGATAAAGGCAACTCAGGAGCTGCATTAACCAGCTATTAGAGAGGGAAAAATAATTCTGCTCAGGCCATTCTGCTTCTGATGACATTTGTCAGGGACCACATGCCTGCCAGTTAAACTCTGAAGATTACACAATGCTGAACTCTGGATGCACAATGTGCCTGGAAAAGAGAGGTTGTTTAGTGAATGTGGACGCTTGCAATCAAGCCCTTGTGATTAAATGGGTTGGATTGTATCTCAGAAACCTAAGTTGCTTTTAAGACCAAGGACCTAGTGTAGCTATGTCTAATTTTCCATGTAGATCCCATGGCAGCAGCGTTTAAAAAAGTAAATTTTCTTCTCTATTGCCAAGTGACTAGTAAAACTTATGAGTTCAGAGGATTTGGGAATATTCTGTATGCATCTATGTACTGCAAAGTTCTATTGACCTATATTCTCTGATTTTTCTCCCAATATCCTCTTTTGTGCCATGTCTGAAACAGATTGTTATCCATTTACTTTTTGTGAAGCTGCTTGTCTTCTGCCCTTCATCTCCAGACTATTTTGTAGTGGCTCCCACTGGCCTATGCTTCTGTTTATCTGTACTGCCCTGAAGAGTTTCATCCTTAGATACCTACTCCCACTTCATTCTCATTCTTCTTTAGACTCTGCAGGCCACTGTTGCAACAGACTGCAGACCTCACACACCTTTTCCTTCAGTATAAACAGCAGCAAGGGAAAAAGCAGGAAATAAAAAAAAAAGCCCCTCTGCTTCCCTAAGAACCGCAACTCAAATGATCTGCATTCTGTAAGCACTACGGTAAACAATAAAGGAGCATTTCTCTGCAAAGCTGCCACAGAGGTCTGGGTTTTGGATTTCCCCACCCCCTTCTCCTTGTTTGCTTTTTTGCTCTTTTTTTCTCTCAGTAGTGTGCAGAACAGAAATGAAGAAAGGTAAATTCCTACCAAAAAGTTAAGTGCTTCCAATCTACTTTTGGCTGGAAAACTGTTGTAAGTGTTCATACATTGTAGCAGCTTTCTTGGCAGACATAATGAGAATACCTGGCTCTTACTAAATGTTAAGAATAGGTCAACTTCCTTCTTGAAACAAGAAGCATTGACCCTAAAAATATTGCAGGTACCTTGGAGGTGACAGACAGCCTGGAAGCCTTTACATTCTTTCTATTTCATATCTCTCTCTCTAAGCACAAGTGAATGCAGTATATTACAATCATACCCTTTATGCAGGATTTACATCACAAGACTTGCAGGTGTTTAGGGCCAGAGGTTGCCTCTGGATAGTATGACAGAACTCTTGAGGACCCATGCTGACTGACTCTTGCTCACTTATTAGGCATTACAAGTGCTTACCTTGTGAGAATAACAACCAAGAGCTTAAAATGTGGCAGTTTAAAAGGTATGTTAAAGGTATTTATAGCAAGTATGCACACCAATTACCTGTGTTGTCAGTCCCAGCTCATTTCAGTAGCACAAAAGACCATTTTAAAATGTGGGGAGGGGAAATTTTTTAAATGAAAATGTGTTCCAGAGTTTTTTTCCCAATCTCATTTCCAAATAATAAAATAAAGCTTCAATAGTCAGAATTACAGATCTGTATCCTCTTTGAAAGGACAGATTTGTGCTCCACTAAAGTCAGCTGGAATTTTTCTGTTAGTTTGAATTTCATCAGAAGCACAAATACACTCTCCAGTTACACTTATCCTGCAAGAAACTTTCTGCCTGATACATGGCATTTTTCACATTTCTGAGATAAGAATAAGGCAACTTTAATTCGTGTACTAGCATGTCAAATAGGAATTGGCAAAAAAATGGGTAGTGAACATAAAATCCTATCTATTTATTAAACAATTAGATTAAATTAAATAATATTGAACTGCCTGTGGTCAAAATGATGCTCATATGAATAATTTAGAGCCATGTTTATTCACACAAAAATTTCCTATCAAGTGTCTAACTCGAACATATCTCAGGAGATTTATCAGGGAAAAAACAGGGTCCAAAGAAAGGCTTGGGCTTTTTAGCACCCTTTATTTTTGCACAGAGTTCTCCACAAGTCTTAGGACTTCCATGGCTGGCTGAGAAATTCTTTTTGTCAGTGTTAAAAACTGATCAACACAATATTTTTCTAATAGTCTTGAAGATGAGGAGATGATATGATTTTTCTGTACTAAACCTACTAATGCTAACTTTTTGCATCATTCACACGTCCCTTTTACAAAGCCTTCTTATGCCTGGTGTTTAGTAAAGTACCATATCTTCTTGCCAGTGTTAGTAGATACTGAGAAATATAGATGATTCACATTCCTTTAGTCCTGAAAGGTCTACTACTTTAAACACTTTAGCAGGCTCCTGACGTCATCTTCTGCAAATGCAGCGCCTGAGCTCATGTGCACAATGGGTCCAGACCCCAGCTCACATGAGAGATGTTACCAGTAGCTCTCTCCCAGCACTCTTCTCCTCTGCCCTTACACAGTCACTCCTCCCCCTTCTCCTTGAAGTTCTTGAATTTTATTTCCTTTCCTATTTCATCACATTGCCTCTTTGACATTGTTGTTTATCAGGAAGACTTTTATCACCTCTAGAGCATGGACTTTAGAACCTTACATGAACACAGGAGCACAAAACGCATCAGACTCTCAGAGACACAAGTTCCATCTGTCATTTTAAACTGTCCACTTATGTGTCTAAATCAACCTACTGACCTCTTGCCTGGCTCTTTGCCCTTCTCAGGGTTGAAGCAATGAGTGGATTTTTCAATTTATTTTCAGTTTATTTTCTCTGCTGTTTGGTTGCTTGTTTCTGATTTTACTTATTATTTCAGGCATCCTCAAAGATTGTTGAAGGCCTTACACTGCAAATTTACAGTATTTCATTATTCTGTAGCCTGTTTTTGTAGTCTTGACCTGAAATGCAACAGTGCATTCATAGGAGAGCATGATTGGGCAGAACCTGCTTGACAGGTGCGAAGCTGGAACTCCTTTCATTTGGTTGTATACTGTAGGAGTAGGACGAGGAACTTGTGACGATAGTTCAGGAGATATTGTTACTAATCATGCTGATATAATCAATGTATCAGCTCATGTGTGCTGACAGCTCCTGTTAATAACCTAGCAGCAATACAAAAACACAAGTAGCTTAAACCTATGCACGAAGTAAGGTACAGTTATAAATACACTGTTTTTAAAAAATGTCATCTTTTATGTGAAAACATTCATTGATGCAACTATGCTAAATAAAAGAATAAAAGGAATCACACTACTAACTGGCATTTATCCTAACAGAACTGTTTCAGCATAGATCAGAATTTTGATTACAGCATGTCAGTTTTGTGCAGTTTTAACTACCCTTTTGTGGTTTAGATTACATCATTTTCCCTTCTTTAACACAAATACTGATAATGTCTTTCTTTTTTCTTGAATGAGATACTATCTTTCCTTTTTTATCTCTTGCTGCCACCTGAAAAAAACATTCCTATACCCTTTTTACATTGCACAACTTCCAGAGGGCTGTTTTGCACAATATATTAATCAAATATAGCATGCAGGTTCATTTTTGTAAAAGGATGGCATCAACATTTCTTGGAGATCTTACATTATCTTCCTGTATCTTTTGTTCTACTCTGTTTCTTTGTTCAGCTATCTCATATGCCTGTACACCTGACCGTGCCTTTTGGTTTGGTCTTTTTTTTTTGGTAATTAGTGAATTCAAGCAGCAACCCTGAAAGAACACTCAGAATCCTGAGTACTACTTCAAGTTAGCTTTTAGTGGAGTTGGTCTTCTGTACTGTCCTTCAAACTGACAGCTGAAACTGCATTATGAAAGCACCAATTACCTTTTCTCTCTCCTATTATAGACTCAAAACTACATCAAGGTTGTGCAAAGGCAGTGGGATACTTTTTGTGGAATCAAAGCTAAGACAAGTAGTTGGCTGAGCTTTGGAAACAATCACCATATAGTGCTGATCTTATTGAAAACAATGGGTTTTCCACATTTGTATTCTTTCATTGTTTGATACAGTGGAGATACATAGAACATTCCTGTCAGTAATACAAACATTCTAAAGTCAAGAAAAACACTAACTGGGCCACCTTAAACTTCTTTTTGTTATTACTTCAGGTATAGGTTTGTCAAAATAAACAGCATTGTTATTTTGTATTTATGTTCGGGATGTTCTTAAATTATCCAGGAAGAATCCATGAGAGTCCTACTGTACTGTGAGCATTTTCCCAGGATTCAGAATATTAGTCCTAGTAAGGAAGACTATAATTTGATAACTAAGACTTCCAAACAATAATAGAGAGGAAAATGCAAATAATGATCAGATCCCATCTTTTCTTATTCCCTCACCCCATAGTGACCCAATAAATTTGTCAGATCTTCTTACGCACAAGAATTCTATTTTACTAGCATGCATGCAAATTTCTTGTTGAACCCTCCCAGACAGTTAAAGACTAATAAAGAAGATACTAGAAATTAGAATCACAGAATCATAGAATAGTTAGGGTTGGAAAGGACCTTAAGATCACCTAGTTCCAACCCCCCTGCCGTGGGCAGGGACACCTCACACTAAATCATATCATCCAAGGCCTCGTCCAACCTGGTCTTGAACACTGCCAGGGATGGAGCATTCACAACCTCCCTGGGCAACCTATTCCAGTGCAAGGAAACAAAGCACTCATAAAAGCAGATTACAAATAACTTAAAATCTGTTATGTAGCTATGCATTACACCAAGTAAATAAGAGAAATACATAAAGAAATCACTTTATATTATTGCAGTATAAAGTTACAGTGTTCTTGGGGGTGGAGGGAGAAATCAAAAAGAGCAGAAGGTATGCCATCTCAGTCCACAGTTCTTACTAGGATTATTTCATCAGTTTTACAGAAGTATTTTTGTAAGGCAGTTTCTTCTGGTCAAGCCCATTTTAAAACTTTATAAACTAAAATGCTTAGTTCTGCATACTTTTGAAATACCTTGTCTGCAGTGCTTTCCTGCTATTCTATTTAACTCGGAGTGACTAATGTCAGGTAAGCTTGCATTGTCTGTATGCCACTTGTTCATGTTCTAGACTCCTGTATGTTGCATTAGTTACTGTACTAAGATCACCAAGGTTAACACCATATAGTAGATTTTCATGTCAACAGCAAATTCACATTGATTTCATTTCATCCACTGCCATTTTAATAGGGAAAAAACCCAAAACACCTAAACCAAAACCAACCCAAAACAAACAAACAAACAAACAAAACAAAACCAGGCTTTATTTCCACTAGTGATCAATGTCAACACTTCCCAGGTACATAACAGCTACGGACAAGCCATCCATAACTTCCCAGCCTTCCTCCCTGTTCTAGTATTTACACTGAGCAGTTAAAACAGCTTAAGATTTTATATATCTTGAAATAAGTAAGTTGCCAATGCTGGAACGTAACCTCACATTTAAAATTTTCTGCAGTCTGAAAATTGATAACAATCTCTTAAAAGAACTCTGAAGGATCCAAGGAACTGCAGACCTGTAAACCTTATGTTATTGACTAAGTTATCAGAGACTATCTTAAGGAACAGAATTAGTGAACTAGATAAATGCAAGTTTCTTTGCAAGAGCCAATATGATTTCTGCAAAGGAAAGTTCTGTTCTGCTAAGCTCTTGGTCTCCTTTGAGTGATCAGCAAGAATGTGGGCAGTTTGCTTGGTATAGCCTACTAGGGCTCTTGAAGAAACTAATCCGAAAAAAAAGAAAAAAGTGGTTTAGTATAAAGAAAAAAAAATAAAAGAGAAAAATATGAGGGTGGAAGCAAATAATTCATTGTAGTGGGTGGAGTACTTCTGAGAAAAGGAAGTCAGCTGTGGAGCTGCACAAGAGTGCTTGCAGAGTCCTGTGGTGTTCAAAAATTATCTGAAAAAAAGTAAGGAGTGGTCCACAAAAGTTTGTTGGTGACACAAAAGTTATTAGGTTAAAATATTCATACCTGCACCATTATTCTTATAACAATATAAAATTCATAGCAGATGCAAGAACTGACTGCAGGATTACAGAAAGCCCTTGTAAGACAAAGTGTGGGTAATAAATATCATAGAATTGTTTGGATCGGGAAAGACCTTTAAAATCATTGAGTCCAACTGTTAACCCGCACTGCCAAGTCCACCACTAAACCATGTCCCTAAGCCCCACAACACATTTTTTAAATACCCCCCGGATGGTAACTCAACCAGTTCCCTGGGCAGCCTGTTTCAATGCTTGACAACCTTTTTGATTAATAAATTAATAAGATGACAGATGAAATTCAAAATGAGAAAAGTGGTGCATGAGGCAATATAACACTAACCTCACACATCAGCATGGCTTCTGAAGTCACTCTCCATGAATAACCTTGAAGCTCTTATAGTCACATGGCAGCACAGTGCTTGGTGGCAGTCACAAAGTAAGTAAAATATTAGGAACTAGGGAGAGACTGAAAAATCACTTTGAAAACAGAAACACTGAGAGCTACTAGCTGTACAAACCACTTCAGGGGATTTCTGTGCTCTTAGATACAGTTTTCTACTAGGCAATTTACAAAAATGACCTCAAAAAGATGATAACTATCCAATGTCATTAACCAAATACTCCAATATAATTTATATTGTCTTCAGTGGACACCTTTTCCCTCTGCCAAGCAATTACTAAAACCCTGTATTTTTGCTGGAAGAACTTCTTGCAGAGAAAATCTGTGACAAGAGTTCATGTATTATCTATTAAGAGTTTCTTTTTTTTTTTTTTTTTTTTAATGTAGTTTCCTTCCATTTACGCAGTCCAGCTAATCTTGAAAAACAGGTCAAATAGCACATAGCAAAACCCATTCACTTTTTTTCACCAAGGTCAATAAAATGCTAGCACCTGAGTATTCTCAAAAAGTTCTGGCACCAGAGTTGTTTTCAATCAAACCCAAGAGAAGCTTACCTGCTCCCTATATGGTTGACTCTCTGCAGAGTCCAAAACTAACAGTGACATATAACTTCCTAAAGTATGAATACATACTTGCATCCTTAGAACAAAGAATCTGAGGGATTATGTGTCCTCCTTCTATTTGCAACACAAGCCACAAAAATACCAATGGTATTGTGCAATTTTAAAATTCTATTTGGTATGTTCCAAAGAAACCAATGTAATGGGGCAAATCCACAGGATAGCAATTGATTTGGTTTTGTAAGAAGGGTCAAGGAGCTGTGACCATTTCTGAGGTCACTGAAATCAGAATAGTTAAGACAGCCTTGCACTTTCTTGTATCTTCTGTGTTCTCCTAGTTGGATTGTTTTTACAGTAGTCTGATTGTCCTTTAAAAAGTATATTCCAGCTCTAAAATAAGTCTTAAAGATTAACTTTTTGCAATTCCATTTCATTCATTAAAGCTATCAAGAAGAGAAAAAAGAAATGCCGAAGTGGGCAAAACAGCTGTATCTTAAGTTACAGGATGAATTTTAGTATGAAGAAACATACCATTCATACCACCTTCTACATTATTTAGCTAGTTTAACAAATGTAAATTAAGTACTTTAAGTCAGCAAAATTAACTGTAATAGATGGGGCTTACAAATAAGTAATTCCGTACAGCTGCCATTTGCTCAATATTATAAAAGCGTTCTTAATTTGATTTAACACATCCGTGAAATGATTTCATTCTATAGATTTATTATCTGAATTTGCATTTTTTTCTGCTTACAGGAGGGAAAATAAAGCCAATTTCACTTGGGAATTCTCATTTATTAAGCTGTTACATAGATCTCTTCTATAGTGCTTTGTGATGCAAGTATCCACAACACCAGTGAAAGAGGCTCTATGATAGTTAGGGATAAATTAATAGATCTGAGTGACAAACCACTAAGGTTTATGTTCTTGTTTGTCACTCTCCTCCCTCCCCCAGTGTAACCCTGGTTACTCTTTACCATCGATTTTGGAAAGCTAGGCAGGTACATGTGCTTGAAAGGTTTAATAAAGAGATTAAAGTAGAAAGATCCTCAAGAAATGCTACCTAGTGATTTAACACTCTCCTGTTAGTTTGTGCCTAAACCCTCCATTCATTTAACAAATCATACAATCATCTATAATCATCTTTCCTGGAGTTCTTTCTTACCTTGCACAAGTAGAAATGATCTCACTGGCTTCAATGAGGTTAATGCAAAGCATTCTTAGTTCTACCATGCTATGGTCAATATTATTCTGAACAGATAGTATTTTCCCAAACTTTTCCCAATCCTAATCTTTAGCTTAGTTCTAGCTAAAGAGATCATAAAAAATTAATAAACATCATCCATGAAACTGTGACCTTAATGCCAGGAAAGACTAAAGGTCTGTAAACTTATTATTGATGTTACTGACAGAGTGTAAAAGGCCACAAGGATTTATATAAACCTGTGGTATGTGTACTGTATATCTGAGGAATTAAAAGCTTCAAAGCATATTCACACACAAATTCTCCAATTCAGGACAGTTATATTTGTTTTATTTCAATTACTTAAAGGTCATACTATGTTCATTAACAATTTTAATACTTAATGACAGACTCAGAAAAGCAGTACAACACCTACATGTCACCTAACTTGTCCCTGCAGTAAGGCAGTTGATGCATGATGTTAGAGGCATTTAATACCTGTCTCCATGGATAGAAAATCAATTACCAAATTACAGAAAATTCTGGATAAGTCTCATAATACTCTTTCCAATAAACCATTCAATAATTTACTGGCCACGTGGCAGGAAACAGAAGGACAAAGCATGGCAATAAAAACAGTGGTTATTTCACTCATCTTGGCAAAAGATGGCTTAGGTCTGAGTCCTTTCACTGGTGCAATATAAATATTCACATATGGAATAAAATAGAATTTAAGATTTATTATTGTTATTCTTTTATTAATTCTTAAATTAGAGTCTGTTTTTTTCCTTTCCTAAGCACTGGGTTCCCCTAGCTACTGTGTGGAAAACCTTCTCCATTTATCCCTTACTACAGGTCCCCAAGTCATTGAAGCAATTTTGTTTGCCTAGCTCCTTTATAGAAATCAGAGGAAAATTATCTTTAAAACTATGAGAAACTTGACACATTTAGCATCATCTGGTAAAGTTTCCCCCCCTCCTCATTTTTGCTTTAACAACAGAGAAAAATTTTAATCTCAGTAAACCCCTGTGGGTGCTAACAACACAGTTTCTTATCCTGGTCTTGTATGGTGGTTACACAGCTTTTCACTTCAGAGATTAGCTCCAGCAATTAGACAGAACATCTGTTAAAGACTAACGATAATCTAAATTAAAAAAAAAATAAATCCTATAGCTGAATCTGTGAAACCCAACTAAACTGAAGATAATCTATATAAACTGTTAAAGGTCTTTTTGTTCTAGCCCTTCTGAAAAGCTGCTGTCCATACTTGAATGTATGGAAGTTTGTTTCAGGCACATATTTCAAGTGTAAATACATCTACTAGAATATTCTTGTAACTTTTCCATGACTCTTGTAAGACTTTTTTGCTTTTTTTAGTATCACTTTAATATAAAAATAAAGATACTTAAGTCCTCTAGATTTTTCCTAAAATTCTATGATAAAGCCATAATGACAACTATAACTGTAGAACATGGTGATTGTCTGTTATTAATTCTCATCTGAAAAGCAATCATACTGAATGGAACACAGATATGCACAGTCATATTTCTGAACATACATTATAGTGGAGAAAAAGCCAGGTCTAAACAGCAACATCTCCACTTAAGGAGCAGACCAAATACTATCTAATTTTAACTAGTGTTCTTCAGCCTGTATATATTTAGTAGGCATTTAGATTTTGATCTTTAGCCCTCTTTTACCACACTGCTGGAAAATGGAAGACAAGATCCTATTTGTTATCATCAATTGCACATGACTATATATAGAAACAGAGGGAGGAACAAATTATATTTGTGTTTGGACACAAGACTGCCATACAGAGCATCACTTTCATTCACAATCAAAAAAGGTTTCATAAAAGACCTACTGAAATGGGAAGATTTATAGATGCTTCCTTAATATTATGTACTTTTCTATGCAGACAGTGTAATAAGTAACAATGAAGTTTCTTAAGTTGCTTGAATATTTCTGCACATGATGAATAAGACCTTTTTATAGTCTGGAAACAATGATAATTATATTTTGTACACTCTGCACTGAATCTATAATTCTCATTAGACATACCAGCTCTTCCACAGTATTTCAGGTAATGAAGAATAACCAGAGCCAAGCTGCATTATGAGGGTCATTTTTCCATGAAGCAATAAACCATATAACATTTATATTAGTGACTCTCTGAAACTGCATGCAGCAGACATAATAGCAGTTACAACCATCCATCTTGCGAATAACAGCGAAGGGTGTTGCCCAGAGATCTAGGTAACATGAACATCAAAATGCACTCAGTCTCTTAAAAACTGGTCAGAAATCATGCAATGGGGCATATATTTGAATCAGTCATTCACATATTCATGTATTTCTTCTACGTGTTGAAGAAAGTTATTGAGAGAGCATAAAATATATTTGCTTTGAAACAGAAATTTGATATTGCTGTACAGATAATAAAAAGCAGCTGAAAAAGTCTAGCAATACCAGAATGTTTGCACAAGCTAAAATCTCATTAGGAATGGGAGTAGAGGCACTCATATCAGTGAAATTAGTATGCTGTGCTTGAATGTTACGAATTGTGGGAAAGTTCTAAAGGACTAGGAGAAAAACATATGGGCTGGGGCTTTTGCCTTTTTAGAGAATTTTCTTTTTGTGGCTGAGACAGGCATCCAAGTTTGCTTCAGTACTTAAAGGGATGGTGCTATATTCTTCCTTCTCTATCCCTTAACATGTTTTAAGCTGTTGTGCAATCAGATTCCTTACATCCACATCTGCTTAATGATGTGCAATATATAACTATTGTTCAGTGTCCTGCAAGCTGTTACATAACAAAGATATGACAGGAAAAGTTATGCTCTGAACATCAACAACAAAAAACAAAACAAAAGGCATCTCATACCAGATTTTTACATTTCCTAAGCAAGCCTTCTGTTCCTGACCTGTTACACAAATTATCTTCCAAATTAAGGAACACAAAACATGTTTTGAAACATACCGAATTGTCTGCAAATATTCAGACAAACTCTTCCTGTTTACGCCTTTAGAGCCATGAATGTTTATGTGGTTTAGTCATATGCCTGAGCCCTTCTGTTTTATGTGAAGTATTGAAACTCATTTCTAATAAATGTCCCAGGGATATTTTCTTCTAATAGCAAGTATTTAATAAAAATTTTTAAAAGACCAGACTAATATAACTATATTTATATTTTATTTTAACTATATTTTTGTGCACAGCATACACAGATCAAGAGTGTTCAATGTCTGTATAATGTTTACCAATTTTTATTCAATATTATTTTTCAGGTATGACCCAGAGAACAAAACTTTAAAAGTAAAACAAGAATCTCAAGGCCATATTGTACAACACCTACCCAAGCTTGCTATCACAATACAGATACTTCTTTCAAGTAAGATGGTTCATAAAGAAACCCATTTAAACTGGCAAGATCATTTTTTCCTCTACATTTAAGCCTGATATTAAGAAGTGGTATCTCCACTATTATTGATTCCCATTTAGTTTTTGAGCTTTTGAGTGCAGATCAAAACTAAGGCAACTTTACAACAGCTTGGCAGTGATAAGACCAGAAATTAATATAAATTTGGTGTGTCCACTTTATGCTGCCAGAGAGATATAAAGCAGTCTCAGCATAAATGAGAAGCCCTACAGAGTTTGAGCATGTCAGCAGATAGGAATTCATATGCCAGTAGTTAAGTATTTCTCTGCATATCAAACCACTTATAAAGTAAGTATCATTATAACATACAAAACTAGTGTTTGAGTAAGAGCTTACAATGAACAGGGCCTTAACAACATACAGCGAGTCTGAAGGATGGATACTTTTTTTTCTTTTAGTTACTGCTAGGGAAAGTTTAATATGTTTTGTAATCAGTTTTGTCACTCCCAACAACCAAAAATTTAATGAAATGGTACAAAAATTCTGTATACTTCACAATATAAACAACAAGCCACATGTTAAACAATTTTTATTACAAAAATCTATTAGTTTCTTACAAATCAGTGTATTTATGATGCATGCAACAAGTCTGTCTTGTCAGCAAGAAAATTCCTTAGAGATCTCATCCATGGAAAAGCTACTTTAACTTCCCATTATGCTATTTATAATCATCTTAATCACTGGTTCATTATAATCTGTTTGAGTGATCACATTTTATTTTCACATCTTGTACTTTTCATTACAGTAAACACAAACACTATCATAGAAAATGTTTAGACACAGTATTGTCACAGAATTGCAGAATGGCTGAGAGCAGAGGCACCTCTGGAGGTCGTCTGGTCCAATCCCCTCCTCAGGCAGAGACACATAGATACAATTGCCCAGGAACATGTGCAGATGGCTTTTGAGGATCAC
Source organism: Pezoporus occidentalis (assembly GCF_034315485.1). Taxonomy (NCBI): domain Eukaryota; kingdom Metazoa; phylum Chordata; class Aves; order Psittaciformes; family Psittacidae; genus Pezoporus; species Pezoporus occidentalis. The sequence goes on from NW_026916062.1 coordinate 2,828,515, forward strand.
CAAGAATGGAGACTCCACAACCACCTGGATAACCTGTGCAAGTGCTCAGCCACCCCTACAGTGAAAAACTGTTTCCTGATGTTTAGAGGGTTCCTGTGTGCCAGTTTGTGAACATTGTACCTTGTCCTGTCACTGGGCACCACTAAAAAGAGTTTACACTGGTCTTTTTTTTCACCCTCCCATAAGGATTTATGTATATTAATAAGGTCTCCTCCTAAGCCTTTTCTTCAGGCTAAACAGTACCAGCTCTCTCAGACTTTCCTCATAAGAGATGCTCCTTGCACCATCTTTGCGGCCTTTCATTGGACTCTCCCTAGTATGACCAGGTCTTTCTTGCACTGGAGAGCCTAGAACTAGACACAGGACTCAAATATGGTCTCACCAGTGCCAAGTAAAAGGGAAGGATCATCACCCTCAACCTGCTGGCAACACTTTTTCTAATGCTACCCAGGGTATCACTAGCCTTCTTTGTGGCAAGGGCACGTTGCTGCTTGTTGTGCAACCTGGGGTCCACTAGGACTCCCAGTTCCTTTTCTGCCAAGCTTTTTTCCAGCTGGGCAGGCCCCAACATATACTGGTACAGGGAATTATTCCTCCCCAGTGCAGGACTTTGCACTTGTTGAACTTCATGAGTTTCCTGTCAGCCCATGTCTCCAGCCTGTCAAGATACCTCCAGACAGCAGCACAATCCTGTGGTCTACCATCCTTTCCTTCCAGCTTTATGTCATCAGCAAACTTGCTGAGGGTACACTTTGCTCCATCATCCAGATAATTAATGAAGACCTGAAACAGGATTGGACCAAGCACTGAACTCTGGGATGCATGACAACTATCCTTTGTGCTACTGATCACCACCCTCTGGGACCAGCCATTCAGACAGTTTTCAATCCACCTTACTGTCTCCTCATCCAGCCCATACTTTTACAGCTTGTCTATGAGGATCTTATGGCCAACAGCGCCAGAGGCCTTAGTGAAGTTCAGATAGACAACATCCATTGTTCTCCTTTCCTTATCTATCAGACCAGTCATTTGATTGTGGAAGTCTATGAAATTGCAACACTCCAGTCATGGGAGTCATCCTATGATACCTCTATGATCCCAACAAAATTGCAGTCCTGAAGCTGCACACAGATCTCTTAACTCAGCATGTTTATTCCCCATACTGCTGCATTAGTATACAGGCACTTTAGAGAGGCCAGCATGGGTTGTTCCTGGAGAAGACTTGGAGGATTTCATCATAACGATGATGCCTTGTAGGCATGTTCTTGCTCACATGCAATTGCTGGAGGTGATGCTCAAATATTAAATTTTTCATATTTCTAAAGTTATTTGGTCTCCATGCAGCTTCATCTCACAATGTTTCATTGAATACCATAATATGCTTAATATTTGCCGTATCAACATACATGCCATATTAACAAATATACTGAAAATTTATTTATTACACTAACTATATATTCTATGTTCAGTTAAAGAAATCATAATTTCATTAATTTTAAAATTTACTTGTTATTCTAAATGTTCTTAAATCAGTCATAAGTACCTATGAAAGTTAGCTGAGCTGCAAGATATTCACTCATCCATTTCTAAATCTCCTTTTGTTAACAGTGCTAGTGTGGAGAAAAAATACCTCAAGATAATTAGAAGTCTGTGTGTAAAGTTTAGATACCATAAGCTTAGGAAACCCTTGAGCTGGATCCTTGTTAAGTCAAAGTGGCTACCCAGAACTGCTGTAGCAGCACAGATGAAGGATAAACATTTTCCTACTATTTTTATTTGGGCAAATTACAGGCATCTCCATACTTCGTGAGAGATCAACAGTACTGATATCTTTGAAGTCTCTGTGTCATACATGTTGCAGTTGGCATGTTTCCTGACTGACTCCGACAAAGGAAGATTTATTTAGCAAGTACGTTAAGTTTTCACAACTTTCACCCTCTGGATGTTCCAGCACAGCTTTCAAAATATCACTCTGGTTTCTGTAGTGTTCCTTGCTTCAACAGAGCACAAAGTCATTCTCCCATACACACTGCTGGATAGCAGCCTAAGGTTATGGCATCCTTAGGAGAGCATGAATACATATGAAGGTTGGGAAGAACTCCCAGAGGCTGTCTGGCAAGACTGAGTTTATTACGTTAGGTCCTATGTAGTGTACTAAAAATCATTGTCAGTTTTTAGCAACCATTATCTCAGTGTTCATTTTCAACTGACTTACCTCCAGAGGGTGCTGCAGTGGTGATTTGTTACCAGCCCAGCTCCTTGCATTACTGCATATGACTCTATAGGTAGTTTACTGTTGAATCTTTTGCAGACAACAGGAGTCAAAGCAATGAAAGCAAGACTAGGGTGGCACTTCTGGACAGCCGTGATATGACAGCACAAAGTGTGTCATGAAGGGATTCAGTGACCTAAACTATCTGCCAGACTTACCGTGAAAAGCACTAACAGAATTGAAAACGTTAGCCAGAGAAAGGGTGTGTTGCTATGAAGTATCAGTGGTAAAGCTTGTCACAGAATCTGCCAGCCACAATTTTAAAGATATGAAAACTAGTTAAGAGAATGTCATTATATATGAGCATACAGCAGTTATTACCAGATGAATTTTGATTTTAGAAAAAGGTTGGCATGTTTTTTCTATTTGGTTTCTTGGGTTTTAGATTACAGATCTGGATGTTTAAAAATGACAGTCTGGCAAAAATTGAACTACCATGAATCAAAATAACAGTTTTTACTTTGAACTCTACACTGTGATTTTAGCCTTTTCCTATGAAAGGAAAAAAACCCCAACCAACCAACAAAAAACTCAACCAAATAAACCCCACACAATATAGTCTCCAGATTAAACTGCTCTGTTGAACAGATGGCTTCCAGTTGTGCCCAAGTGCTGAACTACATGAGGCGATAGCTTTCCACAGGATGTGTGTTAATGTCCATCAAAAAATAAAGCTGAAAACATTCAATGGATTCCAATGAAGAAATGAGTTAAGCCCTGAATTCTCATACTAGAATTTCCCTGCTGCTTGTCAGTGGTAAAAGAAGAAAGGAGGGATGACTTTTAAAAGTTCAGCTACCATACTTTCTTATGACCCCTTGAATCTTGCACTATTACTGCTGCTTCAGTTAATTTGAAACTGATTGTCTGCTCAAATCCAATGCCAACAAAGACATCATTACATAGAAATAATAATAATAGAAAAAAATACCTTGATAAATTAGAATGCTGTCAGTCTAATCATAATTCCTGTGCTGTTCATTTCTCAAACACATCACATTCTTTGACAAAAACATGAAAGATTTTTACAATATGCTGTCCTTTTTTTTTTTCAGATGTTACTCAAGACTAGGCAATTGCAATAAAAAATTAGGTAAGGTGTCTCAAATATGACTTACTAAGAGAAAGTTCTTCAGTTAGCAATAATCAATTCATTTTAAAGGAACAATTCAAATGCATCCTAAGTATTTGACAAGAAAAAAAAATTTGGATTAAACTTTTCTGATTGATAATACTGAAAATGTAATTGGCTTTTGGAAACTGGTGGGATATTTAAATATAGATTTATCTTCTGATTAGAAAGTATTAATGAAAACTATATTAAGGAATATAGATCAATGATTAAGCTTCAATTTGGAAACTGTGTTGACATTTGTTTCTAGTTTTCACTCTTAAAGACTGTGCTACACAAACACAGTGTTAACAGTCCCTGCTCAGATAGGGATAACACAAACACTCCATGAGTTTCAGTTATGAATTGTGCTCTAGAGTCCCTGGTGTTTCCACAGCTCAAAGAGATTTTTCCTAATGGCTTCACATAGCTACCTTCTTATTGCTCAAACCTCATTCCCCTTCCACTTTGGTTGCCCCTTAGCTGCCTCTTGCCAGCTATTCAGCAGGCTCTGGGAGAGCTGACCTCCAGCAGAGGTTACAGGCTCAGTGCAAAGTTTCTGAGGAAGGTCATACAGGAGTATATTATTGGCCGAAATGTAAACTGAGATTATATTAATACCATACATTGAGTAAAAAAAGTGAGTGAAATTTTTGAAGCTATCAGGTTTTCTTTTTTAATACAGATGCAATGTGCTATCTTCAACAGACAAAAAGCAGTAGAAAAGAGACTGCTCAGAAACAGATATATATTTTTCTGACAATAGCCATGTCTTTTTTATTGTTTTAATTAAAATAATCCTACTTTTTTTGTGCAGTTATATTGTACAGCTGTTTCTTGATGGTTTGAAGATTATTGACCTTACCTCTCAATTGCAAAATCTGCCCTAAGTGAATTTGATTCTCCTATTAAGAATGCATCACTTGAAATGATGCATCTGTAGTGAGGGGGAAAAATTTCTAATGATAGTGTGACTGCCATCACTAGAAAAAAATATTTTCAGCTTTTGTTAAACATACTCTTATCTCTGTGGTGGATTTTACAAGATCAAAGAAGCAACAGCAACATCAAACACTTATTTACAAAATGTTACAGGCACAAGGCAGATCTGGCATACATGTTAGTGCTTCAGAAGCTTGTTATGAGTTAACCAGTTTTCTATTGTGTTATATGGAATAGGTTTCTCATATTGTTGATAAAAAAAAGGACCCACTCCAGAGCCTATGGCTCTGTACATGTGATATACTTCAGATATTTATGGGTTTTTTTCCAGTAATTTTATACTTAAAATTTTTAGCAACATTTTAGGAAGCCATATAGAATACAGTGAATAATATCCATAGTTATTTGATCTATGTTGATCCATGATTTTTCTAGGAGAGGCTGGCAGAGATCACTAAAGCAGGAAGACAGGGAATGCACAATGGTGACTGCAGTGGGTTTGGTGCAGGAAACGTGTGTGGATACACAGAAAAGGAAAAAACCTTTCTTGCTAGAGAAACAGCCCTGGAAGATATTGACATGGTAGTATCGGTTGCTAGATTCAAAGGGCAGGATGGTAACATAAGCAAATAATCTAAAAACCAAATCAACCAAAAAGCATGCCAACACCCACAGAGGACCAAAAGTATAGCAACTGCAGAGAGGGGTATTTAGTCATCAAGCTACAAAACGTTTAATTTTATTCTACTGGGAGGAGCGAGATTCAAAAGCTAATATTAAAGTGTACTGAAAAGAACATGAGAGAAAAAGGCATTGCGTATCTTAAGTTTTGCAAGCAGTGTAACAGTTTGTTAGTTATCATAATGCATCAAAAGCTATGAAATAACCTTGTCAACCTTGTCATTTCAATTTTTTATGCATCAGCTTTGTTTTCCTGGATATGTCAGTGAATTCTTCTCCCCATAACATACTGCCATAGGCTAAAAGTGCATTAAAAGAGCTCTGTCACAGAAATGTCACATGTAATAACATTGTACCATAAAGAACACTGTCCTCTTACTTCTGGAAGTCTACATTTCAAATGTATCACAGCTCCTGAAATACTACAGCTCAGCCTCAGCTGGAAGTTCACTGTGTTCTGACCTGTAGTCTTTTAGTGAAAAGTGTTGTATAGAGACTGTTCTCACAAGGTCTAACTGATCCAAGTTACACTGGAAGAAAAGGGGAAGGAAGGGGGGAAATAAAAAAAAAACAAACAAAACCAACCAAACAAACAAACAAACAAAAGAAAACCAAAAAAAACCTACTGGCCATACCTGACAATTCAGGGATTTGTTCCTGGCCTCAAAGTTTTAGAGGGGGGACTGTTCCTTGAAAAAACACAGGAAGTAAATGTTGAGACAAGCCACAGCATTGAAGATAGGAGGACTACAAACAGTTAAAGGAGATCCCAAAATATCTTTGGAAGCATTCAGAACTTCCACCATGCCAGGTTTCATTGCATATACCTCAGTGCAACTAGTTGCTCTTTTCAATGCTCCCTTCCAAATGCCTTTCTTCAGATTCATTGTCCATCTGACCATTTTACCTCCTCTTCCTCTGCTCAACACTTTGATTTATCTTATGTTACAAAACCTCACCAAAACTAAACACACATTGATGAAGAAAAGTATTCAAAACCACATTTAAAAAAAAAAAAAAAGTCTAATAGAAAATTGCAGCGATCATGAGATGCTCGAATTTGAGATCCTCAGGACAGTGAGAAGAGCGTGGAGAAAGCACACTGCCCTGGACTTCAAAAGAGCAGACTTTGGCCTCTTCAGGAACCTGCTTAGTAAGGTTCCATGGGATACAGCCCTAGAGGGCAGGGGGGCCCAAGACTCTTGGCTGATATTCAAGGATCACCTGCTGCAAGCTCAGGAGCGTTGCATCCCACCTAGAAGGAAGTGCAGCAGGAGGGCCAGAAGACCTCCTTGGATGGATAAGGAGCACCTGAGGAAAATTCAATTGAAAAAAGAGGCTTATAAAAGGTGGAAGCAAGGACAGGTGGCATGGGAAGAGTACAGGGATGTTGTCCGGAAAGCTAGGGACCAGGTCAGGAAAGCTACCGCCCAGTTAGAATTAAACTTAGCTAGAGGTATTAAAGATAACAGGAAGGGATTCTACGGGTACATAGCCAATAAAAAACAGACTAGGGAGAATGTAGGCCCCCTCAGGAAGCTCTCAGGAGAGCTGGCTACACAGGATTTGGAGAAGGCTGAGGTTCTGAATGACTTCTTTGCCTCAATCTTCACTGGCAAAGGCTCTGACCAAACCACTCAAGTCTTGGAAGGCAGATGCAGGGACTGTGAGAATGAAGACCTTAGGCCCACTGTAGGAGAGGATCTGGTTCGAGACCATCTTAAAAATCTGAATGTGCACAAGTCTTTGGGTCCTGATGAGATCCATCCGCGGGTCCTGAAGGAGCTGGCGAATGAAGTTGCGAAGCCGCTGGCCATCATATTTGAGAAATCATGGCAGTCAGGTGAAGTTCTGATGACTGGAAAAAGGGAAGTATAACCCCCGTTTTCAAGAAGGGGAAAATGGATGACCCAGGCAATTACAGACCAGTCAGTCTCACCTCTGTGCCTGACAAAATCTTGGAGTGGATTCTCCTGGAAGGCATGCTAAGGCACATGAAAATCAACAAGGTGCTTGGTGACAGCCAGCATGGCTTCACTAAGGGGAAATCCTGCCTGACCAATTTGGTGGCCTTCTCTGATGGGGCTACAGAACTGATGGACAGGGGTAGAGCAGTTGATGTCATCTACCTGGACTTGTGCAAAGCATTCGACACTGTCCCACACGACATGCTTGTCTCTAAATTGGAGAGACATCAATTTGATGGATGGAGCGCTCGGTGGATAAAGAACTGGCTGGATGGCCGCACGCAAAGAGTTGTGGTCAATGGCTCAATGTCCGGCTGGAGACCAGTAACGAGTGGCATCCCTCAGGGATCGGTGTTGGGACCGGTCTTGTTTAACATCTTTGTCACTGACATGGACAGTGGGATTGAGTGTGCCCTCAGCAAGTTTGCTGATGACACCAAGCTGTGTGATTTCGTTGATATGCTGGAGGGAAGGGATACCATCCAGAGGGACCTTGACACACTTGTGAGGTGGCCTGATGCCAACCTGATGAGGTTTAACCATGACAAGTGCAAGGTCCTACACCTGGGTCGGAGCAGTCCCAGGCACAGCTACAGGTTGGGCAGGTCGAAGGAGGTGATCCTGCCCCTCTACTCTGCTCTTGTGAGACCTCACCTGCAGTATTGTGTGCAGTTCTGGTGTCCTCAACATAGAAAGGACGTGGAACTATTGGAACAAGTCCAGAGGAGGGCCACGAGGATGATCAGGGCACTGGAGCATCTCCCATATGAAGACAGGCTGAGGAAGTTGGCGCTGTTCAGCCTGAAGAAGAGAAGGCTGCGTGGAGACCTCATAGGAGCCTTCCAGTATCTGAAGGGGGGCTATAGGGATGCTGGAGAGGGACTCTTCATTAGAGACTGTAGTGATAGGACAAGGGGTAACGGGTTAAAACTTAAACAGGGGAAGTTTAGGTTGGATATAAGAAGGAAATTCTTTCCTGTTAGGGTGGTGAATCACTGGAATAGGTTGCCCAGGGAGGTTGTGAATGCTCCAACCCTGGCAGTGTTCAAGACCAGGTTGGACGAGGCCTTGGGTGATATGATTTAGTGTAAGGTGTCCCCGCCCACAGCAGGGGGGTTGGAACTAGATGATCTTCAGGTTCTTTAAGACCCTAATTATTCTGATTCTATGATTCTAAGAAGAAAAATGGGATTGCAATTCACATATGCACCTTTGGATGAAGCACTTCGGACACCAGTGTTTAGCAGTGGCTTTTTTGGGTATGTCTTGGTTTTTGGTTTTCATTTTTAGTTTTGGGTTGAAACAGCTGTATTACAGACAATATTGAAGCTAGCAAGTTTAAAAGTAGGTGCAGGTATTCTTACTGACATCTTTTCACAGAAAAAAACTTTGGTATAGGCTTTCGCTATGGCTGAAATCTTATTTTCCTTGCTAGAAAGAATCTCATTAACAGCATTCTGAAGGAAGTTTCCTTTCAAACTTCAAAGGTTCCAGACAACTATCAAATGTTACCTATAAACAAAATAGGGACCAGTGGAGGGAAGAACCAGGTACCATAGATGTGTACTATTTTTACTTTTCAAGGAGGTGTAATTAAACTAAAGAAATATTTTCTAAGTCTTTGTTAGCTGTAGGACTAAAATGATAAGAACTATTTAACCTTTAATGTAAAGGTCAAGCATTTAAAAAAGGTAAAATGTTCCGATATGATGTCTCTGTAAGAACATGCTAAGGAAGACCACTGTATCTGGTTGTCTATTAGAAAGAAAATAAAAATCACAGAGCTAATGCTGACCCCTACACAATTGCTCTCAGTAAGAGTCTTTCCATTAATTTGAATGGGAATTGGATCTATCCTTCTACTCTTTAGACTAAGGAATGATACCACTCAATCTTTAAATGCATGATTTATGCTAAATGCAGCCTGCAGAATGTCACCAGCGGAGCATTTCTTTGATCTCAAAATAGTGTGTCTTTTCAGACAGAAAATACAGAATGTGCAGTCAGCAGCAGCATTGGATTCATGCTTGCGTTAGTGATGCTTACTTCTGAAGATGTCAGCTCTTAATTGGCCAGAATATGCTACTGAACTGGGCAGCCAGACTCCCTGGTTGTAAGTCAGGAAAATATCTGCCTTTTCAACTCGCCTTGGCAAAGGAAGCATGCACAATTTTTTGTTATTCCAGAAGCCCTTGAAGCATGAAGAACGTGACGTTCCAATGAACTGGAACTTCCTTGTTCCACTGGTGCTGTGAAAAGTTGATTTCTTTTCTTATCTCTTTTATCCCTGCTGCCCACCACACCTCCCCCTGCCCCTTCTTTTTTCTCTTTGGCAACCTTGGTGAAGCTTTTAAAGTTATTTTGAGACAATCTTCTCTTAGTTGTTTTACTGGCTAGAAATTTTCACTTTTTGCCATATTTAAGATCTTAAAGCTAAAGCTTTAATAAAACTGAGAATGTTCTCTACTCTCCAAATTATGTATGTATGACATACTGGAATTAACATTCAAACAAGCTGTTTAAATATGTTTCAGTTATACTATAGAAACAGTATAGCTAGCTCCTAATATTTAAAGTTAAACAGAATTTCTTTCTTTCCTAAAGTGAAGAATCATCCTGGTTTTAGAATCATACAATCATAGAATCGTTGGGGTTGGAAAGGACCTGAAGATCATCTAGTTCCAACCCCCCTGCCGTGGGCAGGGACACCTCACACTAAACCATATCACCCAAGGCCTCGTTCAACCTGGTCTTGAACACTGCCAGGGTTGGAGCATTCACAACCTCCCTGGGCAACCTATTCCAGTGCCTCACCACCCTAACAGGAAAGAATTTCCTTCTTCTATCCAACCTAAACTTCCCCTGTTTAAGTTTTAACCCGTTATCCCTTGTCCTATCACTACAGTCTCTAATGAAGAGTCCCTCTCCAGCATCCCTATAGCCCCCCTTCAGATACTGGAAGGCTGCTATGAGGTCTCCACACAGCCTTCTCTTCTTCAGGCTGAACAGCACCAACTTCCTCAGCCTGTCTTCATATGGGAGGTGCTCCAGTGCCCTGATTATCCTCATGGCCCTCCTCTGGACTTGTTCCAACAGTTCCATGCCCTTTTTATTTTGAGGACACCAGAACTGCACACAATACTGCAGGTGAGGTCTCACAAGAGCAGAGTAGAGGGGCAGGATCAGCTCCTTCGACCTGCTGGTTACACTCCTTTTGATACAACCCAGGATACGGTTGGCTTTCTGGGCTGCAAGTGCACACTGAAGCCGGCTCATGTTCATTTTCTCATACACCAACACCCCCACAAGTCCTTCTCCACAGGGCTGCTCTGAATCTTTTCTCTGCCCAACCTGTAGCTGTGCCTGGGACTGCTCCGACCCAGGTGTAGGACCTTGCACTTGTCATGGTTAAACCTCATGAGGTTGGCATCAGGCCACCTCACAAGTGTGTCAAGGTCCCTCTGGATGGCATCCCTTCCCTCCAGCATATCAATGGAACCACACAGCTTGGTGCATCAGCAAACTTGCTGAGGGCGCACTCAATCCCACTGTCCATGTCAGTGACAAAGATGTTAAACAAGACCGGTCCCAACACCGATCCCTGAGGGACGCCACTCGTTACTGGTCTCCAGCCGGACATTGAGCCATTGACCACAACTCTTTGCATGCAGCCATCCAGCCAGTTCTTTATCCACCGAGCGCTCCATCCATCAAATTGATGTCTCTCCAATTTAGAGACAAGCATGCCGTGTGGGACAGCGTCGAATGCTTTGCACAAGTCCAGGTAGATGACATCAACTGCTCTACCCCTGTCCATCAGTTCTGTAGCCCCATCAGAGAAGGCCACCAAATTGGTCAGGCAGGATTTCCCCTTAGTGAAGCTATGCTGGCTGTCACCAAGCACCTTGTTGATTTTCATGTGCCTTAGCATGCCTTCCAGGAGAATCTGCTCCAAGATTTTGCCAGGCACAGAGGTGACACTGACTGGTCTGTAATTCCCTGGGTCATCCATTTGCCCCTTATATATATATATAAGGGTTATATTTCCCTTTTTCCAGTCTTCGGGAACTTCACCTGACTGCCATGATTTCTCAAATATGATGGCCAACGGCTTAGGAACTTCATTCGCCAGCTCCTTCAGGACCTGTGGATGGATTCCATCAGGTCCCATGGACTTGTGCACATTCAGATTTTTAAGATGGTCTCGAACCAGATCTTCTCCTACAGTGGGCCTAAGGTCTTCATTCTCACAGTCCCTGCATCTGCCTTCCAAGACTTGGGTGGTTTGGTCAGAGCCTTTGCCAGTGAAGACTGAGGCAAAGAAGTCATTCAGAACCTCAGCCTTCTCCCAGTCCTGTGTAGCCAGTTCTCCTGAGAGCTTCCTGAGGGGGCCTACATTCTCCCTAGTCTGTTTTTTATTTGCTATGTACCCGTAGAATCCCTTCCTGTTATCTTTAATACCTCTAGCTAAGTTTAATTCTAACTGGGCCTTAGCTTTCCTAACCTGGTCCCTAGCTTCCTGGACAACATCCCTGTACTCTTCCCATGCCACCTGTCCTTGCTTCCACCTTTTATAAGCCTCTTTTTTCAATTGAATTTTCCTCAGGAGCTCCTTATCCATCCAAGGAGGTCTCCTGGTCCTCCTGCTGCACTTCCTTCTAGGTGGGATGCAACGCTCCTGAGCTTGCAGCAGGTGATCCTTGAATATCAACCAAGAATCTTGGGCCCCTCTGCCCTCCAGTGCTATATCCCATGGAACCTTACTAAGCAGGTTCCTGAAGAGGCCAAAGTCTGCTCTTTTGAAGTCCAGGGCAGTGAGCTTGCTGCACGCTCTTCTCACTGTCCTGAGGATCTCAAGTTCGACCATCTCATGATCGCTGCATCCAAGGCTGCCCTGGAGAGTCACATTTCCAACGAGCCCTTCCCTGTTGGTGAGCACAAGGTCAAGCATGGCAACCCTCCTTGTCGGCTCCATTACTTGCAGAAGGAAGTTGTCTTCTACACAATCGAGGAACCTCCTGGATTGCTTGTGCCGGGCCGTACCATCGTTCCAACAGATGTCAGGGTGGTTGAAGTCACCCATGAGAACAAGGGCCTGTGAGCGTGAGGCTTTTCCCATCTGTCTATAGAGTGCTTCATCCGCAGGTTCTTCTTGATCAGGCGGTCTGTAACAGATCCCCACAGTAATGTCTCCCATAGCTATATTCCCTTTAACCCTGACCCACAAACTCTCTGTTAACTGCTCACCTGTCCCCAGACAGAGTTCCATACTCTCCAGCCTATCCCTAACATAAAGGGCAACTCCCCCTCCCCGCCTGCCAGGCGCGTCTTTTCTAAAAAGCCTGTAACCTTCCATTCCAACACTCCAGTCATAGGAGCCATCCACCATGTTTCTGTGATGCCTATTATATCATACCCCCGTAGATGTGCACACATCTCTAATTCCTCTTGTTTGTTTCCCATGCTGCAGATGTTTGTATACAGGCATCTGAGACAAGCTCCAAATGAAGCTGGCTCATCGGCTGGAGCGGCTGGGATATCTCTGCATTGCTCTGAACATTTATTATAGGTGCTGGCAACTGACTGGGTGTGTTGGGATGGAATGATGCCCCCCTCCCCCAACACATCTAGTTTAAAGCCTCCTTGACCAGTCTGGCAAGCCTCCTACCAAAACTGCTCCTTCCCTTAGACCAGCTCCACCAGTCGCCACTAGACCTGGCCTATAAACTTGGGTCCCGTGTTCAAGACACCCAAACCCCTGACTATGACACCACCCTTTTAACCAGTTATTAACCTGGCTGATCATCCTAGCTTTTTTTAGGTCCTCCCCTGCATCCTGGAGAATTGACAAAAAGACTATCTGAGCTCCAGAGCCCCTAACCACCTCTCCCAGGGCTCTGTACTCTTTATGTTCCCCAGGCTACTACTATCGATATCCCTAGCACCCACATGGAACACTAGAAGTGGATAATAGTCCGTGGGACTTACTAGAGCAGGCAGCCTCTCTGCCACATCCCTGATCCATGCCCCCGGTAGGCAACACACCTCCCTTGAGACCAGGTCTGGCCGGCAGACAAGTGCTTCTGTCCCTTTCAGTGTAGAGGCCCCCACTACTACGACCTGCTGCTTTTTCCTAGCAGCACCACTAGAGATCTTCTTTACCAGTGCATCAGCCAGCTGTTTCTGGCTCGAGTGCATTTCCTCATTAGCCCCCTGCAGGACACCAAAGCGGTTCTGCGTGGGGACAACAGATTTAGGAGGGAGCCCCTTACTTTTGGTTGTCCTTTTCCTCCTTTTTTTGTTGGTTTTATTTGTCACTAATTCTCAGCTCCTCGGATTAATGGCCTCCTTCTTTCCTTCATGAGCTAGAGGGGAAGCTTGAGGCCCCTGCACAGTTTGGGCCGGCAGCAAGCATTTCTGCTTCCTCTCAGCTTCCCTGACATCTCGCAGCCTATTAACAGCATCCCGCAGCTCAGCCCCTGCTGCAGGAGGACCTCCACCAGGGCGCACCGAGTGCAGGCCTGCCCATTGTGCACCCTCCCCTCACCAGACCAGTGCAGGCACTCTCCTCTCTACACCCCGAGCTCTGCACTGCAGCCTCCCCTCTCATCGGCTCTGTCTGGGTGCCTACGCTGGCCACCGCCGGGGCAGCCAGAGCAGAGCTCCCAGACCAGGCCCTGCTCACACAACGAGTGCTCACCATCCCGCCCGCCTGCGCGCGCAAACTTCCCCGCCGCACTCCCGGTCGCTCGTCCTCCCGAGGCAGGCTTTTACCCACTCAGGGCTGGTGCCGCTGCTCCAGGCTCCGCCCCGTGTGAGTCAGCTGCTCGCTCTCGCCAGCTGAGCTGTCGGCTCCTGGGCAGGTCCTGTCGAGGACTTGAGGCTCCCTCGGTGGCTCTCGCGGCTCTGAGTTGAGGCTCCTGGACGCTGATCTCCCCCCCCCACTCCGGTGGTGAAGGTGTCCTCTCTCGAGCTACTTCTTCAACAAAGAAGAGCTGTATAACTTGCAAATTTATCCTCTGCATTTTTGCTTTAAGACTTGATTGAGGTTCTTCCACTGCCACTGTTAACCCCCATCCCAGTTGATCTTATTTATCGAGTGCAGGTTAACAAGCTTTTCATTTGTACTGGCATTTAAACTGCTGTTTTTATCCCCTTCCTCCTGTTTAATAATAATTTTTTTTTAATAGGATCTGACATTTTTCTAACTTCCCCTTCCTACCCTTCCTTTCCAGAGATGCTTCCAGAATAAAAATAAATAAATCAAAATTAATGACAACATGAATGTGACAGCTTCCAAAACTTGCAACCATTGTTTTCCATTTCTTTCTGTTACTCTAATAGAGATAACAGTTTGACATGGAAACAATGTGCTTCAGAAACAACAACAGACTTAGACAGGGAGTCAGCAAATTTGTTTAAAATCTGTTAGGCAGCAGCAGTAATCATTTCAAAGCAGTAAGACAATGTCTGAACCAGAAAAGGAATTAAAGGTTGTATCTTTAGCCTTCTCTAAAGATCTACAAGTCAGTCACAACTCATCTGTCTTCTTACTAGAAAGATGAGAAATGATGTTCAATAAGATTAGAGGAAACAAACTGCCAGCACACTGCCTACCAGGACAAACACCCAGAAAATACACTTACAATAAGTCTTCAGTTTAATTTATCTTTTACCATGGCTATGGTGATGAATCTGTATTTCAGTCATTAGCACTTCCATACATTACAATTATTTAAACCACAAAACCAGACACCCTGTGTGTGGGAGAAGACAAACACAAAGCAAACATTCACTTGTGGGGCAGTCCTTCTTATGTCTCCAATAATTATTAATCAGGTGCCTTTCAAATCAGCAGAGATTGAACACAGTAACCTGACCAGTAGGATGGGTCAGCTCAGAATAGCCATCCCACTCAGGAAACAAATCAAAGTACCACTTGCCAAGGCATCAAAATGATGAAGGGTGAGTGTGGCTATTCATAGACTTTCCTGCTAGTCCTTATTAGCATCCATTTGTTTTGTAGATATATAAAGAACTCAGAAGTGAAGAAGCAAGAGTGTAATTTGTTGAGAAAAAGACTGCAGAGAACATAAAGTTTATATTCTTCCATTGCTCAGGGTAAATTTTTCCTTCACGTCCCACCATGACTTTTATAGTGTGCAGATTTATTTTCACCCAGTTTGTCCCCACCTAACTCTAACTTGGTATATGAGCATGATTTAACTGGTAGACAGCTATAGACACTGATGGACACTGATTTCACCCATGTAATGCTATTGTTGTCTTGGGCTATCACCTGCCTGATATTTCTCACAATATGTTTTTTTGAAGGATTTCTCAATATCAAATGCCAATATTCTCTGAGGAATGACTAAAACCCTCTCAGTGATCTTATTAAAGGCAGAATATCTTGTCTTGAGACTTTTAGAGGTGAGGTCTCAACCTTATAACACATACTCCTAACTCATTTCAACACCCTTCACTAGCAGCCTTGCAGATATTATGGTGAAAACAGTAACTTACAAACATTACAGTTGCAGTTCACAGGAATGCTTTAAAGCTGAAATAAGATTTTGCTATGATACTAAGGATGATAGCTCAATACTAGTGGAAGCCAAAGATAAATCATAGATATAAGCAAATAAAAATAATTTGTCTAAAGACAAATTAAGCAAAATAGCTGACTTATGAAAAGTCCAGGCCAATACATCAGAGGAGGCAATATTGTACTAAGGAAAGAAAAAAAAGAATATGAATCAACATTATTCCTTTAATTAAAAGCATACAAATTTAACCCCAACCCCAAACTATTTGATCACTATTTAAATAAAATAAAAACATTACTTACAATTCCAAAAGGCTTCAAAACATGTTGCTGTTGTTGGGGTATTCTTGTAAATCAGGTGCATTGCTGTGCTCCATCTCCTCAGGGAGCAGTAAGAGCAAGCTGACTTCTCTTGGCTAGGAGCTGGGACCCAGTCATGCAAAAAGCCTGAACACAGGAGGCTGAGCTGGCTTGTAAGTGACAAGGTCTCACTGCAGCCTCAAGTGTGGCAAAGTAATAACAATGGTCCAGCATCCAACCAGGGAGCCTAGTCAGAAACAAAAGGAGATAGGACCAAAAAAAAAAAAAGAGACATAGCTATTTTAAAGGAAGCTCAGCCAGGGACTGATAGCCCAGGGCTGGAACTGATGTGATCCATGGGCAGGATGTGGTGAGGCCCCAGGTGAGGTTGGTCAGGGCCATTACAGCCTTTGGAGCCCTCCTGGCCCTGGTATAACTGTTGGTTTGCTGGAGCCTGAGATGAGTCTGTACTCAAGCCAGTGGTCTTTCTGTAGGCTGGATAATGGACTACACTGGTGGAGATTTGGACTTTGCTTCTGGAGCCTGCCTTGAATCTTCTACCACACTTGGAATTGTTATGAGGCTATTAAGATTTTAGTTTTTCATTTCATATCCTTGCTGAATGCTGACCTTTGTAAAATATCACTTAAAAAAAGCTGTCTTCACCAAGCTTGACTGGAGGTGTCAATTTTCATTATTGGTGAACTTTTCCTGAAATACCCAAGCATTCCCAATAATACAATTACTTTCAAAAAAAAAAGTTCAATTAAATTTGTAACATTTTTTCCTATTCAACTGGACTAAAGTGAATTGAATGTGATTTTAATAAAAGTCTGACCTTTGTTACTGAAACATCTAAATTTCCAAGAAGATTCAAGATTTTAATGTAATTGAAACATCAGGTTCCAGAAGCTCAATTCCTCATTTCTTCATTGTTTATTGCATCTTATGCAAACTTACAAGTCTCAAGAATCTAAGCCTACATGAAGAATTGAAGATAGTCTTCTGAAATAAGAAGCTTTCTGGCTGAATATAGTAATTTTTTTTCATTTTTTCCTTTTTTTTTTTTTGTGGTTGTAGAAATCTGTTGTTTCATATAATACAGTAGAAATAGACAATCTCCTAGGAACAGTTTAAAAAATAATTGTGGCAATTTTGTCCCAAGGCATCCATTATCTCATTTTAAATGACAGGAAGTGTGAATTGACTTTGATTCATCCTCAGGTACCTTAAAATATTCATGTCATACTCCAAGTGCAGTGCACAAAATGCTGAATAAAGGTGGTGTCATTTTTTATATAAAAGGATATATTTTCCCATTTCCTCAAAATACAAATATATGACTAAATGGATCTCCTTAATCCTTGGATCTAGTAATTTATTATTCCAGAATGCTGGTCTACAAATTTATTAATTTATACAGCTTCATCTTAAAGCCAGTCTTGTTTGGGTTTTTTCATTCTTATTGTTTTCTGCTTCTCCCATAAGAAGATGAGGAACCTGTTTAATCTTTTTAAGAAACTTCTGTGTGTTTTTAGCTTATTTTTATTCTGGACAATTTATATCCATATATATATAATTTATACTTCTCTGTTTGCACTAGAAATATCTCACTGGATTGCTATGTTACATTTCTCCTTTTATAATCCACATCATACTAGTAGCTTAGTTATCCTTTGTCACTAATCACATTAAATTTCCTCTTTTATGTTATTTTTGTGTGAAGAGGTTTCCATGTGAAAGTTTATATCAGAAGTTCTTGTTGGAACAAAAATCCTTCATGCAAAATAAACTACTTTTTTATTATTACTTTATTCAAATTGACTAGTACTACTACTGCTTCATTAAAATTTATCCTCTTTCTGTTACTCCATTCCTTAGCATCATCTGATTCTTTCTGTATGACATTCCGTACACCAGTCTTTCAGCACAAAGATTGTCTGGTTAATATAATGTATATTATCTCATACTTCCCATTCTCTTTTTTTTCTTTTTTTTTTTTTCTCTTTTTTATTGTTTCCTTTTCTGAGAGAATAAAAAATGCTTGCTTGGTAGTCTGCTGGTGTGTTACTGATATTTTCTTCTTTGTGTTTTTCCAGCTAGAGAAATATGTATTGTGGAATAGCTAATCTTTTAAATGTATTTCATACCCCAAAAACATTTGAACCAAAGTACAGTACTAGGTAGAGAACAATGAAGCCATTAAATCTGCAAGTCCTTCAGCATCTAATATTGTCTTCTGAAGTTAGAAAGTTACAATGCACAGACCTAAGTGAAGTGTTGGTGGTTAAGAAGTACTAGTGATTTCTGGAATTTCATTGCTGTTGCAGGTGTGGCAGATCTGGGACTGAATTACAACTATCAGAAGATGATCCACTCACTTTTAAATTACAGATTGTTGCTCTAAAATGACATAGTTTTATAATGTTTTTATTTTAGCACTTTGAACATGATGTTCCATTTCAACACTAATCAATTGTTTGGATCTGCAGTTTAGAACTCTAGCAAAGAGACAGCAAGCATTACTTCAGTTAAATGACATCGTGTTTTTTACCTCTTCTCTGTAATCTTGTATGGAGTAGCTTAGAACACAAATTTAGAAATCAAAAAGCCTCAATCCAATTTTCTTCTTTACAGTGAAATGCATTTATGCTTCTGGGTGCCACCCAGGAGTTACAGCAGCCTGTAGTATCTCCCTAGAAAAAGAGTTTCTGCACTTCCTCTACAGGAATGGGAATAGAGAGTAATTTGCATGTAAGAAGCCATAAAATGGTCAATACAAGGAAGAAAGAACCTCCAAATGGTCAATAACCATCCAGTATAGTGCCCACAAGCTTCAGAATGAAAACCACCAGTATGAACTTAAAGAAGGTGTTATAAACTGTGGCTCCCATGCTATTGGCACTAGTAGCTGCTACAAGACCTGACACCAAAAATGAAAATGGAGATCTTAGGAACTCCATGGTTTTTGAATTTCCCCTGTCTAAACCCTTTACCATAGGAGTTAAAAACAAGATGGAGGGGGGAACAGGGGGTAGTGGCAGTCTTCTGCTAATGAGGGATTTTCCTATAATGATAGAATCTACCCTTAATATGCAAAAGTTTTATAATTCATTTGCAAACTGGTACAAAGCAGCTGCTGTGGTTAAACACCAATCAGCAACTAAGTACCAGTCAGCTCATTTCATCCCCACCCCTCTAGTGAGGGGATCAGAGAATCAGAAACAGGTAAAGGAATTCTGATTCAGGAAGAGAATCAGAAAAAGGTAAAACCTGCAGGTTGGAAAAAGACCAGTTTAATAATTAAAATAAAGTAAAATATAATCATTAATACTAATATTAGGAAAAAGAGAAAGGAGTAAAACTCAAGAAACATAATTGATGCACAATACAATTGCTCAGCTGCTGACCAATACCCAGCCCACCCGCAAGCAGCATTCAGCCCCTCCCAGCCAAATGTTTATATACTGGGTATGATGGTCTGTGGTATGGAATACCCCTTTGGCTAGTTCAGATTAGCTGTTCTGGCTGTGCTCCCTCCCAGCTGCTTCTTGTGCCTCTCCTCACTGGCAGAGCATGAGAGACTGAAAAGTCCTTGATCAGGGTAAGCATTACTGAGCAACAACTAAAACATCGGTGTGTTAATCAGCACTGTTCTCAGACTAAATCCAAAACACAGCACTGTACCAGTTAGTAGGAAGAAAATGAACTCTATTTTGGCTGAAACCAGGACAGTAGATAAAAGAAGGGACAGAATGTGTCGCAGGCTTCCTGCTCAAAAAGGACAGCATTGCAGTGCAAAGCAAGATCAACCCCCTGAAAATGCTGAGGAACATAGGATGGGGCTCGTTTTGGAAGGCTGTTTATATGGCTACACATATGCATACATGGAAATCAGAATATCTTGTTTCTTTTAATTTCATTTCAGATCACAGCTTCAAAAGGGTCTGACTGCTAGAGGTTTTACCAACTTTACCTATATTCTGTGCAAGCTGCAAGCAGTATATATTTAGCAAAAAAGTACTGGCTGGTGACTGACAAATTATATGACTGGAATTCCTCTGGAAACAATCCATGCCAAGTGTTGTCCTCCCCTTATTATCACCAGTAGTCCCTCTATAGAATCACTGACTGCTCATATTAGTCAGCCAAGAGGAGAAGTGCCTTTATACATCGTTATGACCTACCTTGTATCATAGTCTGGTGCACATATGTCACCTCTGGTTAGAGGCATTTTTATTGTCAGAATAGAAGCAGAGCTGTAAGAACTGATCCGACCCCAGTAGCCTCCTTCCCCCAGAATTAGAGGGAAACATGAACTTCAGATACACAGGACACTTCTAGTTGTCATTCCTATAGGAGCAAATTCTTCCAACCACTCCTCATTAGGAGAGACACATGTGATACGCTTCATGTTACAAGAGTCTCTGCTCATTAGAGTAGGTGGTCAACTGCCTGCTGACTAGTGGGAAGCTAATTAGGGATTTATGCTGAGCTGAATCTTTATTAGCAGAAATTTTTCAGCTGGTCTCTGGATGTTGCCAACATGCTGCCTGCACCAGGTAGTATGGAGTTCTAGGTCAGTCCCCTCTCTATCCCACACAGCTGAAATCTTTAATTCATTGCAGAGCTTTCTTGACTATAGTTTTCAGTGTCTCACTGTGGATATTAACTCAACACCTAGCTGAGTAACCATCACTAAAAATAAACTACTGTCACTGAAAATTATGTGTGATTTTCAAAAGTTCCTTTTACAGTTTCCAGAGGGAAATTACTGATTTATGACAGTAATTAAAATTACATGTTTAATTTAAGCTAGCCAGCTAAGACTGTGGGGCTAGGATAAAGAATAAATAATTCACCTCATCCTAAAATAGATGTTTAAGGCAGGTGGGATTAATATGCTGCCAGGGCTGCCTGCACTGAACCCAGAGCCAAGACTTAAACTGGACATCTAATTTCTAAATAGCTAAAATTGGGCTAAACCCCAGCTGATATTTTTGTATTTAAAATTCAGTACATTTTGTACATTCATGGTGTTTATGTTAATTTGCAAGATGGAATTTATATTTTTATGCATACAGCTCAGTTTATGTATATGTGATGAAAAGACAGCAGATATTGTAGACATTTTGTATATGTGTATGCATTTATAAAGCCTGCATTTCTTATATGATTGTTATTGATCATCCATTGATTTTCTGCACACCAATCAGATTCTTAAATAAGAATAAAAGGCTGAAAGTGATTTCACAGATCAAAGTGCATTTCTTGCAATTGCAGACAATCCAGTTAAGAAACTTACCAAGGTCCACTGTAAAACTCATCAACTATTTGTTCCCACTATACCTGTAGGAAGGCTATCTTAGAATTTTTTGCCTTTGATATTTGGAACATCCTTTTGATTTACAGCCTAAGATTATTTTTTTTTTAATCAATAGTTTCTTTCCGCTTATATGTCACCATTTCCCTAGAGAATATATATTTTTTCTTCTTCTTTGTCATTTATCATTCACTCCCAATTTTTCTATAAAGAATAATATATTTTTGGAGTACTCTTTTTTATTGGCTACTGAAACAGAGATCTTCCAATATATGTTAACATATTCTTTTTGTACCTCTTGAACTGGAGTTATTGTATATATGGTATTGAAAATGCTATTTTATCAGTGTCAAGTAGAGTGGCAGTAGCATTTTTATCTGTCTCAGAAATACTTTATATATGTGTAATAGTATATGGCTGAAATGAAATGTATAAATCTGCTGTGTAGAGTCATGGCTTTGTTGCTTAGACTTGTTAGGAGGCTACAGCAGATGTAAGAGTATAAAGGAAACATATGTCAATTGCTGAGGTGAGTAGATTGAGGGAGGACGCCTGCAACACCGGAGTGGAGCGGGGAGAGATCGGCGTCCAGGAGCCTCAACTCAGAGCGACAAAAGCCATTGAGGAGGGAGCCTCAAGTCCTCGACAGGACTTGCCCAGGAGCCGGCAGCTCAGCTCTCGCGAGCAGTGACTCACCGGGGGTGGAGCCAGGAGGCTCGGCGGCAGCTGGGAGCAGTTAAAAACCTGCCCGGGGAACGCGGGAGAGCAGGAGCGCGGCGAACATGAGCGGGCGGGTCGAGGCAGTTTGCGCGGGCGAGCGGGGTGACCGCCTGATCAAGAGGACTCGGCTGGAGCGCAGGAGGAGGAAGGACTGCTTGCTTGTGCGAAGGGACATAGACGGACCGATGGACCAGATAGATCATGGTCACCACTCGATCAAAACCTGTAGTGAGGAATAACGTGGGTACCCAGACTGAGCCTTCCTGCAGACATGCGGCCGTGCAGGTCTCTGGCTGCAGTGAATGCCTGAGCCTGGCACTTGTATCGGAGAGAGCCAGTGACACCGCTTGTGTGCGGTGTGAACAAGTAGATGACCTGCTAAAGCAGGTGGTTGAACTGAGGGAGGACGTAGAAAGGTTGAGAGTTTTCAGAGAGTGTGAAAGTGAAATTGATTGGTGGAGCCACACCCTAAGGCAAGGGCAGAGGGAAGTGGTTGAACAAGTGATAGATCCCCTTCCCTCCTACCATCAGACAGAAGGAGTGAACTTAAGGGACAAGGAAGTATGGAGGGAGGTTCCTCCTCAGAGAGGTAAGCGAAAACCCTCACAATCCCTTCCTTCCTCCCAGTTGTCCTTGAGTAACAGGTATGAGGTCTTGGAACTACAGGGCCAGGTGAATGGTGATGGGGGGTAGATCCATCTAATAAGCCACCTAGGGCTTGTCACTCACCCCCATGCCTTAGAACCTCCTCAACGAAGAAGAAGAGAAGAGTAATTGTGGTGGGTGACTCCCTTCTGAGGGGAACAGAAGGGCCCATTTGTCAACCTGATCCATCCCACAGGGAAGTCTGCTGCCTACCTGGGGCTCTGATTGGAGATGTTAAAAGGAAACTCTCTGACCTGGTGCAGCCCTCTGACTACTATCCGCTGCTGGTTTTTCAGGTTGGCAGTGACGAAATTATTACAAGCAGGGCAAGGGCAATGAAGAGAGGCTTCAGGGCCCTGGGACGGCTGGTTAGAGGGTCTGGAGTGCAAGTGGTGTTTGCCTCCATACCTGTTGCAAGCAAAGGTGAAGAGATAAATAGGAAGAGTCTGCAGATTAATGTATGGCTATGGGACTGGTGCCAAAGGCAGGGGTTTGGGTTTTTCAGTCATAGGCTGCTATATGAGACACCTGGTTTGCTGGTGGCAGGTGGGATACATCAGTCCCAGAGGGGGAGAAGGTTTCTGGGGCAGGAGTTAGCAAGGCTCATTGACAGGGCTTTAAACTAGGTAGGAAGGGGAGATAACTGGGCTGTTGGGGACAAGCCCAAGGGAAACATGCTAGGGCTTGAAGAATGGCAGACTAAGGAGAACTCTCAATCTATTGTTTCCTTTGAGGGAAAGGGTAGTTGTTTAAACCCTGTCCTGCAGGGGAAAAAGGGTACCTGGGCAAGAGTTAGTAGAGCTCACTCACAGAGCTCTAGGTTAGGTTCGAAGTGTGAGGGGGTTGTAGCTGGGTTTGAACTAGTGGGGCAATGTTCTAGTATCAGTGAAGATCAGAGGGCCTCCCGCCTTCCAAGGGTGCCACTAGCGTGCTCAGCTCGCTCCCTGAAATGCCTGTACACCAATGCACGCAGCATGGGGCATAAACAGGAGGAGTTAGGAGTCTGTGTGCAGTCTAAAGGTTATGACCTGGTGGCAATTACAGAGACATGGTGGGACAGCTCACATGACTGGAATGTGGTTATGGATGGCTATGTCCTTTTTAGGAAAGATAGATCAGCAAAGCGAGGTGGTGGAGTCGCTCTTTATGTGAAAGAGCGACTAGAATGTATTCAGTTCTGTCCAGGGGCAGATGAGGACCAACTGGAAAGTCTGTGAGTGTGAATTAAGGGACAGGCTGTTATGGGTGGCAGAGTTGTGGGGGTCTATTATAGACCTCCTGATCAGGACGAAGGAGTTGAGGCTTTCTACAGGCAATTGAAAGCAGCCTCATGACTACATGCCTTGGTCCTTATGGGGGATTTTAACTACCCCGATATTTGCTGGAAGACTTACACAGCCAGTCATTCACAGTCTAGGAGGTTCCTCCAGTGCATTGATGATAACTTCTTAATGCAAATGGTGGATGAACCAACTAGGAGAGGAGCGCTGCTGGATCTGGTACTCACCAACAAGGAGGGTCTGGTTGAAGTAGTGACGGTCAATGGCAGCCTGGGCTGCAGTGACCATGAGATGGTGGAGTTTAGGATCTTGTGTGGGAGGAATAGAATACCTAGCAAGGCCACATTTCTGGATTTCTGAAGGGCAAACTTTGGCCTCTTCAATTAATTGCTAAGGGAAGTATCATGGCAAAGGGTACTAGGTGGTAAAGGGGCTCAAGATAGTTGGTCAGCATTCAAGGACACTTCTTCAAAGCTCAGGATCAGTGTCCCAGTGAGTAGGAAGTCAAGTAGGGGAGCCAGGAGACCAGCATGGTTAAAAAAGGAACTGCTGGGCAAACTTGTATGGAAAAAGAGAATCTATGGATTATGGAAGGAGGGGCTGGCCACTTGGGAGGAATATAGGACAGCTGTTAGAGGATGTAGGGAAGCAATTAGGACAGCTAAGGCCTCCTTGGAACTTAATCTGGCAAGTCCGGTCAAGGACAATAGAAAGGGCTTCTTCAAATAAATAGCGAATAAAACTAACACAAGAAGCAGTATAGGCCCACTGCTGAATGAGGTAGGTGCCTGGAGACAGAGGATATAAAGAAGGCAGAGGTGTTGAATGCCTTCTTTGCCTCTGTCTTTACTCCTGCAGACTCTCCCTGGGAGACCCAGATTCCTATAGCCCCAGAAGGAGTCAGGATAAAGGAGGAGTTTGCTTTGGTAGATGAGGATTGAGTTAGGGATCAGTTAAGTAATCTGGACATTTATAAATCGATGGGTCCGGATGGAATACACCCGCGGGTGCTGAGGAAGCTGGCGGAGGTCATTGCTGAGCCACTCTCCATCATCTTTGGTAAGTCATGGGAAACAGGTGAGGTGCATGAGGATTGGAGGATGGCAAATGTCATGCCAGTCTATAAGGGCAAGGAGGACCTGGGTAATTATAGACCAGTCAGCCTTACCTCCATCCCTGGAAAGGTGATGGAACAACTTATTCTTGACACCATCTGTAGGCATATCAAGGATGAGGGGGTCATTAAGAGCAGCCAACATGGCTTTACCAAGGGGAAGTCATGTTTGACCAACCTTATAGCCTTCTATGAGCAAGTAACTAGGTGGATGGATGATGGTAGAGTGGTAGATGTGGTTTTTCTTGATTTCAGTAAGGCATTTGATACTGTCTCCCACAGCATCCTCTTAGATAAGCTAAGGAAGTGTGGGCTTGATGATCAGGTAGTGAGGTGGATCAAGAACTGGTTGGAAGGAAGAAGGCAGAGAGTTGTGGTCAATGGGACAGAACCTAGCTGGAGGTCTGTGACTAGTGGAGTCCCTCTGGGGTCAGTGCTGGGACCAGTGCTGTTTAATATTTTCATCAACCACCTGGATGAGGGAACTGAGTGTATCCTCAGCAAGTTTGCTGACGATACTACACTGGGAGGAGTGGCTGACACACCAGAGGGCTGTGTTGCCATTCAGCAAGACCTGGACAGGCTGGAGATTTGTGCGGGGAGAAACTTGATGAAATTCAACAAGGGCAAGTGTAGAGTCTTGCATCTGGGGAAGAACAACCCCATGTACCAGTACAGGTTGGGGGCTGACCTGCTGGACAGTAGTGAAGGGGAAAGGGACCTGGGGGTCCTGGCGGATAGGAGGATGACCATGAGCCAGCAATGTGCCCTTATGGCCAAGAAGGCCAATGGCATCCTAGGGTGCATTAGAAAGGGTGTGGTTAGTAGGTCAAGAGAGGTTCTCCTCCCCCTCTACTCTGCCTTGGTGAGGCTGCATCTGGATTATTGTGTCCAGTTCTGGGCCCCTCAGTTCAAGAAGGACAGGGAATTGCTTGAAAGAGTCCAGCGCAGAGCTACAAAGATGATTAAGGGAATGGAACATCTCTCTTATGAGGGGAGGCTGAGGGAGCTGGGACTCTAGCTTGGGGAAGAGGAGACTGAGGAGTGACCTCATCAATGTTTACAAATACGTAAAGGGTGAGTGTCAGGGTGATGGAGCTAGGTTTTTTTTTCAGTGATGTCCAGTGATAGGACAAGGGGCAATGGGTGTAAACTGGAGCATAGGAGGTTCCATGTGAACATCAGGAAAAATTTCTTTACTTTGAGAGTGACAGAGCACTGGAATGGGTTGCCCAGGGGGGTTGTGGAGTATCCTACGTTGGAGATATTTAAGGCCTGCCTGGACAAGTTCCTGTGTGATGTACTCTAGGTTACCCTGCTCTTGCAGGGGGGTTGGACTAGATAATCTTTTGAGGTCCCTTCCAACCCTTAGGATTCTGTGATATGTAATGATTTATCATTAACATAACAGGGCATAGGACTAATAATCCAGTGTTTTGGGAGTATGTGTAAATGAGGCAAAAAGTATTTTTAACAGTAAGTGCTTTCATAAAAGGATAAGGATGTTAAGCAGTGTTGATACTTAACGTCAACAGATCTGTAAGATCAGACTGTGATAATACTAAGTACAGTGGCCCTAATACTTTTAATGGTATTGAAGGTATGCAAATATGTTACTTAAACAAAAGCATACAGTTGCCTAATCATATTATAAGATACACAAAAGTACTCAGATATTCGGGTGTTAATTTAGCAGAATGTACTTAACAAGGGCATAAATTTTTAGCTATCTTGTCTTTACATTATGGTCAGCAAAATAAGCAAGGAGGCTGGACACTGGAGGGAGCAGATGACAACAGACAGAAACAAACTGCATACGATCAGCTATACTATCGTGGTAAGCAAGGGCATTCCACTTCCATCAGTTCTTGATCACTTTTGTTCATCTCTAATTCTGCTTGGTTCTCATTTTTGTCCCATCTGTGTGTTCCCTGTCTCCCCATTTTCTATTGATGATGATTTTAGTTTATGTCTTCTAAAGCCTCATCTGCTTTCATTGTTTCCACTGCTCTTCCTGGAAACTTGCCTCAGATTTCTTTCTCTTACTTTCCTTTTACATCACTTCTCCATTCTTTGATAGTATTTTTCAACTTTATTTCTTTCTTCCCTCTCACCATGAATCCAGCTGTTTCCATTGAAAGCAGCACAGTCAAGCAGAACGATTTTGAGGCTTCATGAGATGTCAAAAAAGTAATGCTAATTTTTCAAACATTTTTCTTCATATTTGCAGTTCACATTTCCCATTACAAAATGCTGCCTTAAGATATGAGTATTCATACCCCTTTCTAACTACTATAATCAGAGAATTATTTTTAGAAGCATTAAACATCTAGCTGTCTCATCTTAGGATTTTACAGTTATTGTGTTGAAATCCTGTAGGAAAGGTAACTAGTAATTGACCTTCTATAATCACAGCAATATGTCTGTATATTTCAAGTGAGTTGTGGGGTTTGGTGTTGTTTTTTTTTTTTCTTTCCCCTGTAGATCTTTTCTAGTATTTTTGTGATTAACTCAATCACTTCATTCCCTAAGCATAAATGCCTGTGAGGCCCTTTCATACAAATGGACTTAGCTTGTTCTCCAGATTCACAGAGCAGCCCTGAACAGCAGTAGGTAGTGGCTGTTTTTCCCACCCCGCTCTATGTTCCAACCATTTTATTCTTAGCAAGTTTCAAAAATAAACATATTTTATCCCTTTGAGCAATTCACAGTATGCAGCTGAACTGAATGGTATACTGGTTTTAACTTGTTATATATGTGTCATTTTACATTTTCAGGAACAAAAAAACTCAGGAATATGTAGGGTTGGATATCCATGTATCTTTCAATAAAGTGTAATCAGATTTATTTTTGATCCTGGATCATTGTAAGAAAAAGATGTGCAGTTACTACTGAGCATGCTTGCTTCAAGAATACTGCATTTCTACATGCTCAGAATAATTTTATATTCATTTTGATTAGAGCAAACCACTTACTCTCAAGAGTTTGACAAACATTAAAGATTTCCACTTTAGTGGTTTACAGTGACATCAAAGTGGCCTTACCTCTTTGCAAAGATCTGTTTCCTTGGTAACATGAAGCAAACTGTTCATTTCTGAGGTGCCTATAGAGAGCAACTGAGATTTTATTTTCATGTTCAATATCAAAACTTAATGTGGATAATGACATTGTAGAAAATATACTACTGAGTTTAAAAGATGATCAATCTTAAATCATACAAATAGTCACTTTGGAATATCAGTAATTTCTAATTATACTTATATAATAGTATTTTTTGGAAGCCAAAGTATGAGATGTCATGCTTATGAAATGAATTTTCATGTAATATAATTAAATAAATGAGACTTTAAAACCACAAAAAAAACACAAACACAAGAAAACAAAAAACCATACAACCATCAAAACTCAGAATAATGACTGTTGAAAAAACACCCATATAAAGAAATGTTTCATGGAAAAGTATTCTCCAAGAAGTAAATTTTGAAGAGTTTGCAAGTACTTTTTAGCTAACAACAAATGATTTCCTTGTCAGGAGTATCTTCCTCTGCTAAACACAAGCTTTATGCAAACAGAATTACAATAAAAAATAGCTCAATTTTCATACAATCAATAAATGATTAACACTCCTCATTCTTGTTCCATTTATTTATTACATTCTTTTGCTGTATCTTAACTAAGGCTGTGAGCTGGAAATATATCTAAGCATGAGCTTGCCTTTTGAAGCAGCAAACATCTGTACTGAAGCCATCTGAGCCTAGGGAAGATTTGAGGAAGACATGCAAACTTATAAGTTCTCATGAACACCCTGAAGTTGTTACAGCTGAAATTATCACACATGTAAACTAATCCTTTTTTATCACAAACCATCTATACATCTGTCTATCAGAATATCTCCACAAAGAAGAGAAGTTAAATGTAGCACTGTAAATAATCACAGTGTTAAGGGATTAGTAGGAATGGAAAAATAACTATCCCATTTTTTTCCTGATGGAAAGGGGAAAACAGTGAAGGCAGACGCACAGATGGACAACGGAAGAGAGAGCAGCAACAGAGAGTGGAGAAAAAGTAATTCAACAGGACCAAGACAGAGGACCTTCATGGACAGACACAGGGATCTTCCATGGGAGAAGGCAGAGATGTGCTTTTATAATCAAGGAGGTGGGATGCTCCAAAGGCAAAATGTAATTTGTGGGTGCTGAGTAAAAACCCTGTTAAAAATTCGGCCTCTACCATCTTTCTATACACTTCTCCATTCAAGAACTGTAATGGAGGTGTAGATCTTTCATGGCAACTGTTTATCTGAATGAGCCCTTTTTGGAATGGCCACATAATGTCAGCTATTGTTTACCATTCCCTTGCAAGCCAAGCTGTAAATGCACACAGTAGTCTCATGCTTCAAATTTTGTAAAGGTGCATTTAGTTTGGAGAAAATACCTAGTGTACCAGGAGATATGGCTCAACAGAGTGTCTGATAACCAAGCAGAGGAATTTTACCAGCTGGGGTTGTTCAGCCTGGAGAAGAGAAGTCTCTGGGGTGACCTTTTAGCAGCCTTCCAGTACCTAAAGGGGGCCTGCAAGAAATCTGGAGAGGGACTTTTACAAGGACATGTAGTGACAGGACAAGAGGGAGTTACTTTAAACTGACAGAGGATAGATTAAGATTAGATATTAGGAAAAGCGTCTTCACTATGAGGGTGCTGAGGCACTTGAATAGGCTGGCCCAAGAACCTGTGGATGCCTCGTCCCTGGCAGGGTTCAAGGCCAGGCTGGATGGGGCTTTGAGCAACCTGGTCTAGTGGAAAGTATCCCTGCCTGTGGCAGGGGTTGGAACTAGATGACCTTTAAGGTCTCTTCCAACCCAAACCATTCTATGATTCTATGGTCTCTGACAGAGCACCATGCTCAACATTAAAATGCGTAAGGCACATATTGTTCTAAACTGAAAACATTTTTCAACAGTGACTATACGTTACTACAGGAACTAGTACAATGCTATTCTGCAAGCTAATAGTCAGAAGGGGATAAAAAACATTATTTCCAGGGGGACATTAGAGAACAATAACTTTTTTCTTTTTTTTCTTCTACTAGTTTCCTTGGCAGTATTTCAAAGTTAATGACTCCTGTGAAAACTGAACCTCTTTTCTGTGGAGCATTACGTTGAAAATACACTCATGTTATTGGGTTCTTCCAGTCTGGATCCGTTGTCTAAGTCAGTGTAACTCAGGTTGGTAGCTTGTGCTTTTCTGTTCTTCAGCAGAAAGATTAATATGTATGTCATGGATGTGGTCCCATTTTGCCTCATGGTTATAACATAGAATCTATGTTGCTTGCACCTCCCACTGTAAAACCATGATTACAGTTGAAGGGGTTTGTTAGACTATTTGTTTACTTATTTGGTTTTGTTAGAGCAAGTTAATTCAGCTATGCATTTATCAGCTGGCTAAAATTGCAACCAGATAATCTAGAGTCTGCTTTCCTCTGCTTTTAACCTATAATAATGTAGACTGTAATTAGGCACTGTAACCTTGAACAACAATCGGCACCAAAAGATGACAGATTATTTAAAATATGGGGCATAAGCAACATAGCGCACCTGTAACAGTCATTCAGCACGAAAAACTTAACACTCTTAGAGAAGACTTATGCCACCGAAGAGGTGATGCGTGTTGTCAAGAGGAATCATCAAGATGTGACTTGAGGTGCCATGGATAACACAGATGTAAGGACGAGCTACCCAATCTCACAGCTCTGAAATACATTAAATATAACAATAGTCTCAAGCCCAAAGTAATAGAGGAAACACTACAATAGTCAGTCTTCATGTTTCATCACAGCTCTTCTAGCAGATGCCCCTCGAGGCACTGATTTAAAGTAGGACTACTTTTAGCAAATATTTGCATTTTTGCATTAAGAAGATGACAGCACATGTCAACTTGCAAATTACAAAACCAGTAATCCTGGAAATTGTGCCCATTCCCGAAATTTCAGCAAGAGACAATTAAGGTAATTTATTTACATGTAGTGTTAGTGTTATCAATTTGTTTAAACTCTTATAAAGGAATGGAGATAACAGAAAGTTCTGTGATATGAAACCTGGGTGCTCAGCACATGGGCTCCACATGTGCTTTACAGTTCAGACAATTCCATCTACAGGTTTTTTATCTAGCAATTGACATATGAATGTTATTTTTCTAGTGGTTTCATACATAAGTCAGGATCCAGGACTGTAATAATGCTTGTATAACATTTCAAACTTAACATGGAGAGAAAGGGAAGACTTGCACTCTTTGAGTGATTGAGATGAGGAGAGAGACCTTCCTGATGAGCTGAACAAAGACAGCATAGACCCTCTACAGTGATATGGAATATTTACTGGCAGCATCCAAAATAATGACACAATTTGGCAACAAGCTCCATCAACATAGAGTGAACACCTGCCAGCAAAGACCTTGGTTACTAGTCACAGTTATGAAAATAAACTTATCTTCTGCACTTATAATTCTGTGTATTCAGCAAAAAAGGAGTATTTTGTATGGCATGACTGTAGCAGTGGTAAGGGCAGTGAAAAAACACCTGTAAGTAGAAAGCTAAATTTCCAGAATAGACTTCAAAGATGTTTAGCTTCCTAGTTAACCAAACAACATCAGGAAGCTCCAATATTTTTTTCCTCTCCACAAGTAAACATGGCTTTTCATGAATGGCACCTTTTCTGGTGTAAGAACAATGGGAAAATGATTGCAAGATAAAATCTTAACAAAATACTTTGGAAGAGTACCAGATTTTGCAAAGAGTTTAACAAATGTGATTAGAGTTGGTAGGGATACAAGTTTAGAAAACTAAGATTTAAAGTTCATTGCTATAGCCCAGAAAAAAGCTTTAGGATTTTTTTGTGCTTACCCTTTTTTTTTTTTTATTGTGCAAATAAGAGTTAAACACAGGAAAGTTGTGGGTTTTTTTTGTTTTAAATAATAAAATCCATGAATATGCAGATATATTTTTACTGATCACTAGAGGAAAGATAATTTAGTCTACAAGAGGTAACAAAAATAATAATGAAATGTAATAGAGCATTAAAAAGACAGAACTATTTAATTATGGAATAACAGATTGATATTCACAAGCTCTCCATAAACAGCATAATGTGTGTAAGAAACTTGACTCATGTTAATACTTTGCGTTTTGGTTTCTCTTTTATAAACTGGCAATCATAGCTGAACAGAATTTGAAGCAAACATTTAATTGTATAATTTTTCTAAATTCTTTCATTATATTAAACTGTCTTAATTTAACTTTCAGTGCTTTAATTTTATTAGTTAATGAATAAATTTTAGTTAGTTTTAATATTTCATTTTCTTCCTTTTATTCTTTTATTATCTATTCCTTTTTATATAATAGGGATTTTCTTTCCAATTTGTTGTTTAGGTGGATTTTTTTATATATAAAATTGTCTATTTCTAACTAAACTTAATGCAGTTGTTTTTACTCTTCAAACACCACTGAGAAACCTAACACTTGCAGCAGAAAAAGCCACAGCAGTAAGCAGAATGATTTACTAGAAATAAAACCCATAAAATGCAACTGTGAATCAGACCTTTGAGCCTAAAACTTCAGCACAACAGAGCCAATTCACATTCAGCTACTTGTCTTTTCATGCAAATTCATTTTATTCTAGTTTGTCTATTAGTGCATTAGCAATATATTTCATTTTGGTTTTGAGAAATATTATATTACAACCCCACATTACTCTTATATATGTTATTCTTTTAATAGTATACAATACATACATCTTTGGACAATATTGTCAACAGGATGTTTTAGAGATTTCACCATAACCCCAAGTCAGTTCTTTATGACCAAGAAGGTTATTGTCCAGCTTAATTTCCTTACCTTGGGAAAATATTAGTTCCCTCAGGGATTCCATGAAATAAAATTCTGTGTTAAACTTATGAGTGCTGTTACAAAAGTATCGCCGCTACTTGCTATTTTGCCCTTTTCTTTCAGCATATTAGACGATTAGTCAATTGAACTTGTGCAGCATAGTTTGAAGGTGTAACATATGGGAGACCTTCATAAGCATACAGTTCAGTAGCAGAAACAAAGTCTCACCACCAGGTCAACTCCTTTCTTTTTTCTAGGTTTGCTGTATTATTTTCAGAATAGGTTTTAATATTTCAAGTTGCTCTTTTTTTTTTTTTTAATCCCTCCTTCATTACAAAGTATCAGCAAGCTGTTTTCTCATTTTGGTACAGTTGCCTGCTTGTGCTACAGATTTGACACCGTTTCTGCTGAAGTCTTTAATCTACAATGACATTTCGTCTCACCTGAAACTACCTCTTCCCCTGCCAAATCCTAAGGCACTTGAGGAAGTTTAACATGTCACCGCCTCTCAAACAGTAATTTTCTGCCTCTGCTCCAAAGAGAATTCAGATTTTGTCAGAAAACTCAGAAACAAGAATCCTCCTTTACTCCTTTTACTTCTTTTGTTCCAACTCCACATCTCACTATGATGCAATTACCATCTCTCTTGTCAGTTCCTGTCATCTCTTACAGGCATATATAGCTCCGAGGATGCATCCTAAGGAAGGCTTTTTGTTTGTGGTGAAAAAGATCAGTTGAATAAGTCACAGTTTTACTGTTCTTCAGGTCCCATCTACAAGTCCAGGAAAATCCTTTGTCCTAATCTTTGGGATTCCTGTGCTTCAAGACTTTAAGTTAACAGTGGTAAAAGCTGTTATCTTAATTTGTAGCTCTGTGCATGTTTATACACTGTCCTATGTATATGCAAAACCAGAGATACAAATGAAACCTAGTGGAGTGCTCCCATTTTCAATTTCCAAGTATAAAGTTGAATAAAAACATCTAGATGAAGTACACATTTGTCTTTCTCAGAGTTTCAACCTATCTAGGCATGTAATGTTTAACATTATAATAGTATAACTCAGCAATATACAATATTGCTAAGGCAATTTTTATATAGAAAAAACTACATGTTGAAAGCATACATTGCTGCTGATAAAGTGGTATGCTGGAGTTGCTAATTAAAACCTAATTAGCCCTTAAATAAACAGATTATGGTTATGATGTGTGGCATAAAGAGCAGTGATGAAGAAAATTAAGCAGTCTCCTAGTTCCAGAAACTGTATCAAAATTTCTTATTTTCAAGTGGAAAGAATAATCCTGCTTCCATGCATTTCATGCCTGCATACTGAATTAGTCTTCTACCAATGAACCAAGACAGGGAATTTTCAAAATGGAAAGTGTATGTATGAACTAAATTACAATATTTTACAAATTTATTTACTTAATGATTGATAACAGGATAGAAATTAATTATGTGAATTTAGAAAAATATACGTGTGATGCAAAATAATTAAAAAGCTTCAATAAGTATAGATTTTTTTTTTTTGAAAAACAAAATCAGTGTACCAGTAAGTAAATCAAACAAAGGATAATGTAATATTGTACTATCAAAGCAAGAAAAATCCTTTCCCACTACTTTCAACCAGAGGTGATGCAGACGCTGCCTCACTGAAACACATCTGTGCTAGGGCTGTGATGGCAGTGGGAAGCTGGCCAGCCTTGTCCATGAGTGGAGCTGAGGCAGAGTTTCTCTACCCTGGGAAGAGAACAAATGCTGAAACCTTATATGCCTGTTTTCAGGAGACCACAATGTAATGTATGAGTAACTCAAATGATCATACCTGGATAGCCCCAGTAAGATGTGCCTCCATCAATAAGAGAAAGAGCACCTTTTATTGAATGCAATTTTCCCTTCCTAAGGCTGTTATTCCAGCACAAGTCATAGTTAACCTTAAATACTTCCAGGTTGTTGTTTTCTCACCATTACAGTGGAAAAGAAACTAAAAGAATGAAATATTCAGTATTTAATACCAAGCAAGTGAATGCCAGACAGGAAAATAGTTCAGACACACATACCGAGGCAGCACACATAGCAGAGTAGGCTAGGCAAAGGGACAGAATACATCTAAACTGATTAAAGAAATCTGATCGTTTTTCTTGTAGCATAATTATTCACCAAGGAAACAGAAGCAGAGGGCCTGACGCTATAGAAAGGTACAAAATCTCCAGCAGTTTCCCCCTGCCCAAGGAAATAAAACCAATAAAATATGAAATAGCTCCTGAAATACTGTTACAGAAATATCAGACTTAGAGGTACATATTGGTATTGATTTGAAAATAAACTTCAATTGCACCATTTCCTATTAATTGTTAAATCATTTTAAAATCTATCTTCTCCAATTGTCAAGAACAGTCAACTTATTTTTGACCCTTAATGTGGATCAGTTCTTTCTAATATATTTGAAAACTGGTATCTATTCTTTGACCATATAAAACAGCAAACTAACTCTGCGCACCCCTTTCCAGAGTCATCTGTGATCAGGACATAGACTTCTTCAGGACACAGATGACTTCTGGACACCTGCAGGCTGATTAAGGTCTGCACCAGTCTAAACAGTAGACCTCTTCTCCCCAGTGTTCTCATCTCTGACTCTGGTGATTTAAACTAAATCCTTTGCAGAAGGCTTATTTTTCAAGCACCTGGTATCATTTGGAAATCCTGACTGAAAAGTAATTTAACTACAACAGTATTTTGTCAGTGGGGAAAAGAATCATAAAAAAAAAAAATTAGTAATGTATAAGACCACGGTATAGAGCTAGTCATGCATAAGAAAAGAGGAAAGGACAAAATACCAGTCAGACACCAAACACTGCATCGAGTAGATATGCATACTTGAACTATAAACATGCAGTTAAAGAGTGCAAGCCTTATTGTGGTCAGTACTGCACCCATCCATAAATTCTCTCAGTTATGAACAAAAGGAGGCTTAGAGTGGTTCATTTTGTCTTGTCACCTCCAAACCAGGAAGAATCAGAGGAGAAGCTTCTCTATAACAAGAGCTTGATCAAAAATTCTATTTCGGTTCCCAAATAATAACTTCAGGACAGAATTCCATGATTTTGGATCTGTTTATAGGGACAGTGAAAATTAATATTCGGTCTGAAATTATGCGTGCACTGATTGAACTAATCCTCAGTGTGCTTTCAGTGCTTCTTCCATTATGATACAGATTTTCAAATTTAAAATTCAGTGCAGAATTCCCACTTAGAGATACACAAAACAAGACAGGATCCTTAGACAAAACTCTTGCTCATAAGGAGAGCCCTTTTTTACCTAAGGCTCCTTACTCAAAGAAAACCCCTTCCTCCCAAACTCCAGTTATCCCTTATTTAAGGTTTTTCCTGTAGAATTACAGAATCACAGAATCACTAGGGTTGGAAAGGACCTCTGGAGACCACCCCCCCCCCGACAAGGCACAGCAGCCTAGAGCAGGTTACACAGGAACATGTCCAGGCAGGTTTTGAATATCTCCAGACAATTCCTGATGTTTTCAGAAGCACAGTACTAGTAGGTGAAAGTGGCACAAAGATATTAGAACCTTTTACAGTAGCCTTAGAAGAAAATTCTGAAGATAAATCTCTCAAGTCCATTGTCATTTTGAAGAGGGTACCTATCATCATGCCTCTTTTTAATTAAAATCCATTAACAAGCTACATCCATTCATCCATTTAGAATTCTGTGTCAGATATTTTTCTTAACGTACAGGTGTCATGGTTTAAGTCCAGCTGTAACCCAGAACCATGCAGACACTCGCTCACTCCCCCTGCTTCTTCACCCCTGCTCCAGGAGGGATGGGGAGGAGAATCAAAAGAATGTAACTCCCATGGGTTGAGATAAAAACAGTCCAGTAACTAAGGTATAACACAAACCACTACTGCTACCACCAATAATAATAATGATAAGGGAAATAACAAAGGACGAGAATACAACTGCTCACCACCAGCCAACTAATACTCAGCCCGACCTGAGCAGTGATCTCACCCTTCTGGGTAACTACCCACAGTTTATATACTGGGCATGATGTGCTGTGGTATGGAATACCTCTTTGGTTAGTTTGGGTCAGGTGTCCTGTCTCTGCTTCCTCCTGGTTTCCCCTCCTCTCTGGCACAGAATGAAACTCACAAAGTCCTTGGTCACAGTAAACATTACTGAGCAGCAACTAAAAACATCGATGTTATCAGTGCTGTTCCCAGGCCGAAAGTCAAAAAACACAGCACTGCACCAGCTACTAAGGAGAAAAATGACTGCTACTGCGGAACCCAGGACAACAGGTTACCATAAAATACAAGATTCAGCAGAAAAAAACACTTCACATTGCAAGATGTGTCTTGAGTTATCAGAGTAGGGGATTGATCTGTCCTGAGACAAAAGACTTTGAATTAGCTTGAGTTAAAGAGTGACTTCAAGGTAACTGAATAACAGAAAAGCATTTCTCTCCTGGGGGGAGGGGCAGGGGGGGAGGGCGGGGTGTGTGACAGGGTAATGTCAGAGCGCTAGAAACATCTTAAAAAAAAATAAAAATCCCAAGCACATTTTGCAAAGTACCCAAAGATAAACAGAAAATGCACACCCCAGGCACTGAACTGGCAACTGACATCCCCACCCTAAGGAAAGTAAGAAGCAGTTTGCACATCTATATGTAATAGGAAAATCTTTCTTTATTCCAGAAAGATACTGGGAAAAGCACCATAAAAATCCAGCAGTCCCTTGGAGATACTGAGAGGATCCAATCCTGAAGGATTAAGGCCACTAAAGAGGACTGGGAATGCAGCCTACCTGCTGCACCAGCATCCCCTTCCTCCGTGCTTTCATATACCAAAGCAGAAATTTAAAGTTACAGATCTCCCACCTAGCTTTTAGATACAACTCCAGAATATCATGAGACTCTTCGAACTCCTGTATTATAACCTGGAAGCCCTGCCAAAGATGTAATACCCTAACTTAGCTCAGACGGCCTTAAAAATGCACCTCAGATGAATAAACCAGGCCCTTAGTCTCATTCTTAACTAATGATGGTACTCCACTTCATATAAACAATTATTCTTTGAAATGAGACACATGTAGAAGATAACTTCAAACCTTTTTGAGTTTAATCCAAGCAGAACTGATCCAACAGTTGAGTAGCCAGACAGTTAATACACTAGTCCTGACTCAGTAAAATTCTGCATCACATTACTACTGTCTACTTTCAAGTTTGTAGACATTTTCAGACCATCTTACTTTCTCCACAGACTGAGAAAAGATTTGAAATATGAAGCATTTCATAAAGTTTGGAGGTCTTAATAGTATATTTGAAAAGGAGGGGGAAGGTAGAGTATTTATCATTACACATCAGATAAAAATGTTCACCCTGGAGTATCTGGGCTGAGGGGAAAGGTGTTGCCTCCAACTCCACCCGCTTCCAGTAGTGTCTGGACTGGTTCCAGCATGTTTTTGGTCAGTCCTCTGTCAGCAATCAAGATGTTGAAGGATGCTGTATTAATCATATTAAAAAACTTGATGTGAAAGCAAACCAATCTCATTATATGTCCCAATAATTAGTTAACAGAACACCAAAGAGAGAATAAAATAAAAAGTTATAGCTGCAGCACCCTTAAGAGCAGATTAACTTACACCCTTCCTCCCCATTTTTTGGACATGGAAACTTTAAGGGTTAACTTGAAAAATAAACAAACAAATGAAAAACCAAATAAAAACACAGAGAAGACAGAAAGAGAATAAATTCTACCTAAGTCCTAAATTGTTCATCACCTATCTGACTGCTGCCAAATCCAGGAAATATCTACGCTCATCAAGTACATCCCCAGCTGAACCTGAAATCTCCCAAAATACCTGGATTTGCACACACTCCAAACTGCTGCAGTCTGTGGAAAGAGGCATTGGCTTCCATAATGCAGACACGCCAACACTGCTGACTCCAAGCTTTCTGTGCTCTGTTACTCTTGGGGTTGATGAGATTAGCCCTGTAACAAATGGTGGTCTGCAAATTGCCTTTAAAACAGCCCAGGTGCCAGGCTGCACAGAGGTGTGAGGAGCTCACTGACAGCCAGAAACTGCCAGAGGTGGCAGCGCTGTAGCCTAGATCCACCCCACCACCTTCATCAGGGAACCTGTGGCCAGGGCACCTTAACGATGAGAGCATACACTCAAGAGGCAGCACATCTTGGTTCAGCATCCATGTAGTCCAAGAGAGTTCAAATCCATAAATGTTGCAGTTGAACTAGATGATCATTGCAAGCCCCTTCCAACTACACTATCATATCAAAACTGTCATGCTAATGCAATGATATTGCTAAAATAGAGCTGGCAGCAGACATCTCCCATCCCTCTGTGGAAATCATGGTAATGTATAACAAAGAGCAAGCATATGGCCCACAGGGCCAGTGCCCTCTCTCCACTGTGAGCTGGGTGTTTTACCGTCCTGACTGTGTAACCTGGCAAACCACTTTTTTTTTTTTTCATTCCCTTCTCAGCCATTCACTCAGCACACAAAGCATCTAGAAATTAACATTTTCTGTTCTCACCACAGCTGTTATCACAGTCCAGGGCTTCTCTGCACAGTGGGCTGTGTCCTGTGCCATGATATAAAGTTCTATCTGCTCATTGCTCTGAACTAAGTGGATACTCCTGGTACATTTGGCGTGTTCCCATAGTAACAGCTAACACCAATTTTTTGAGCCAGAGAAAGTGATGTGTGTAAGAATTCATCAGTTCTACCACTTGCTACGTGTAGAGATTACCACTGAAATCTAGGATACTACCAGAGGACACCACTCTGCGGAGTGTATGCATGCCCTCAGTGTGAACAGGAAGCACCCATGGTGAGTATCAAGCTGGAATGGTTTCTTTCTGCTGTAAGGTGCTGGGTAGCCAGGCAAGCTGACAAGAGAAACTCAGTTGCATGGAGAATAATTTCTTGCATGCCAGCTCTTAACAATTTTAAAATTCAGAGTGTTCCAATACTGAACTCATTCCAGCTGGCTAACTGCTCCAGATCCATAGTCATTAATGGGGTTTAACCTAATTCTAGCTCTGCAAAACTGGTTTGTAGAAGACAAAGATAAAAGCTAACCAAGAAAAAGACAGAAAAAACTGTACTGAAGCAAGAGCTGAAGCAAAGACTACACAATTGTAAGGATTTTACTCTGAGAGATCCTTCATAAGATCCTGATCAATCTACCATTAGGAAGA
This sequence comes from Pezoporus occidentalis, assembly GCF_034315485.1. NCBI lineage: Eukaryota > Metazoa > Chordata > Aves > Psittaciformes > Psittacidae > Pezoporus > Pezoporus occidentalis. Next base: position 2,868,530 of record NW_026916062.1, read on the forward strand.
AAGAAGACTTCAGTATTGAAGCTGTATTTTAATCAGTGGAGTAGCTCCAAATAGACTTAGAATTTGATTTCTTCAGATTCCATTGGAGTTTCACTAATATATGATAGTCTTATGCAGCTACACTGGAGCTGCTGGTGCTTCAGTTCCATTTAGAATCATTTCTTTTTGAAAACTTTGGGTTGTATCTTGAGTATGAATCATTTAGAATATAATTTAACACAGCAACATATTTCTTGAGAAATTTAAAACCCCAGTGGCACTAGTGTCTCCTGATTATCATGGACTTGCAGGAAGGCTTTCACAGGTATGTTACTTTGAAGGATTGATACTAATGAATGTTTGCCCATGTGAGGGCAGAGTGCTTGGACCTGAATCCCAAGAAAGGTTTGGTTAATTGAGCTATCTGAATCACTGTCATAAATCAGCTGAAAACACAGTTCATTCTGACATTTCCAGTAATGTAGGGTGTTAAAGTACTTTCTTAAGTTCCCACATATGATCTCAAGTGAAATTAAGAATAGAAACTCACAGCGATCAATACTTAAAAGTTAAGATTTTTCCATAAATTTTGATTAAGTTTTGTGGTGAAAATGAAAGCAAAAGTCAGTAGACAGGAAAGGCATGGACAGTAATCTTTTTACTTTTTTAAATCCTTACTTAGACTTAGATTCCCCATTAAACTCTTCCTGTCTTGGATCCCAATTTTATGGTTGAATATCACTTAAGGCAAGCCATATGGAATTTAGTGACAGCAGGAGTTGAAAGGTAAGAAGTAACAGCAAACTAGACTTCTATCTCATAGAAATATAGAATCATAGAATGGTTAGGTTTGGAAGGGATGTTAAAGATCATCTAGTCCCAACCCTCTGCCCCGGGCAGGGACACCTTCCACTACACCAGGTTACTCAAAGCCCTGCCCAACCTGGCCTTCTAGGGATGGGCATCCATAACTTCTCAGGGCAACCTGTTCCAGTGTCTTACCTCCCTCACATAAAAAATTCCTTCCTTATGTCTAATCTAAATCTACCCACTTTCATCTTAAAGCCATTACCCCTTGTCCTATCACCACACTTGCAAGAAGTCCCTCTCCTGCTTTCTTGTAGCTCCCCCTTAGATATTGGAAGGGTGCTATAACATCTCTCAGGAGATAAAAAGTATTTTCAGGTTATTTAATGATCTGATCTGAGACATTTAAAGAATTACTTGCAGTTCTAGGATTGCTTTAAGCTCTGGCCTACCTAAGGTCATCAAAGTTGTTTAGTATAATGGAACAATACATCTATAACTATGGAGACTCCTTCCTTGGGAGACTTCTAAGATGGTAGGACAAACTTCCATGTTAAATTAAAATGTACCACAACTTTTTTATCTTAAGATAATTTTGACCTTGCCTCCAATAATGTCACATGAAATAGAAAACATACATTTTAGACTAACAGTAAAACCCCCAATATTGCAAAAACAGTCCACCGAGCATATTAGTTCCTTCTTTTTCTAGAGAAGATGAGGGAGATAAGGAACAAATGCTGTGAAACAGATGTTAGCCATGGAGATAAATACATCACTGGAAAATTTTCACATTCTTAAAGTGCTGTAAAGAACCTGTATAGTACAGGTTTCCAGTTTTCTGAGAAAAGCAAAACTGCTCCAGTAAATTGCTTTGACACTTTTTTATGTTTTGCAGTGAATCATAGTCTACCTTCAGTAGGACATATGGCAACACTGTCCATGAATCTCATTAAAATGTTATTGAGTCTTTTAACGACCTGGTTCTTCCCTGATGCTAAGTCCGAGTGGAAACTATTGGAGAAGAACCTCTCTTGCACAACTAAAATCAGTTAAAAAAATATACTACTGCTGGGAGTCATGGTCTTGTGCAGAGAAATTCCCCATGTAGCAAATGAGGTATGATAATCATCAAACTACTTTCTGTGTCAAGCAAAAGGTCAAATTAGTAACTGATAAACCACAATACAGCTTTTAACCAACACAAAAAGTATCGATCGTAATAGTCATTTTTTCAAGAATTCTCTTCCCTCCTCCTCCTTCTTTAGAACACACGATCCTCCAAAAGAAAACATCAGTGTGCTTAGTTGGATGCTTTCTATTAGTATAAAGCTTTTCAAAAATTTCTTTCCAATTAAGTTAGAGGTGAGGAAATAGTAATGAAGATACAAAAGTAGGAAAATTTCAACAAAGAGAAGTATCTACGTAGATAAACTACCTGAAAAGTTATCACACTGCTGAGAACTTCAAAACTCTGCTTGCTGTGGGCTTGTCTACCTGCACAAAAGCAGCTGAACATGATATCCCTTTATTACTCTGTGTGCATTTGTATCTATTTCAAACCATAACCTGTACACAAACCTTCATCATCTGTTTCCCAGGGGACCATACTTGCTCCCATTTTTCAGTGTAATGTTTTCTTCCTGCTGATAATTCCTCTTAGTATGAGTAGATAAATATTATTGAGAGCAGAGATTCTGCAATTTCTCATCTGAGGGGAGGGCCATAACCAATAAAAAAATATATTAGTTTATTCATCTTTAGTATTTCCCCTGAACAGTATTTTTACATGGCAAGTTACTACATACACAGCCTTATCTGAAATATCACCCTGTGTAGCTGAAATTAATGAGGACTGCATACTGCTTAAGAATCAACAGCCCTAGAAATGCAATGGTCTCTATATCCTTTGTGCCATTGTTTATTGAATATGACATCTTTAATGGGAAAGTAGTAATACTAATGAGACCTTCACCAAAAACTAGGCCTGATCTCAAGCGTTTTCTTAGTGGGCTGTTGCAAAGCCCAGAAGAGCCAAAGCTTGTGTGTTAATGATAACTCCTTTATGATGTAGCACAAAAGAATATATATATTTTTTCCCTTTACATTTGGAAATACCTATTTTTAGCTGTGTATTCTGAAACTGTGCTTATTCTGCCAGTGGAGAAAACAATTAAAACTTAAGAAAAGAATTTCTATGATTGCTACTGTCTTAAGACAAAGTATTAAAACATTTCCAACATACGTTAAAATACAGCTAAAAGGAAAGTACTACTCTTCCTGATTGATTATTTTAAAAACAGCAACATAGTAATCATATTAAGAACAGGTGTCTTAAAAATCAATGGCCTAAAGTTTGGCAAAATGTCATTTGTTGCAGAATGGCTCCAAGAGCAAGGCCATGGATCCTTAGAGGCCTTGTGCAAGCAAAGCAAGGTGTAGGCCTCACAGGTAACCAGATACCGGATGTGGGAGGAGAATGTGAAGGAAGCTGTGTAGAACTAACCAATACTGTTCTGACTAGTAGGCGTGGCTAAACACCAGGGGGATATAAGCGAAGTGCGCCACAAATAAAGGAGAAGTTTGCTTACCACACATATTGGGTTGGCGTGTCTTGCTTCTCCTCGCCGCTTACAGTCATTGATTGCAAATGAGGTGGACAGGCTGTTCTATCTACAGATCAATGCCAAAGGAGGATGACTTTGACTCTAGATAGTTGTCCAAGTAATAGTCTGCTTAAGACAGCAAAGTACATTACACATAAGTTACCATTTGCTCTTGAAAAGTGAATCTTTGTCCTGGGCTCAGCAGTAGCAGTCATGTTTCTCCTTGGTAGCTGGTGTAGTGCAGTGTTTTGACTTTCGGCTCGGGAACAGAGCTGACAGCAATGTTTTGGTTTGGCCAAGGACTTTGTGAGCCTCATGCTCTGCCAGGGAGGAGGGGGAGCCAGGAGGAAGCAGAGAAAGGACACCTGACCCAAACTGACCAAAGAGGTATTCCATACCACATCACATCATGCCCAGGATGTAACTGGGAGTTAGCGGGAAGGGCTGGGAGACTGCAGGGTTGGAGGAGGTATCGGTCAGAGCTTGGTCGGGCTGGGGGGGCGAGTTATCGGTCGGCTGGTGGTGAGATAATGTATTCTCTTCCCTTGTTATTTCCTTTATCATTATTATCATTGGTGGTAGCAGTAGTGATTTGTGTTATACCTTAGTTACTAAACTGTTCTTATCTCAACCCGTGGGAGTTGCATTCTTTTCGATTCTCCTCTCCGTCCCTCCGAGAGCAGGGGGAGGGCAAGAAAAGGGGGGGAAGTGAGCGAACGAGTTACCTGACTGGGTTTAAACCACGACAATCTTGTATTATACAATCACTTCTTCTCATGGACAATCTATCTATCTGGCTAGTATTTTGTAGTGAAAGGGCATTAAAATGTTTCCAACTGTCAAAAATTACTTTGAACACTAAGTGAGTCCATATAGAATTTTGTAATTTTTTTTAAAGAAAGGATGAGTATGAAGGATGGAGACTTTCAGTTTCCAAAAGCAGGTATTTTTTTTTAATGCAACAATCTTGTTCAGTATGAAATTTAGGACAAGAATGTATTCATAAAATGGCAAATTACAGCTCAGAAATGAAGAAAAAACCTCTGGTCATAAATGCATCTCCTTAAAACAAACAATGATAAAGTAGAAAAAAATCAAGAGAGATTACTTTCATTGGTATATAATAGCTCTCAGATATCTGACTTACTATCTTGATTTAAGGAAGCAAAATTACTCCCAAATTCAGCCACAGCCTTTGAGAAAAAAAAAAAATTCTTATATCTAGACCAAAGCATGACTATGGATGTAGTTAACGTATTATACACTGAGAGTTTTATTAAAATGTTGGTGCATACTTGAAGAGTTTTATATTTATAATGATAGTAGTAGTATACTATTGATTTTAACTTGGTTGTCGTAAATGTCTTAAAACATGTGGAGCATATTACGTTCAATTCTACTTCAAATACAGCATCAGAATATTTTATTTGTTTAAACAGTGGTAGACAGTTTTCTAAATATTGATTCTGCTAAAGCAAAGCTTCAGATGAAGATTATTTTCTTTTATAGTGTACGTGTGTGTTTACCTTTTAAAACCTAGAGATATTAAAGCTATTCATAAATACTGCAGTTCATCACAATTGAATTCAGTATTTGAAGGCAAATCTACACTTCATAGAAAACTAAATTATATACTAAGCACTTACCTAAACTGTGATTCAGAAAGAACACATTGCAAATTCTGTTCTTGCTGGTTTTCCTTTTTCCAGCAGAAAAAAAAAAAGGCCACTTTTTCAGAGAAATACTAACTGGCCTTAGATTTGAGAGACAAAAGTTGCATTGGTGTGAAAATGGAAGACTTCTGGGACTGAACAAAAAATTTCTCAGATATGAAAGTAAAATCTGTGAAGGTAAAAGGTATGGAAAGGGATATTTAGGATTTGGTACCACTTCTACCAAGAGCACAAAAATTAAATCTAAGTTCATACTAAGCACCTAATATCTGTGGATATAACTACTGCTTTTAAGTATGCTGGACTGCACAAGACAATATTTGCTTTAATTTTTGCACTTATGCCCAAATAACTGAAATATAGGCAACTGGAGGTCAGCTCAAATGCATTATACATCCAAATAAGCAAATACAACTGTTGCTCCTGCCTAGCAAAAGGAATCTGTTTGCTCCAGAAAAGAACTCTCTTACCTTATTGATTAAAAAGAATAAAAAAGCAAAAAAAAAGCAACACTTCTTTTCTACAACAGTACTTTGAATGATACATTCATTAATTTAATTAAAGTTCTTTAAAAATGAATCTATGAATCTTATTGTTCAGTCTATCAGCTAAAATGCTACTGCTGCACAGCACTGTAAGAGCAAGGAAAGGTGTGTCTGACAGCTGTTGAGAAATAATCATTAAAAGTGAGGAAAAAAATCACAGCCCAATGGATACTGTGCTTAAAGTATATTCAGTACCTCAATGAATTAACTGAACAATTATTACATATAAACTAAGGAAGTAAAACGAAGGGTGGCAGCATTGTGAATACTGGTAAGGACAGTACACAAGACAGGGCAATTATCCTATCATGATAAACAGCGGTCAACAATGCCTTTTTTTTTCACAGACAAACTATATATATGCAATATGAGATGCTAAATATGTACTGGAAAAAATGTCCAAAACATATGATTTTAAAACATTTTTAAACTCTTTTTGAAAAAAGAAATATATATAACTGGGATTACTCAGTAACAACAAGGAAGTGATTTTCACTTCTCCTCATGGCATGATAAGACCAACACAGGCATAATGAGTAGCAATGGGGGTTCATGCTACACAAAAAACATTACTAAGAAATCACAAAGGGTGCAGAAAAGTATTCAAAGGCTAGAGAAAATGCCTTCCTGTGGGAGACATAAAGAATTCAGTTGCTACACTTAATGCAAAAGAAAGATAATGACGTTGGCTTCACGCTGTCCTAGAGAGAAAATTTCTGTTATTAAGCCACTTGGTGAGCTATAAGAGAAAACAAAGGCAAAACCCAATGTCTGGAAGCTGAAACCAGACAAATCCGATATGAAAACACACACAGTTTTAATAGTGATTAATGAGTGGAAAAGCAATTATCAGAAGAAGTAATAGATTTTCTTTCCCTCTTGATTTCTTCCTATTAAGACAGCCTTTCTAGAAGTTAAACTGTAGCCAAATCAGTTAATGGGCACAGGAAAGGCATAGCTGGATATCAGCTGCATAACCTCTTGCTGATCCTTCTAGACTTAGGCATTCTAAGTCCATGAATGCATTTCAAGTATGTGAAGTCAGCAGAGCACTCTTAGAGGGCATTCACTAGTCCTTGCTTTATCAGTCTTTGCAGGAGAGTATTGGGTGGGGTGGGCATATATTCCAACAACAGACAAGGAAACTTTCTCAGTGGACTTATGGTGTTCATTTGTATTTCACATGGCAGCAAGCTATAGTGCTCTTGTGTTTGACAAGCAGAAGATAAGATCCACCTTGAGGATAATGTTGATGGTTTGGGGAAAGTTATTCTACTTAGGTAGAATGAAAAGCATTAGGTAGGCATGTAAAGCAGTGGTCACTACAGGACTTGACAATGGAGGGAGAAGCCCGTTTCATACCGATCTCTAATTTACATTGCTGCAATAGAAACAAGTTGTGCCTATGTATCTTTCTTCTAGTTAGCCCAGGATGGAATGCCCTTTAGTTAGTATGAAGATGTTTAACACATGAATTATAGAAAGTATGTATTCTTGTGAGTAATGTGCCTGTCTGACTTAACGCATCTCCCGTTCTCATCCCTCAGGAAATCTAGCACACAGGCAGCTAGAGGATAATTAAGGGCAAGTTGCTTTAATTATGAATGCCTTTGCTTTTATCCATCTTAAGAGAAGTGGCTTTAATATGCTGTCAAGTGTTTGTAAAAAAGTGTCTCTCAATGTCAACAGTCTACAGATAATTGTTGTAAAAACCTCTAATAATGTAGCTGTAGTTTTTTCATACAGAAGGTAGATAATGAAGTTTTGTCTCTCATGTTCTACATGTGGTTTATCAAGTGATAATTGTAATCCATCTTGGGCTTACTTGGGATATAAAATGTTCTGGGCTTGTTTCTTAGGATAAACTTTTTTTGAGATGAGAGATATGTGGATGGTGGTTTTGCCAACATTTTTCTTTATATTAACTGTAACTGTAGCTGCAGCCATTTATGCTGTCAGAAAGAGCAGATTACATAAGGTTTCAAAAACACTTTGTTTACTAATCATACTACTGATTGTGCACTATAGAACTGTATGGATGGACATTTTGAAAGAGAGAAAAAAAGAAACTTTCATTGCAGAATTAGTGATAGAAGGCACCTGCCATTGTTATGGACTTCATCGGTTTTGAATTATATTTAGCAATATACTTAACTCAAAATGGTAAAAATGAAGCATTTTAACAGCTGATGCATATTTTATAACTGATTTAATTGACTATGCCATTTGAAGCATGAATGACATTTTAGCTGACAAAGTTCATGCTAAATTCAACCGCTGGCAATGTAATTACCCCTAGTCATTTATTCATCTGTGTGTTTCCAAGAAGCAAGATTCCTGCAGCTTTGCAGATGTGATGGTTAACTGTTTCTCTTACAGGACGATACCTATTTTCCTTTATGTTTGTTTGTTTTATTTCATACAAAATAATTGAACTTGGTATAATAGTGTCCTGGGTTCAGCAGTAGCAGTCATGTTTTTTTTTCTTTGTGGTAGCTGGTACAGTGCTGTGTTTTGACTTCCAGCCTGAGAACAGTGTTGGTGAAGCCGATGTTTTCAGTTGTTGCTAAGTGATGTTTACCCTGACCAAGGACTTTGTGAGGCTCATGCTCTGCCAGGGAGGAGGGGAAGCCGGGAGGAAGCAGAGACGGGGCGCCTGACCCGGGCTAGCCAGGGAGGTATTCCATACCACAGCACGTCATGGCCGGGGTGGGGGGTGACTGGGAGTTACCTGGAAGGACACGGGCTTCCAGGTGGGACTCGTTTCTTGGCCGGTGGTATCGTATTCTCTTCCCTTGTTATTTTCCCTTATCATTGTTGTAGTTGATAGTAGCGGTGGTGATTTGTGTTGTACATTGGTTGCTGGACTGTTCTTGTCTCAACCCGTAGGAGTTGCACTCTTTCAATCCTCCTCCCCGTTCCTCCGGGAGTGGGGGAGAACCCCAGTGGGGGGGGACACGGACCTCAATTGTTGTCAGCTCAGCACCACTCACTGGGAGTGAGTGAACAAGTTACCTGACTGGGTTTAAACCACGACAGTTCTTTTTGGCGCCCAACGTGGGGCCTGAGGGGTTGAGATAAGAACAGATCTGACTGGATTGATAGTCACTCGTCTCAATGCTGATTTATTGGCTCTCAAGGTTGTTCCTCTTGATCTCACAGTTTCAGTATATAGTATCTTACGTCCATCCGGTATTTGCTGTATTAGTGTTTTTCAAGTGTGGGGCTTGGGCTAAGGTTTTTGTCCCATTGTACTTTATGGTAATGACTTGTAATACAATAGAATCATTGATCATGAAACTGATCTGGCTTATGTTCCCAGTGTGGTCACCACCTTTATACTTTGGGAGGTATATGATGGAGGTGCTTAGCAATTACACACCTTTTTTCTCCTTCTCAGGTGCTCAACCTGTGAAGGAGACATCCTTTTACCCTCCCAGTCGTCCCCCCAGACCATTTACATTTGAGAGTTTTGAAGTTTTTGAATGGCATTTTAATGCTGTTGAGACTTGTTTGCTGATGGTGATGGGAATCACCATGCTAACACGCATACAGAGTGTGTTTTGCCCAGGACTGATTTCAAGAGTTAAGCAGAGTCAGGTTTGGGTCTTGTCTGGGGTCAAACGACGATGTAGGAGGACCGAGAGATTTTCCCTGAGGCTGGACAGCCATGAGTGGCAGAAAAGAACTGTCGTGGTTTAAACCCAGTCAGGTAACTTGTTCACTCACTCCCAGTGAGTGGTGCCGAGCTGACAACAATCGAGGTCCGTGCCCCCCCCCCACTGGGGTTCTCCCCCACTCCCGGAGGAACGGGGAGGAGGATCGAAAAAGTGCAACTCCTACGGGTTGAGACAAGAACAGTCCAGCAACCAATGTACACAAATCACCACCGCTACTATCAACTACAACAATGATAAGGGAAAATAACTAGGGAAGAGAATACGATACCACCGGCCAAGAAAACGAGTTCCACCCAGAAGCCCGTGTCCTTCCGGGTAACTCCCAGTCACCCCCCACCCCGGCCATGACGTGCTGTGGTATGGAATACCTCCCTGGCTAGCCCGGATCAGGCACCCCATCTCTGCTTCCTCCCGGCTTCCCCTCCTCCCTGGCAGAGCATGAGCCTCACAAAGTCCTTGGTCAGGGTAAACATCACTTAGCAACAACTGAAAACATCGGCTTCACCAACACTGTTCTCAGGCTGGAAGTCAAAACACAGCACTGCACCAGCTAACACAAAGGAAAAGAAAAACATGACTGCTACTGCTGAACCCAGGACAAATAGGAAGAGTACATTCTTCCTAGAATAAGAGATACAGTACTGGAGAGTGGAAATTGAAGTAACTACTTTTTACATATAGTTCAGTGATAACCAAGGAGTAAAGGAGCAATTTGAGTATTGTCTGCCAGACTTTCCCAAAAGAACACATGAAATCTCTGGCATAATCATCAAAATATAAGTCAATCTGAATTCCAATAGATAGATTTAAATATGTATTCGCATTTTTTAATAAAAATAAAGCATAGGCTTGTAAATGCTTGTCTGAGTGGAACAGTTAGTGTAGTGATTTCTTCATACTAATTCCATGACTGGAAAACCTCACTCTGTGCTGAGGGATCCTATGCTGAGTCCCACTTTAGATAAAGTTACTTTCTTTCTGTGAGTTTAAAGAAGCCTTGGGAAATTAACCAAACTGGGCTAAAGCTACCTTTGTGACTTTAATCTACAAGTGCTTTTATGCTGTGATTTAGTAGCTACCCAGGAAGAAACTGGTGCTATAATTGTTTCCCTCATTTACTGCGGATGAACTGGTCTGAGAGAACCAACTGTAAGTCACCCAGGTACCTTTGGAACTTATACTCACATTTTTAGCTTCACAGACCCACCACTTTCTTGTCATACACATAACATTCGAAGTCTTGACCTTGACTAGGGTCTAGGAAGCAGCAGTTACTAATCAACCAAAAAAAAAATCAATCCTTAGGTTTTCAAAATCAATCTTTAGAAATACTCTAAGATAGAAAATCAGATTTTGGAGCAGTTACTTTCTAAGAAACCTCTCTGGGTCCCTGTTTGATTTCTAGTGCTAGCTACAGTGGCAATAATCATTAAAAGACACCTAGTAGTTCATGGCATGTGTTTTCAACACTAGACAATACTGCATTTTGTGAGGCATTTTTACTGGTCAACTAAATTTAATGCAAATTAAGACAGCAGGGATGCTGGGTTTAAATACATGTATTTTTATGTTCTGATGCATAAGGGCAAAGAGAACCCTCTGGGAATAGGGAAAGCAAGCACCTAATAAACACTTCAGGCAGCTGGTGTTGATTTCTAGGACATCCTTCAAGTAGAAAAATAAAGTAATGCTATCATTTTCTGTTTTTGTTTTGTGACTTTCCTTGAAATTGGTACACAGCAATACCGTTGAAGATGTGATCTTGAATGCTTTTTTTCTTTGAAAGTGTGCAGAATATTTGACAAATCCTATCAGGACATTTCAAACATTTTGTGCAATGAGTTTTACATCTTAGCCTAGTAGATCCTATTTGAATTACTTATTTTTAGCAATATTTATTAACATGAAATTGTGCAATCAGATGAATTAGCAAAATCAATAAACTCCAGCATTTCATTTTTAACATTGTTTTAACATTGCTTTCCAGGCTAAGGAAATTAATGCAATTCACTTATATGTATATATAATTTATTATATATAAGGCTTCTGTTCTAAATACAGAATAATCTTTGAGAAAGGCAGGGATACTTTGATTTATATAGCTATATGCATACATCTCAGATTTGTTATGTGATACTTCTAAGTGTACTAACCTTATAAAAACTTTCTATTAAATCTCTAAAGGAATGAAGGGGTGAAGGCAGAAGATAATAAAAAGTGACCCATCCATAATGGTTATTATGTGGCAGGTTCTTTAATTTTGTCAAAATTATAGCTCCAGGTTTGATGTTTAGAAACTTTATAAACCTGTAGACATCCCTGCTGACTTCTGAATTAGCACGTGTAACGTAAAAGCAAATGCTTTTCTTAAACCATTACCATAGCAACATTACTAATGTTATGTTAAAACTGCAGCAATGTTTCTGTTTTTAAAAATACCCACTGTGCTTCCTCCTCTTTCATAGTTCATGTAAAATGGATTACTACAGAAATATTTACTTCATGTCTGCTTCACAATGAGAGATTATCATCTCAAGTGATATTCAAACACCATTGAAATGATATAAAATCTTTGGCAACTAATGCATTGTATTAAAGATTTAACATCTTAGAAAAAAAAATTAAACATTTTAGTTACAACTGATCCACAAGCAATACAGAAAACTCCAATAACTCATCTCATTTGGAGTGTAAAGCAATATACTTTACGCCAGTTCCAGCAGCTGCTACATAAGCCTACCTTTGCGTACATATGCACACTGAATTTGCTAGGCGAAGTATTATTTGCCACGAATTACTTCAGACCATAATTCAGATACCTCAATATTTGCTGCCTTCATAATAATAGGACCCACAAGACAGCATTTCTAATTACTGTTTACAGTTACTTAAAAGTAGCAAATGTTTCCCTATTTCTGTATATGCATGATAGTTACATTTTCTCTTTATTTTAGATTATCAGAACTTTTTTGCAATTTGCCTAAATGTCTCCTACTATTGATACGTCTTTCTTTTCCTGGGAGATTATACCCTAAAATATAAATGCATATTTGCTAATCATGAAAAGAGCAAGAGATGAAAAGTATTTGTAATCAGGCAAGAATTCTTAGGAAAAAAATAAAGAACAGTGAGATTTTTGCCTTCAGCCAGATTTAAACCTTTAAACCTATATTTTCCTTCTTTTTTTTTTTTTCTTTTTTTTTTTTTCTTTTTTTTTATTTCTTTTCTGCTGTGTGTCTTTGGGAAGGGGTGAGCATTTGTCCAGGCCTTACATAAAATAAATACAAAGTACTTTTTATTCCCAAAAGTAATAAATGCCCATTCTGAACCAATTTATTGCAGTCAGCCTGAAATGAATAGCTGCTTCTTACTGCCAAAAAATCTTCACTCCTGCAATCAACTCTACATTCTCAAGAATCGATCTTTTTGCTCTGCATGCTCTCATTTGAAATGATATTACTTCTGAATGTGTCCAAATTTTCAGAATTTGAAAAAAAAAAACCCAGAAGTGACTTTTTTACTCATTGCTCATCCAGAATAATTGGGTTTCTGTGAATGCAAGGCATCAGCAAGGATGAATTGTAGCAGGGAGGGTAAAGCTCATCATAGGTAGCAACAAACGGTCTAATTGAAATTTGCAAAGTGAAGAATGAATTAGGCTCTATGTCCTGGAATGCTGTAAAGATTTCAAAGAAAAAAATCCTCCCTTTCAGAATATTATCCAGGCTGCTTATGTGACCTAGCAGGCCATCTCTGAGTCAAAGAGCATTCAGTATGCACTGACCTGCTGAAAAGGAAATTTGTCTTTTAAATTCCCAGTGACTGCATATGAAAGAGGTGGGAAAAAGGTATCTGGTTGCCACATGAAATGGAGGTTTTGGTTCTTCAATAATAATGAAAAGAAACCTCACCAATTCTTTTTCCAGTGATGTTCCTAAGATGATATATTGCAGAAAGCAATGCTGTTTTTTTAGCCTTATAGATTTGATTTAAATGTGCTCCTCATTACTAATAAGCCACAAGAATTGTGTGACCCTGGCTCAGTTCATAGTCCTATAATTTACCTGAAGTACTAAATTATTAATAATTGCTCCTCAATTGTAATTAGGAACTTAAAAGAGCAGGTGGATTACCCTGTCTAGTCTGATGACCTATTTTCCCTTTCCTTTCAGAAGTGCAAATGTCTCTGTCAGTAGGTAATGAAGCATACAGTAACTTGGCAATGTCATAGGGATACTGAGGCAATCAATATTCCCGGGACTTCTGTTACCATAGTATTTTTACCGTTTTCTTATCCCCCCAAAGCTTTCTTGAAACAGGATTAACCTCTTTACACAGGAATGACTTTCCTTGGTCTGAATGAAGGTCTCTCTGCTTAACATGTCTTATTCCTAGGGGTGGTCAAGAGCAGACACTGAGGGAAGAATACTAGACCACAGCATTGGGCAGTGATGTTGTCACAGAACACTCACTTAGGCTCCAACATTTTTCAGCTCAAATACTTATTCTTCTAAAAGTGATATTCTTGTATTTAATAGCCTTGTGGATTCCACTGATTTGCCTAGTGGTTTTTTGAACTCATGTAAGCTTTAACAATCACAGCATCTCATGTCATGGAGCTCCATATCTCAACTATCAATCATGGACAGATGCAGTTTCTTTAGCTTCTTTTGCATAAGCCTATCAATAGTTTCATCTGTCCCCTTGCTCTTGTGCTGAAGAAACAGTGAACTACATTTTTTCCAAGATGTTTATGTTTTTATAGATTATTGCCATGTTTGCTTCACTGTTTCTTTTCTAAGCAAGGAGTCCTAATTTTCCCACCGATTCCTTGTAGAAAACTAATCCATATTCTTCACCATCCTTGTTGCCCCTCTCTGAACTTTTTCTAGTTTTACCATATTCTTTTTGAGAAGGGAGGAATGTGGGAGAGACAAATGTTTAGAACAATTCACATCGTCCAAGATACAGGAGTACCTTAAGTATGTACAGTAGCATAAAATATTTTAATTAAAAGCCCAAGATTTCACTTCAGAGTACTAGTAACCATCTTACAACCCAGTAGGTTTTAAATTTCCAGATAATTCCCTTCCAGCAATGAAATCTAAATTCAGTGTGCTTATTCCAGTAGGGCACTATGGTAGTGAAGTCCTCCCACATGCTTTTGGAATCATGTGTGGAGAGTATAAAGTCAATATTGTTGGTGTCCTTAGTAATACCTCCCTGAGATTTGTGCTACCAACTGCTCAGTCAAGAAGGAATAATTGTTCAGATGTTCACAAGTCAATGTTATCAGTGGTGTAACTGTACTGAAACCAACAGTGACCTGGTAAGATAAGCATTTAAAGGAAATACTAGCTTCTCATGGGGAAAATAAAGCTTCTTCTCAGAATCTAAAGTCTTTCAGATTATTTCAGCTTTATTTAATTTTGTAAAGTCTACATGGCCCCTGATTATTAGCAGCATTTTCTGCTTAATTTAACTTGTTTTTATCACACAGTACTATCAGTTTAAAAATTCCAAATTCCAAACTGGTATGCTTCTAACAATAAACTGTGTGCTTATTTTATTTTATGAAAAAAAAATTAATGATGATAAATTATGTTTTCTGGGAGGCATTACATTTCTGCCTCAGATCTTAAGCAACTAGAAGCTGGAACTTACACACTGACTTCCTGTCATTCCTAATGATGCTCCATGTCTACAAATTATTATCTTCCTTGGATCAGCCAGCAGTCACACATGAGCTTAATGAGAGCTGCCAAGCTTGACAAAATGACCTTTCTTTTCTCTCCAAAATATGCTCAAAATCAAGCTGGATGGGACTGTAGCCCAAAACTGCTTCTGGTTTCAAGCACAGAAATGAGGCACAATTCTTTTAGTATCCTATTGAACTGGCTGCTTTCAACTGTTTCCCATAGTGGCCAATAGTGTCCACAGTCGGTCCTATTTTGATGAGGACAAGGACAGTTCCTGATGGTTTGGGATCAGGGTAGTGGTGATTTGTTCTTTATGTAAATGCAACAAAGTTCAGAATGGCTTTCAAAATAAAATTCTGCTATTCCGTATTCATTATCTGATAGTGCTTTCCAGCTCAATTACAATGTAAAGATAATTTCCCTTGACTGGAAGCTCTGTAAACACATGCAAGTATACGTGGGTCACTGCATGTACTTGAAAATGCACTTGTGGTAGCACTGAGCAGGACAAGTGTCAACCCTTTTAAGTACTTTCATATCTTCAAGGAACTCAGACTTTATGATGACATATCGCTGTATTATAATTAGATATAATTCATTATATTTGAATATTAATGTTATATATAATAGTGTGACACACTGAAGTAAGACATTTGAATAAAAGTACCTCTTCTCTCACTGTGAATTATCATTTTAAAATACCATCATAGAAAATCATAAACAGTGGTAACTTACAGCATAATTTATGGCTTTCATCCAAAATTTTAAGTTATGGATAACAATTAAAACTCCACAGAAGAAAATACGTTTTAAGAATAAATACTGTAACTCTGGGCAATAAGTTTCCATTAGGCTCAGTAAGTGAAAGACTTCTTTTCACCTTGCAGATTGTTATAAGTCTTTGTTACTCAAAACCTGAGTTTCAGTTTCAGGCTTTTCAGTTTCTGAAAACAGAAGCCACTGACCAAAAGCATTTCCATGAGAACTGTGGTGTGGTTTTCATCCACAATGTTTTTTTGTCAAACAAAAGGTAATTCCAATCAAAACTTTAAGTAGCAGTAGGAAAACTGTATTTTACATGACTTTTAATGTAACCTAGGCCTTATGATTTTGTGAAAATCTTAGATTTTGTTAAAACTGAAAACCTAGAAATTTAAGTTATTAGATTTTCTCTAAAAATACTCTTATTATTCATTACCCAACATACAAATAACAGCCAAAGCTCAGCTAAATTACCGTGCAATTTCCCAACTTCACACAAATTAAAATTTCAGACCTCAGACTTTATTACTCAAATTTCAAAGTGAAATTGTAGCTTACACCTCTGGATACTTCTCAGCAGAATGCACAAGCCAAATGGAATAATAATTTTCTTTAAACCCCATGAAGAGTGGACTTAGCACATAAACAACTCTGACACCACCACTGGGAAAAATACTCTCCTCAAAATGCCATTCATTTTACACTCAGAAGTTTTGTTTCAGGGTAATTATCGACACCAGCATTTTAGCTTACATCATTGTAACATTTCTATGCAGTATTACTTTCCCACATGCAAATCCCCAATCATGCCTTGTTGCTGGATTGCAAGTCCCGAAATTCCAGGTACTTCACCAACACCCTTCTTGCCCCAGGAAGCATTGCCCAGTTTAGCATAGGAGTCCCAGCACTCAATCCAATAATAAGAATTTGAGTGATGATCTTCATTCCAGGTTTCTTCTTCTGTAGCTTTGCCTTACCAAATGTAAAACCACATCTGAGTTCTGTTTCACAAGTACTCACAAGAGCAGTGCATTCTTGGGATTAAGATAATCACTACTTTGTTTGCATTGGTTTTGGCTCAGACAGAGTTAATTTTCTTCATATTATTTGGCATGGTGATATGTTTTGGATTTGTGATCAGAACAGTATTGATAATGCCCTGATATTTTAGCTGTTACTGAGCAGTGCCTGCATAACATTAAGTCTTTCGTGTTTCTTATGCTGCCCCACAACATGAGCACCCTGGAGTGCTTGCATGAGCTGGGAGGCAACACATCCAGACAGCTGACCTCAACTGACCAAAAGAATATCACATACTGTATGGCAGCATGCTCAAAGATAAAATCTAGCGGTAAGGAGAAGGAAGAGGAGACTTTCAGAGTTATGCTTTCACATATAGCTTTTGCTTTACCTGTTAAGCTGTCTTTATCTCAACCCACAGGTTTTCTCACTTTTACCCTTCTCATTCTATTTCCCTTTGCACTGGAAGGAGTTGTGGGGCTGAGCTGCCCACTGGGGTTAACTTGCAACACCTATTGTGGAAAATTATCACTTCTTTTCCTCCAGAATATAAATGCCTCTTAACAGGCAGTTTTCCTTCTGAACTCTGACTTTGTGTGGAGTTGAAGTGACTTTCAAAGTCACCAGTGAAGTTCTAAATAGTATACTCACATGAAGCACCTTTCTGGTAATCATCTCCCTATTCAGAAAGAGGTGAAAGAAAACAACTTTTGTAGTATTCTCTCCCTGGGTTCCTACAGCTCTCCTTGTAGCATAAGACCCAAAGATTGTAATTGCTGTAAACTTTTGAAATTGTAGACAGGTAGATAAATGTGGCCTACCCTTAAAATCACTGTTAGAGAAAAGAAATTGTTGAAGACAAAACAATTTAAGTTTTTTATGTTATCTCTACAGTTTTTAAATGACAGCAGAATACAGCATCTACTTTTTCATAGGACTTAAAAACTGAGATATTTTTCAGATAATATATTAAATTCAAGTTTATCTAAAATGCATCAGGGAAAGAAAAGTAAAAGACAGAAAGGTACCTGTGGTAGAAGAGCAGTAAATCTACCAAATCACCCTAGAATAAAGTGAATTAATAGAAAATAAGCCATAAACTCGCCTCATTTAGTCAAGCAGAGATATGATAAGTGAGATCGGCTCGATGAATATTTCAGAGACGTGTGTGCTGAGCATTTACAACTTATACCATCTTAACCTTTCAAATTCAGAGAAAAATGTAGAGAAATGGAATAATGATAATAATTTAGACAAAGAAAAGGTGATAACAGTAAAATCGGTAGTGTTACTGCATTATGAAAGTATTCATTAGCACCTTTAATATCCATTAGAGATTTACTAATGCCAAAGATTACATGATAAGATTATACACCTTTTTCAAATCATTTGACAGGCAACACATTAATAAATGGACATTCAGGTATAGTGATTTGCCCATCAAAGAGTAAAATTAAGTGATATTTTATGAATTGTGCAAAAATATTGAGGTGTTATGAGAGAAAGTCTGTGAATTGACTCTCCTAAAATGCTTTAACTGCCCTGTTACTGTGCAACTTGCTGCAAGCTAAATTCACTGAGTCATCCTTCAGCTGTCTAATAGAAGAGATAATGCACTGTATCAGGGGTTAATCTGGTTAACATGCATCTTTCTGTGGCATCTTTAAGCCTTTAGAAGACATTATAAAGGTCAAAGTTTTAAATCTTATCTAAGATTTTTGTTTTCCCCCAAGAAAGCAAACCAAAACAATCTTAATTGAAAATAATAAAGATTAAAATTATTAAAAGATTTAAAGGATGATGATAATAAAAATCTGAGAAACCTACCTTTGCTCTATTTTTTTACATTTTTTGAGAATTAGACAAAATATTCATCAGTGAATGATAAGCATAAAAGTTCTCTGCAACAGTGTGAGACACACACTTTGTCGGTGAACCAAAGTTAACAAGTCCTAAGAGCTCTAATAATGGCTTTGTCCTGACAAAGCTTGCCATTTAGGCTGGAGATAACCTTAGTCTTCCCTTTAGAGCTGCAGAGATTGTCAGAATCCTGGTAAAGTATCAATTGTAACACCTGCAGGCAGTGAAAAAAGGGACAGTGGAGAAAAAGAGTATTTTTTTCACTGTATATTACCAAGACAAATTAGAGTTAAGGCTTGTTATTCCATGATTTCAGCAAAAACTTAAGCCCGGTATTCTGCAAGATGGCAAAGCTGAAAACCTGTCTGAAAACTATTCAATTCTAAATAAATAGTAGATGGGATTAGGAATCTCTTCCTGTGGATCAGATAGAGTAAATGAGGTCAAATTTGAATGTGTCAGTTCTCAGAAGATGGTTATGCAATAGTCAAAGTTTTGCTGTCTTACCACAGATTAGTTATTATTCAAAGTTTGCTCTTTCTTTTACTAGAGTGTTGGTTTTAGACATATGAATTGGTCCTCTGTTACTTAAAGTACCAGATCCCATCTGGATTTCAATTACTTTTTGAGTAGACATCTCTTTTTTTCCCTAAAATAACCTCCTTAATCTTTTAATCCATTGTAACAACAAAAAAGATCACTCAGATAGTAGGAAAGAGGTATAATTTTCATAAAATTATTAAAATTATCAACATCAAGGTCTTTTCAGATTTTCATGAAAAGTTTTTTGTGAGATACATTGTGTTTATCTCTACATATAATAAATAAATGAGAGAAAAAAGCAGATTAGAGGCTGAAGCCATTGAAGGAAACATTCACAGTTTTTCTACCAGATCAAAGTAGGCTGCCCTAAGAAAGGGAGTAATCTTTATTCTTGAAAGAAGAAAAGTCATTAAGAAGTAACCTTCATTTTCCCTGGGGCCATTTCCAATTGTTGCTAACCACCAAATATGATTTATTTTTTTTTTAAATACTGGGTAACTATACTGTTATTGGAGTGAATGTAAAGTACGACTTACTAAGATATTATATTCTATTATTCATAGGCAGTAAACAGTCCAGAGTGGCTACCCCTGCATACCACATCCTGATGAATGAGCAAGATCTTCAGCGACTGATGATTAATTTTCTGCTGCTGCAGCATCAGTCAGGAGCAAATCAGGTTAGTATGTCAGACAGCACGCTGGAGGAAACTTCCTTATCTTCCAGTAGAGCAGAAGTTTTGGTCATTTGTTTCCAGCACTGACAGCCACCTCTCAACTCTCCACATTTACATGCACCTCCTCCAAAAAAGTACTTGTAAGTTTACAAAGTAATCGTGGAGTCAGCATGGGATGCAGTTTTTCACATAAAAAGATTTAAGAAACTGTTATGCCTACTACATTTTATGCTTGAGAGATGAACGTTGTACTGAAGTCTACCCACAGATTCAAAACAGACACTTTAACATACCTAAGTAAAGGTATCTTGTGACACCACCGCCCCCACAAACAACAAAACAAAACCAAAACTAAACAAATTATGGGCTTTTGCAGCATGCTGCCATGACACTAAATGGGGCTGCCATAAACTGGAAAGATGTATTGGAAAAATGCTGTGTAAGTGCAGAAATTGCTTCTATTTTTTGAATTTGAATGTGGAAAAAAGAAAATTTGAAAGGAAAGAAATGCTGATTTGCAATAAATCTTTTAAGATCTTTACCTTTGGTAGCAAAGGAACACCTAGGTAAGTTCATTGGCAGAGACTGGGAAGGAAGAAAAGGAGACCTCACTACTGAAATGTTTGGCAACACTGTTTAATTATTTAGTTGTCCTTTTCAAATGTAAAAGTCAAGTTCCATGTCTGGTGAAATCACAGGACCTAGCAGGCCTGTTAAGAGAGACCTGAAAGAGATATGCCAACACAATGAAAAGACAGCAACAGCTCCCACAAATTACATGATGCAAGAACCAGTACCATGCACCCTGTGATAGTGATGCTTGTAATAGTAGAGCTGTCTGCACAGCCACCAGACAAGGCTCCCGTCTTCTTTCAACCAAAACAGTGGAGGGTGATGACATGGAAACAAAACAGTGAGAGACTTATGACATGGAAATACACCAGAAACACTTCAGTGCAAAACTGTGTTTTAGCACAGTTCAGCATATAACAGTTTAGGATGTTTTAAGAATAAACTTGGTTTATATATTTCCTAAACAACGCCTTGGACTTAACAGCTGGCTATGCACCATTTCAGTATCAGGAAGAGACTTCAGACATAGTTCTACATCACCTGTGGCCACCACAGAGTAATGGGAGTAACACATTTCCCACTGCTGGAAAAGTAGGACCATTAAACACTTTATCTTCTTTGACAGTTTTTGCCAAAGAGGAGGAATTATAAAAGGAGGAATCTAAAGAGAATGAGATACCAAGCCACATGGAAGGAATGTAAAGGTTGCTGGAAAAGATGTGAATGACTGTGGGCAGGTTAGCATGGTAGGGCAAAGGTATGCAAAGGAGTCTTCCTGCAGCTACAGAATACTGAAGTGGTAAAATGTTGATATGGGAGTCACCATGGGTCTAGGAAGGCTTGATATGTTAGATCAACTGTAAATCTGAAAGACTGCAACATGAGATTCCTCATTTAATTTCTCCCTGACTGAACCAAATCATTTAAAATACTGGTCTGTATTGATCTTCAACAGTTTTAAGTACTTGTTTAAAGTTTTGCACACATGGCCTTCATTGAGTTCTAAAATATTTATGGAGGAGCAAAGTAATTTATCTTACTATTAGAAAATGTCTTAAAGTGAAGTAAATGTGAATAGAACTGTAGAATAGCATGCATTCTATGCTAATTTAATTTCTCAGGAACTTAAGTAACCTAGTGATCCATCTGAGCTACCATTCTTCCCAGAATCACAGAAAGCAAAAGAACCTGGAATAGCATCTTTCTCAGAAATCAAAGAGGATCTTTTATGTTAAAACCATATTTTTGATTAAAAGGCCTTCTGTTCTTCTAGTATGCATTTTGCTTTTCACATGAGTTGAAATTTGAGAGTTCATATAAAAGTTTTAAGTGATGCTACAGAATACTTGAAAGGCAAAAAAAGAGAGCAATTAAGAAAACAACAACAACAAAACCACACAAAACCACCAACAAAATTCTTTTAGATACACTGCAAGGTAGTTTTATGGCATTTTGACATTTGGCTGGTAATAGAACGGAAGCAAAATCAAACATCATGCCACTGCACAGCAGATAGCTTTCATGCCCTCCTTGGACTTTATGTGTCACAAAAATGTAATCCTGCTACAGTGGGAAAAAAACCTACAGATAACAAGTGTATGTTACATGAGCTCTTCATTAACTTTTAAGAGTAATATACATTCTCATGCCAAGATATTTAGGGTGAAAAAAAATGATGAAAGAATTCTCCAAAAAGGAAACTTGTATTTCTTTAAAAAAAAAATATAGATGTTCACCTTTATCAGCAAGCCATGTCACATCATAAGAACTGGGAACTGCCCAAGCACACGTTAAATGTACAGGAAGTTCAAGAGCTCAGGCAGCAGCAAAGCTCTCAGCTGATATTTCTGATTTTCCACATACAAAGTTGTTTACATACTGTGAACTCTAATGCATCAAACATATGCCAGATTGTGGCAGTCTTCACCATATTTCTGTTCAACAGAGCGTCCCCTTTATTGTCTAGAGCTGATTTCTTTCTCAGCTTCAGAGTTTGTATGTGTAGCCCTGGATTCTGAAGAGGGAATTACTCAAAAGATACTTAACAACTAAAATCCCTTCCATGAAGATGAACTAACACTGATGAAATCTCACTTAACTCCAGACTCCCTCCACTGAAAGGCTTCATGAACATTTGAGTTAATGGGAGGGACTCTGCATTATCAAAAGCAGTCTTTCTTAAACTTATGCAAATGGCAACCTGTCATTTCACAAACTGTAGACTGCTACTGAAATTCCCAAAGTACTATCGGAATATTTCTAAACTATGAATTGGTTAGATGGTAAAACTGTTACATCAAAAGCACACTTCTCTGAGCCTCACTGTGGAACTTAATTTTTTCAGAGGAGTCAAAGAAAATTGTTTTTTGCAGGAAAAGTCTTACTTTGAATGAGGTAATGAACTGTGAATTATTCAAACTTACCAGGAAAAAATTCAACTGCGGGTATCTGAGGGAATTACTGGCTCTTCCACACAAGTCTAGGTGAAAGCAGCCTCTAATGTAAACATAAACTTCCTCTTATCTGTCTCTACTTAACCATGAACACTAAGTTTAGTAGGTTTCTCTATTCCAACTTTATTCTGCATGCAAGTAGAGTGAAAAATGTAACAGAAGCTCCAATTTATGAAACTAAAGGATAAAATCTATAATTATTAATTTACCCAGACATTTAGAATTTCAAAATTTCTCTCAGTCGCTTAGTGTATTTTGTATAGATAAGTGGAAAAGCAGGATCATGAGAACTTTGATATTTCCTCTTTAATTTCAAGCCATTATTTATTTGTTTTCATAAATGTATTTTAATGTACATTCAGACAATATGGAGAAATGCCTCTTCACTGAAGTTAGTGGAAGTTAGTGTCTATTTACCACCACCTGCAGATCTGGCCCACATTTCATTGTTTTGCTGAAATGTTCTAAAAAATTAAGTGAGTAAATAAAATTTAAACCCTTGTGCTTGAAACCAGGCTTTGGACAACCAGAAGAATACAACTAGTGTCCAACCATCTGCAAATTACAGGAATACAGTTTATCCCCTGCACATTCCTCTTCCAAAATATTAAATGGAATATTTGCCACTTTGTCTCTTAAGCTTCTCCATAGCTAACATAGGACACATAAAAATTAAGTTTGCCATAAGTCACACAGCAGATAGTAACAGGTGCATACTATCTTAATGCTGGAACAATAAATGTAGGCTTAAAAATTATTGTCAGCTTTTTCCCCAAGACACCTCTTACTTGATTTTCTCCATTTTGAGAGGTTACAGTGGGGAAGTTTGCCCAGTCATCAATTAGCAGAAGAAAACTATTAACAGAAAAAAAAAAATAAATTGTTTCATCTGTATTTCTAGATACCAAAAGAGAAAGTAAAAACTAAAAGCATTTACTTCCCAATAGCTTCCTCTGCACTGTAGTTAAAACACCAAATTTAGCTGTCATTTATACTGTGTGTATTACTTTTAAACATAACGACCCGTAAAAATAACCCTAACACCTTATATGAGTGTTAAACACACTGAATTTTTACTGAAGCAGTGATAAACACTCCAGCAAGCTTTGTCCTTTTGTGCTGCTTAGGTGACAACAAAGAGCAGGTTCTTTGCGTTGAATGTTGTAGAAGGGCAAGTTTCCAAGAAGACAACAGGGTAGGCTCACTCCTTTTGGCTTGGACAGGCTTTTGCCTTCCCCGTCTTTCTTTTCTCACTGCTGTCAGTGGATCCCACAACATCTGCCATCCGGGAAGCACATAAACATGTCTCTAGAGGTATCCACACAGGGTTGTTCAGCTGCAAGTTCTGGACAGCCGATTCATTTTGCTCAGTGTACTTCAGTAAGATACAGTTGTCATTCAGTTGTTCACAAGTCAAAATAAAAGCCTGCTCATCAAAATTGATGTCTTCCAGGGCATCATCCCTGATTTGAACTTCAGCATTGGCATGCCACACATTGTCGCTAAGTTTCGCTAAGTTCCACTTTCAGTGAGATGGCAGTCAAGACCTGAGCTTTCTCAAAGATCTTCAGGCACTTCATAAACGAAAACAAATTAAGTTAATAAAGTTTAAGGTCTTAATAAAGAACAGGTTGGTCTCAGTAATAATATAGTAATGACCCAGGAGAAAAGCGTTTACCTGTACAAGTGAAATTCAATATTCATTCTCACAACAGAGTCATGTTTCCATATAGTATCCATTCCTATATGGGTGAACAACTTTCTGATAAGTACTGGTAAAGTAGTTATATTCACCACCTAAATTAATTTCACCTAAAAGAGGTCAGTTTGATGGTTCTCCTACTTACTGTAGCTAACACTGTGCTAGCACCTAAAAATCCAGTCCACAACCGGATTTCTGTCATATCCTGTTTTGCACATACAAAGAAGATCAGAAAGAGCTCTTGCAGGCTTTGCAGTTCTCAGCTTAATAATCAGTGTGTACATATACCAAGTAAGCAAACAAAACAACTTCATGACCTAGTCTCACTTCTATTATGTTGTCATTTTCCCCTTCTTTCTTTTATTTGCATATTTCTGTGTAGCAGAAGCAACACAGATCACTTTACAAACTTACCAACAACAGCTGCAGATTTATTTTCTCCTATTCATTTTCATAATGTACTCAGCAGTTTTAAATGGACCAGAAACAGTATTTCTGTTGCAATGCATTATCATAGAAAACAAACGATAGCTATCCAATGTTTACACACTGCAAGACCTTTAAGATAAAGACAGCTTTGTTACGTGCATGGAGTGCAACTACCATCTCTGGAACCCAGTACGAATAGTGGCTTTCAAGCAATAAGATGTGTTAATATGTCCTGAATCAGTAAATAGATACTAAAGAGAAAATGAAACACAAATGGAAATACACACATCTATATAAAGTAGACAGGTGTTTTTACAGGTTTCCCAGTGAACAAAATAGCCTATTACTTTGTCCTGGTAAGCGAGAATTGATTTTATTGACTATAATATTAGCTATAATATTAGCTAGTTTCATGAAAAATATTTTGCACTTGGATTTCCTCAATGTATTTGTTTTGAGTTAAATGTTTTGAAATCCTTGAATTAAAAACACTATCTGTTCTCTCTCCAGTACTCAACCTTACTAAGATTTTATATAACTATTAGATTCCATTGAACTGACTATTTTTTTCATACTATGAACACTAATGAAGAAACTTTAAAAACTTGTTTGAATTTGTCTGAGACTCCCCCAACATCAGAATTTTCCCATTTCCCCTGAGTTTTAGGAGCCAAAGTACACTGCCGAGAGAGCTTAAACCTAAAAGCAATAACAGTTCTTCATATATATAATCATGTACGTTCATATATGTATATGTATGTGTGCACTTATATATTTACATATTTGCATGCTTTCCCTGATGGGGAACTCTGAGTTTTCAAAATTATTTCCTTTCTGAATGTCACCAAAGGCAGAAATAATGACAGGGAGATATCAAATGCTGTAGAATACCTCAGACTGCCAATTTTACTTATACAGTCAAAAAACTGCAAAAAAAATATTTTACACTGCTAGAAAAAAAAAAAAAAAGAATAAAAACAACAAAACAACAAAAAGTAACAAAAAAAGAAAAGGACCTGCAAGTGGAAGCAATTAATATTGCCCTTATGCTTATTCTTGTTTTACTAGCCTTTGACACTGCCAGGTTCTAAAAAAAACTTTAAAAAACTTTCACATAACTTAGAAGTGACTAACATCTTTTATGATATATATCTGAAATCTTCCAATTCCCCTTCTTCTCCAAGCTGTTAAACAATTTGAAAAACCTTGATCCATAACCAATACCTGATATTTTTAAGTATATCTAGAACTCAGTTCATAAGTGTTACAAACAACTTATATCAAGTAACATCCTTAATTTCCATTGCTTTCAGGAGAGCTAGCCTTTTGTTTCTCCTGCCTATCAGGATGAATTTAAAGTAGCTAAATTCCACTTTGTTTGTCCTATCAAAATGAATTAAAAATAGTTAAATCCCAAATTATGTTGACTGTGGAATAACAACAATAAAACACAAATTGATAACAATGATAGTTATGATCTTATTAATAATTGTAATAACAACAATAATCATAATAATGACCTAGAACCCACCCCATTGTAATCAGAAGCAATCTCCCTGGACAGCTTTTCTAGTAAATCAGCTTTATCAAATTCAGTGTGTACCTGAATTTCATCTGATTTGGTGACTAGATTTTAGCATTCAGTCATCATCCCTGCTGTACTGAACTTGGTGACTACCTTGGTTTCATCACGAGTAACTCTGATGCCAGATAGCAGGATGCAGAACACAGCAATCAAACCAAAAATGAGAATCAATCCAGCCAACAGGTCAAACAGAAAAGACAGAAGATTGTTTAGGATGCCCATGGTTACATGTGCCCTGATCAGGTAAAAGCAGAATTATGCCCTTCAGAGAGCTCTGCATACCAGTGCTGGCATTCTGTTAGCCTCTCATTAAGCCACTGGCAGCAGCTTCTGCTGGAGTGTGTGGGAAATTCTACATCACAATTGGTGGTGTAGGGACAGCACATAAACCTCGCATATGTGATGTGCCCTTGGGCAGTTCCCATCTCTTACATGTCATGACTTTCCAGTCTTCACATAGCCATATCATTATCAAACTAACCAAGTTATTCAGAAAATTTGAGTGCTTCCCAACAATAACCAGTGGACATACTAAGTTTACCTAACCAGTAGGTCATTTCTGCATTTGGTCCTTATCCATTATATACATAATCATGGACCAGAGATCAAAGATCATAGAATCACAGGACTGCTGAGGAGGGCAGGGACCTCTGGAGATCTTCTAGTCCAACCTCCTGTGCAAGCAGGGTCACCTACAGCAGGTTGCTCAAAGCTGTGTCCAGTCATGTTTTGATGGGTGCTTGAGTGTTTGACTGCCTTGACTTGAGAGTACAAACATAATTCCTTCTGTTCATCTGTGTTCCAGACTGTGCTCACTGCATCTCGTCCCTTCACTGTATGCCACCAAGAAGAGCCTGACTCCCTCCTCTTTACACCTTTCTAGGACATGTTTAAATACATAGATAACATGCTAATTCTTCTCTTCTCCAGGCTAAGGAGTTCCCGAGCTCACACTTTCTTCTCAGAGGAGAGATGCTCCAGTCCCTACTGATATCAGCCATATTCCAAAGATATCATAAACCTTACAATTTCTACATCACACAAAGCCACTGAGCCAGATTAACTAGTTTGCTGGAATGTAGTGCAAATTTGAAGTACAGAAAATTAACTTTCTTTTGAAGAAATGCCTAGGTCACTGAAACAACACTACATCTTACTTTTATTATATTTAGTAGTCTTCTTTTTAATACAGTCAATGGAAAACAATAGAAAAACTATGTACTCATATTGCTATTTAAACTGCAATACTGCATCAAGATTCCACATGAACATTTATGAAGCTCTTATTTGCTATTTCTTCTGAATATTTTACTAACTTATAAGTTAGCAACAAGAAAAACATATCAGTTTTGTATATACACCACCATATATCTGTAGATTTGTGCTTGAAAACAGCGAATATAACTCATTAACATACCTTACACTGAGTCTACTTGCCAAGACAGCATATGTGAAAAAATGAAGTTTAAAACAGCTTTCAATCAAAGATTTGTGTTTATATGTAATCATTTTCATACTCTGAATGAAATGCATAGTCTTGGTTTGGGGTGTTTTGCTTGGATTGAATTGCCAGCTGATCTTTCCGGGTATAGAGAAGGTCTCTGGAGGCACCACAATAAATGGGGCTGGCACTGACTCAAGCACACTCAGCCCAAGGTTTGTATTTAATTTGAAAACACCTAGCTTTTTCCAAAAACCCTGTAAGACTTTCATTTTGAGAACTTCATGGTTCATAATCCTACTAAAAAATCAACTTCTGGAATTTGCCTGAGACTTTAAGAAGGCATGCCAGTTTGCCTAGGGCAAAGAGGAAAATTCAAGATGGAAGTTTTGTTGGGTTTACTAATAGAAGGAAAAAGAGCGAGACTCAGCCTTAGAAATGTTTGTGTCCTATCAGTAGAGTTTTAACAGTTTTATAATATCCTGAGAGTCCAGTGCCCTATGAAATGTGTGTCTGCAGCAAATTTTAACTTAAAGGCCACATCTGCATATAGTAAAAATGCTCTGGAGTTTGATTAAGATCTTGTTTTGTCTACCCCAGCAGAAGGAAATCTCTTGTGTACTTCTGGTTCTTGCATATACAGAAGAATCTTTCTGGATCCACATTAAACATGCTAGGAAATAAAAAGAAATAATGGAATAAGAAACATGATACTGTCATACCTGGAAAGCCTAGTGATTTTCTTATTTTGCTGTAGATACAGAGAATGATACAGATCTCAATCTTTACCCAATAAAGTCACCTTTTATAGAGAAAAAAATGAACCTTTAAGTTTATTGGGTTTTCTTTGCATTCTCATAAAATTATAAAAGAATTAGCAGCTTATTTTGGTAAATGAACACCCACGTGTCCCAGTTTTACAGAGCATCAATAACCAGATGTAGCCAGCACACCATAAAAAATGAAACAGAAGGTACATCTATGTTAGCATTTTAGACAAGCTGAGGACTGCGCTTTGGAAGCAGAACTTGTGCTTATCACTGCTTACTGCACTTTGGCTGGCACTGTGGAGTGGCTTGAAAGTGCCATCACTACATTCCTTCTGTATAAAACCACACGGGGAATTAGAGTCCAGAAGCATACAAGACTGGAGCTATTTCATATCACCTCTAAGAGAATTATAATACAGCTGACAGGTCCTCACAGCTATTTCCCTACAGACCACTTCTATTAAGCTACACTATCTGCTAATGGATACATAGCCCTAAAGAGCTGCCTTTTCCACTATAGACATTTTTTTATCCCGGAGAGAGATCTGTTACTCCCTCAAATTGAACTGTCACCTGTTCTGCCTGATATTAAGAACTACAGCTACTACCAAAGCACTTGTCAGAGCCCAGTAAAAGTATTTCTGATACTATGATAGCTTGTAAAAATCTGCAGACAAAAATCTCATTGGCATGGATGCTTGGCTAGCTGGCTTTTGAAACTGTTTTTGTGTTTTATGAATAATTACAAATTTAAGCAAAAAATGCATCAAAAATTTTTGCAATTTAAATTTTAATAACTTATTGTTAGGTACAAAACCACTCTGTTCCACTGTAGTGTTTTGTGTCAAAGAGTATTTTTTTTGATTTAATATCAGAAAGGAAAATCAGGAATAACTTCCTTCAACATGGAATATGTTTTCATTCAGCAAAATTTTTTAAAAAGTCTTAAAGGGAGAAATACTAATGCATTTTCTTTGAAGTTATGCTGGAAAACAATCTTGTCATTTTCTTCCATGTATGACTTCTTCACATATGTACATAGACACGTTTATTAAAAAATAATCACATTCTCTGCCCATCTAATTTTCACAGTATTCTGGACCATACATAGTGCATAATCTAATGAAATTCAAATCCTGGATCTATCATAACAAAATTAATTATTGCAATCAGCACATGTGTTTACCTTTCCAGGGACAGCTTCTTTCTGGCAAAGCAGGTAAGCAATATTATCACGCCTTGGTTTTCCCTTCGTAATGAACAGAACAGGATAGTATGTTTTTTTACATACAGTAACACCTGTCGTGGTTGTCTGTGGGGAAAATACTGATTGTTTTAGAAAGATCCACATTTCTAGAGTGGTGTACGTGAAAATTATTAGGTAGCTGTTATAATTTTATATTTTTGTTTGTTTGTTTTGTTTTCAAGAGAACGTGTACAGCTTCAGCTTCAGAAGTGAAAAGTAATCTATTGCTCTGTGAAGATTAGCTGTAACATGAAGAATCTGAATGAGCCATTTTTATCTTGGGTTTCAAATCCCCATTGTAGAAGTTCATAAAGAAAAGGTCATTTTGTATTCACAGGCCTCATATCTTTCAGCAAGAGAAGAACATTCACTGGCATTATGAAGAAAAATCTGCATTTGCTTTTATAAAGAGGTTTTGCTTTATCTGTGATTTCTATTTTTTTCAAGACAACATCTCTTAAAGATAGTTTCTGAATGCATAATGTTTAAATATACATATATTTGTGAAGGGAGATGATAAGGATGAAAAAGTGTTTCATATTTTGTACATAATGACAATTCATGTTCTTGCTACAATAACTTGAACAATACAGTTCAGTATCTCTGCAGGTACCAAACAGCAAGAATTCAGAAGTTCTTGGCTTCTACTTATAGAAGGATAAAAAGAGGTCTGATTTATTATTTGCAAGCATTCCTTTCTTTATAAGCTCTGAAGAGAGGACAATAGGAAACAATTCCCCCATTCTCTGCTTCTGTTCTGCATAAAAATGAATCTTGGTTCTGTTTCTGTTTTAAAAATTACCATAATGCAAACAATTACCACGCTGTTCACAAGTCAGGTTTAAACACAACTGTTACTTTAATTTGATACCCTTTAATTTTGATGCCCATTCCTTAGAAGTTCTGGTGTCTTTATCTCCAACTTCAGATTTCTATTGATTTTCAATGGCCAGGATATCACAGAATCACAGAATCCCAAGGATTGGAAGGGACCTCAAAAAATCACCTAGTCCAACCCCCCTGCAAGAGCAGGGTAACCTAGAGTACATCACACAGGAACTTGTCCAGGCAGGCCTTAAATATCTCCAACGTAGGAGACTCCACAACCCCCCTGGGCAACCCGTTACAGTGCTCTCTCAAAGTAAAGAAATTTTTCCTGATGTTCACATAGAACCTCCTATGCTCCAGTTTACACCCATTGCCCCTTGTCCTATCACTGGACATCACTGAAAAAAACCTAGCTCCATCACCCTGACACTCACCCTTTACATATTTGTAAACATTGATGAGGTCACCCCTCAGTCTCCTCTTCCCCAAGCTAAAGAGACCCAGCTCCCTCAGCCTCTCATAAGAGAGATGTTCCATTCCCTTAATCATCTCTGTGGCTCTGCGCTGGACTCTTTCAAGCAATTCCCTGTCCTTCTTGAACTGAGGGGCCCAGAACTGGACACAATAATCCAGATGCAGCCTCACCAAGGCAGAGTAGAGGGGGAGGAGAATCTCTCTTGACCTACTAACCACACCCTTTCTAATGCACCCTAGGATGCCATTGGCCTTCTTGGCCATAAGGGCACATTGCTGGCTCATGGTCATCCTCCTATTCACCAGGACCCCCAGGTCCCTTTCCCCTTCACTACTGTCCAGCAGGTCAGCCCCCAACCTGTACTGGTACATGGGGTTGTTCTTCCCCAGATGCAAGACTCTACACTTGCCCTTGTTGAATTTCATCAAGTTTCTCCCCGCCCAAATCTCCAGCCTGTCCAGGTCTTGCTGAATGGCAACACAGCCCTCTGGTGTGTCAGCCACTCCTCCCAGTTTAGTATCATCAGCGAACTTGCTGAGGGTACACTCAGTTCCCTCATCCAGGTCGTTGATGAAAATATTAAACAGCATTGGTCCCAGCACTGACCCCTGAGGGACTCCACTAGTCTCCAGTTCTTTTCCTTACTTCATTATTTAAACAATGTCATGTAAATAACCTGGGAGAACTGCTATTCCATACCTCACAATAGAAAGACAACAAAAGTCTGGCTCCATTTCTTGTTTCAAATACCTAAGTCTTTCAGCTGTCTTCATGTTTAATCTTTGTTTTTCCTGTTATTGTAAAGTATTATTCAAAACATCCTAAAAAATGCCAGTAATGTTTGCACATAATAAAGACAGATCTGTTTTTAGATCAGGCTGGAGATGAAGGGTAGAAAAAGTTCCACTCCTTTCAGCTTCTCAATACTAAGAAGCATAGAAAAGCTTAGAACAGCTTCTCCATACCTGCAGCTTCCCAGAAATTACTGTAATCTGCTCACTGCTGCACATTCTACTTATCTTAATGAGATGCCACCTTATTCCTGCCAAAGGCCATAAAAAAGGATGTTGAAACATCATCCCTCATAAGCTCCAGGCAGTGAAACTGAAATGGAGTACGAGTTTTAGGAAAGCCACTTTTGCTGACTACCATTAGATCTATCTTCATTTAAATGACTTGTGTGTTGGAAAATTATTATTACTACACTAAATGTGTCATGTTCTTTCCACAAAGCACATAATATAGTTTAATATAATGAAATAGTTTAAATCTACCCAGTTTAATTGTCCCTGCTTGTATTACATAACTGTTGGTGTGTAATCAATAGGATACGCTCACTTAACAAAGGCAAATTATTTCACTTGAGGTTCTTCTGGCCTTTTCAGGCTGAACTACAGCTCTAGACAGCGCTATAGGTTATATTTAAAAGTGCAATATTGAAGTCTAAAACAATAAGGACTTTTTTCTAAATTACTTTTTATCCTTAATAAATTACAGAAAAATAAAAAATTGTCTCAATTTATCACTTACAGTAACCTTAACGAAATGTTTAAACTCAGGCGAAGAGATTCGTTGGCTTGCGTGAGAGTGCACTGATGCTGCTTTCTCATGCATATTTAGGGAGATCAATATTGCCTCACAGGCACTTAAAGGATCATAGATTGGACTGGTAAAATCAACTACTTTACATGTTCAGGCAACTTCAATATTGGATACATCCAAGCACCCAAAAGCACCTGAATCAGTATCAGTCCTCTTAAGAGCTCTAAGTACCCGTACCAATCTGACTGGAATGGGGAAAAGGACTGAAAAAGGTCAACAAAAGCACTTCTCTGAAAATTTACATAGGAAAATAATAAAAAAATCAGATCATTTGAAAGAAAACACATTTTCAGGCTTTGTTCTATTTACTCGATTATTTTTATCTTATACACTCAGAAATACAATATAAAGTTTAAAAGGTGCATATTCTCATTTAATCTAAGATGGTGGTGAGCCAACAGGATTCAATTTACAAAGCAGTCCTTCCACTTGTTGCAGAAAAGACAAGATTCACTGTACAATCTAGATCAGCCCACTGTCTCAAATGCTGTCCACCGCTAGACTGCATTACAATAGAGGTTCAGTTCCACTTGCCCAGTATTACTCCTCACTTTTTCATGGCTGTGAGACCAACCATATTTACATTTTTTTAGTGTATTGAACGCAGATTGCCAATAACTTTTCTATCAGCCAAGTCATAATATTAACAAAAAAAACATTAATTTTCTAAATTATAGCAAAACCCAGGAGAACTAGCAACAAACTTCAAGAAAGCCAAAGATTATCCTGCACGACAAGTAAAAAGTCCATTTATTACATAGAGGTATGTTAGACCTACCTTTTCTCTTTGAATTCGTGGTATATAGAATGTCTTAATGCAAAATGAGTCAGAGACAAATATGCTTCAATAACCTCCCAGGACTCACGCAGGTCTTGCCATGACTTTGACTATATGGCTGCTAGCAAGCTGACTTCAATCAGCCTGATATTTATAGAGAAAACTTTAATTAGGCATTTCATGCAGTGGGCACCATGTAATTGGCATGAATACACCTTCTGTGGAGAAGCTTGATTAGTCATAAATAAGCATTGCAGCAATGCCGAGGGTAATAGATGAATACTGTGTTTTACTTGTACCAAGGATAATTAACTTGTTTGTAGGAAAGTTTGTGTCATAAAGCTATAGTCCCAACATTTTAGGTAATGAGCACGGACTAATTTAAGATCATAGAATCATAAAATCACAGAATAGTTAGGGTTGGAAAAGACCTTAAGATCATCTAGTTCCAAACCCCCTGCCATGGGCAGGGATGCCTCACACTAGACCATGTAACCCAAGGCTCTGTCCAAGCCAGCCTTGAACACTGCCAGGGATGGAGCATTCACAGCTTCCCTGGGCAACCTATTCCAGTGCCCCAGCACCCTCACAGGAAAGAACTTCTTCCTTAGATCTAACCTGAACTTCCCCTGTTTAAACCCATCATCCCTTGTCCTATCACTGCAGCCCCTGATATAAAGTTCTCCTCCAACATCCTTATAGGCCCCCTTCAGATACTGGAAGCCTCCTATGAGGTCTCCACACAGCCTTTTCTTCTCCAGGCTGAAGAGACCCAATTTTCTCAGCCTATCTTCATATGGGTAGTGCTCCAGCACCCTGATCATCCTTGTGACCCTCCTCTGGACTTGCTCTAAAAGCTCCATGTCCTTCTTATGATAAGGACACCAAAACTGCACACAGTACTCCAAGATGATACAAGATATCCCAATTGCAATGATTCATTTGCAATTGTACAAACAAAAGTGAATATATACAGTTGTATAGGTGTAATTGGAGTTTGATAGTCAAACTTTTTTGCAGAATAATGACAATTAGATACACATATTAGATGTCTCTGGTGAGCAGGTTCCCAGATGGAGTGGAAGAGCTGATTTTACTCCAGCTCCTGTGATAACGAAGAATAATCCCTTTCACCATGACTTAAGTGTCCAATGCTGTGATGACCATTAGAGGGGCCCTGCCTCCAGCCAGGTGGAGGTAGGGGACGATCGGATTTACTGGACTGTGTGGATCAGATGGCCTGGCACATCAGTTCCACAGAAGTATAAGGCTCTAGTAGATACCGGTGCACAGTGTACCCTGATGCCATCAAGCTGTCAAGGGGTGGAACCCATCTATATTTCTGGAGTGACAGGAGGATCCCAAGAGTTGACTGTGCTGGAGGCTGAAATCAGCCTGACTGGGAGGGAATGGCAAAAACACCCTATTGTGACTGGTCCAGAGGCTCCATGCATCCTCGGCATAGACTACCTCAGGAGAGGGTACTTCAAAGACCCAAAAGGGTACCGATGGGCTTTTGGTATTGCTGCTTTGGAGACTGAGGAAACTGAGCAGCTGTCCACCTTGCCTGGTCTCTCAGAGGATTCTTCTGTTGTGGGGGTGCTGAAAGTCGAAGAACAACAACTGCCAATTGCGACCACAACAGTGCACCGGCGGCAATATCACACCAACCGAGACTCCCTGATTCCCATCCATCAGCTGATCCATAGACTGGAGAGTCAGGGTGTGATCAGCAGGACCCGCTCACCCTTTAATAGCCCCATATGGCCAGTGCGAAAGTCTAATGGAGAATGGAGACTAACAGTAGACTATCGTGGCCTGAATGAAGTCACACCACCATTGAGTGCTGCTGTACCGGACATGGTGGAACTTCCGTACGAACTGGAGTCAAAGGCAGCCAAGTGGTATGCCACGACTGATATTGCCAATGCATTTTTCTCAATTCCTTTGGCAGGCAGGCAGGCCAATGGCGGGCGAGGGGCCGTGGGCCGGGCCGTGCTGCCAGGGCAGCTGTGTGTGTGGGACACTGTGGTCCCACTGCCAGGCGTCATTTTTTGCCGGGTGGTCATGGCACCGGGTGGGGCCTGCACAGATCGGGTCACACACAGGCCAGACTCCATGGCTGGCGTGGTCCAGGAGGAGCCGGGGGCTGCTGCTACTCTCCCCACGACATACACGCGTTGGTGCTTGGGTCGGTGAATGCCATGTCCTCAGTGTGAGGGTGAATTACTTTTGGCCCAGTGGGGCCATGATACTTCAGACCATCAGGGCAGAGATGCAACGTATAGATGGGCCCGTGATCGAGGGGAGGACTTAACAATGGACACTATTGCCCAGGTTATTCATGAGTGTGAAACATGTGCTGCAATTAAACAAGCTAAACGGTTAAAGCCTCTTTGGTATGGAGGACGATGGCTGAAGCATAAATATGGGGAGGCCTGGCAGATTGATTATATCACACTCCCACAAACCCACCAACGCTAGCACCATGTTCTTACCATGGTGGAAGCAGCCACCAGATGGCTGGAAACATACACTGTGCCCCACGCCACTGCCTGGAACACTATCCTGGGCCTTGAGAAACAGATTTTGCGGCAACACAGCACCCCAGAGAGGACTGAGTCAGACAACGGGATTCATTTTCATAACAACCTTATAGATACTTGGGCCAAAGAGCATGGCATTGAGTGGGTATATCACATCTCCTACCATGCACCAGCCTCTGGGAAAATCAAATGGTACAATGGGCTGTTAAAAACTACACTGAGAGCAATGGGTGGGGGAACTTTCAAGCATTGGGATACACACTTACCAAAGGCCACCTGGTTGGTCAACACCAGAGGATCTGCCAACAGGGCTGGCCCAGCCCAGGCAGAACTTTTACATATTGTAGAGGGGGACAAAGTTCTCATGGTGCATATGAAGAATTTGCTGGGGAAGACAGTCTGGGTTATTCCTGCTTCAGGTAAAGGCAAACCCACTAGTGGGATTGCTTTTGCTCAGGGACCTGGATATACTTGGTGGATGGGGAAGTCCGATGTATACCTCAAAGGGATTTGATTTTAGGGGAAAACAGCCAATGAACTCAATTGTATGCTGTTGCCTGCTATGTAATACTTATATAGCCCACCAACTAGATGTCTTCAGGTCACCAGCAACTGGCCCTGACTTCCCTCTGATCATCATCCCAACAGAGAATGAACTTTGATAGAACCGCATGAGTTCTGCAGTAAAGGAACGACCAGCATCAGCAGGCAACGATCCAATACTGCACACAGCCTCTCATGCCCCGAAAGACTGTTACAAGAGATCAAACCTGACATCATGGACTGAATGGACTCAAGCAGCTTTACAGGGATTGGTCCATGCACTAAGGAATGACCTCTGTGTGTGTGTGTGTGTGCGGATGCATATGTATCTATATATCTGTATGTGTATATATATATGTATGTATATAGAATCATAGAATAGTTAGGGTTGGAAAGGACCTTTAGATCACCTAGTTCCAAACCCCCTGCAATGGGCAGGGACACCTCACACTAAACCATGTCACCCAAGGGTTCGTCCAACCTGGCCTTGAACACTGCCAGGAACGGAGCATTCACAATTTCCCTGGACAACCCACTCCAGTGCCTCACCACCCTAACAGGAAAGAATTTCCTCCTTATATCCAATCTAAACTTCCCCTGTTTAAGTTTGAGCCCATTACCCCTTGTCCTATCACTACAGTCTCTAATGAAGAGTCCCTCCCCAGCATCCCTTCAGATACTGGAAGGCTGCTATGAGGTCTCCACAGAGTCTTCTCTTCTCCAGGCTGAACAGCCCCAACTTTCTCAGCCTGTCTTCATACGGGAGGTGCTCCAGTCCCCTGATCATCCTCGTGGCCCTCCTCTGGACTTGATCCAACAGTTTCATGTCCTTTTTATGTTGAGGACAACAGAACTTCACACAATACTCCAAGTAAGGTCTCACAAGAGCAGAGTAGAGGGGCCTTCATGCCTGAGAAAATTTTGTCAATAGATGAGAAACACCAGAAGTAGTGTGGAAAAATAGTCTAGGTCTTTTGCTCCTGAGAATATTAATTTCAGTGCTCTGCATGAGAATTTTGAAAGCACACAGGGCCTCAGACATAGCTTATTGCTACAGTACAACCAACAGAAGTCAAAGGTATAAACAGATAAGGAATGTTTTTCTACTAAGAACAAAGAGAACTGAGCATTACTTTAGTATTCTCTGAGGGAAAGATCAGTATTGATGAAGAATCCCAAGTAGAAAACAAAACTGGGGCATCTATTCACAACAGTTCACCTGGGTTCAACTGTAGCCAGCTAGCTCATTCTTGAGCTGACCTTTTATGTGATCTAGACCATTTTGCTAGCAAATGTGGAGTCATAGGTGATGCAGGCTAAGAATGACTGTGTGTGACCCAGCCTGCGCAGTCTG
Source organism: Pezoporus occidentalis (assembly GCF_034315485.1). Taxonomy (NCBI): domain Eukaryota; kingdom Metazoa; phylum Chordata; class Aves; order Psittaciformes; family Psittacidae; genus Pezoporus; species Pezoporus occidentalis. The sequence continues at coordinate 2,906,705 of NW_026916062.1, forward strand.
CCTGTGTCAGGCAGTGGCTGTATATGAACCAACATCAATTCCACAACTGGAAGGCTGCACACTGGAAGTGCAGCTCCTGGTCAGTGTTCTTCATGCACAGAATCTGAACAATACACCTTTTTCCCCCACCACTCCAATCTGCAGTACTTTCTTTAAGCAATATATCAGTAATTTCATGGACAATAGTACTCTGGAATTACACTGAGGATTAAAAACAACAGGAAAAGAACTGATTGTGTAGAAAGCAAGTTAAACTGTGTGACCTGAATTTTAAAACCTTTCCTTTTATCAGCTATAATGGCTATTTGACTTTTCCCACCACTATCACAAATCATGAATGTGTGCTCTGTAAGAGTGCTGTGCAGTGGTCATCATTATTTTGGAAAGCACATAACATTTTCTTCTTAAACATCCCTGTTGAATTCCAGCTTGTGCCTGCTGTTGTCATGCTGATGAACCTGTTCTGCAGATTCATCAGCGTAACCCCTCTCTCTGTTCCCAACATTTGCTTTTCTACACCTATTACAACAGTTTGCCAGTGCAGCTCAGCAGCTTCTTCCACCTGAAAGTCCAGTGTATAAAACGCTGTAATAACATCTAAGGTCACCTTTCAGTTTCACTGATCTTGCAGTAATATGGATAAAGCTTTAAAGACATTGTATCCAGTGGTATTTCTTGACTGGCTTTCCTATATTACTTGCTCAGCTGCCCAGTAGTCACTGTTTATGGAACACATATAGAGTGACAAGTATTAATCAGTGCTAGTCTCTTTTATCCTGATCACCTTGCTATGCACCTGAATTTCAACCAAGATTGTGCAAGAGAATAAGAGCTGATTTAATTTCACAGTGTAAGTACCGTAGCATAATATTTGCCACATACCAAATAGATTGTGCTGCTAATTTTTTCTTTTTTCCAGGCATTTCTTCAGGAGAATGTTATAAAAATACTGAAAAACTTTTTTTACTACATTTCATAGAATCATAGACTGGTTAGGGTTTGAAAGGACCTTTAGATCATCTAGTTCCAAACCCCCTGCCATGGGCAGGGACACCTCACGCTAAATCATCTCACCCAAGGCCTAGTCCAAGCTGGTCTTGAACACTGCCAGGGACGGAGCATTCACAACCTCCCTGGGCAACCCATTCCAGTGCCTCACCACCCTAACAGGAAAGAATTTCCTCCTTATATCCAATCTAAACTTCCCCTGTTTAAGTTTGAACCCATTACCCCTTGTCCTGTCACTACAGTCTCTAATGAAGAGTCCCTCCCCAGCATCCCTACAGGCCCCCTTCAGATACTGGAAAGCTGCTATGAGGTCTCCACACAGCCTTCTCTTCTCCAGGCTGAACAGCCCCAACCTTCTCAGCCTATCTTCATACGGGAGGTGCTCCAGTCCCCTGATCATCCTCGTGGCCCTTCTCTCAACTTGTTCCAACAGTTCCATGTCCTTTTTATGTTGAGGACAACAGAACTGCGCACAATACTCCAAGTGAGGTCTTAAAAGAGCAGAGTAGAGGGGCAGGATCACCTCCTTCGACCTGCTGGTCATGCTCCTTTTGATGCAGCCCAGGATATGGTTGGCTTTCTGGGCTACGAGCACACACTGCTGACTCACATGCATTTTCTTATTGCCCAGCACCCCCAAATCCTTCTCCACAGGCCTGCTCTGAATCTCTTCTCTGCCCAACCTGTGGCTGTGCCTGGGATTGCTCCGACCCAGGTGCAGGACCTTGCACTTGGCATGGTTAAACTCCATAAGGTTGGCATCAGCCCACCTCACAAGCATGTCAAGGTCACTCTGGATGGCATCCCTTCCCTCCAGCATATCAACGAAATCACACAGCTTGGTGTCATCAGCAAACTTGCTGAGGGCACACTCAATCCCACTGTCCATGTCAGTGACAAACGTTAAACAAGACCGGTCCCAACACCGATCCCTGAGGGACACCACTCATTACTGGTCTCCAGCTGGACATTGAGCCATTGACCACAACTCTTTGTGTGCAGCCATCCAGCCAGTTCTTTATCCGCCGAGCGCTCCATCCATCAAATTGATGTCTCTCCAATTTAGAGACAAGCATGTCGTGTGGGACAGTGTCGAATGCTTTGCACAAGTCCAGGTAGATGACATCAACTGCTCTACCCCGTCCATCAGTTCTGTAGCCCCATCAGAGAAGGCCACCAAATTGGTCAGGCAGGATTTCCCCTTAGTGAAGCCATGCTGGCTGTCACCAAGCACCTTGTTGATTTTCATGTGCCTTAGCATGCCTTCCAGGAGAATCCGCTCCAAGATTTTGCCAGGCACAGAGGTGACACTGACTGGTCTGTAATTCCCCGGGTCATCCATTTTCCCCTTCTTGAAAATGGGGGTTATATTTCCCTTTTCCCAGTCATCGGGAACTTCACCTGACTGCCATGATTTCTCAAATATGATGTCCAGCGGCTTCGCAACTTCATTCGCCAGCTCCTTCAGGACCCGTGGATGGATTTCATCAGGACCCATGGACTTGTGCACATTCAGATTTTTAAGATGGTCTTGAACCAGATCTTCTCCTACAGTGGGCGCAAGGTCTTCATTCTCACAGTCCCTGCATCTGCCTTCCAAGTCAGAGCCTTTGCCAGTGAAGACCAAAGCAAAGAAGTCATTCAGAACCTCAGCCTTCTCCAAATCCTGTGTAGCCAGCTCTCCCGAGAGCTTCCTGAGGGTGCCTACATTCTCCCTAGTCTGTATTTTATTTGCTACGCCCCTGTAGAATCCCTTCCTGTTATCCTTAATATCCCTAGCCATGTTTAATTCTAACTGGGCGGTAGCTTTCCTAACCTGGTCCCTAGCTTCCCGGACAACATCCCTGTACTCTTCCCATGCCACCTGTCCTTGCTTCCACCTTTTATAAGCCTCTTTTTTCCTTTGAATTTTCCTCAGCAGCTCCTTATCCATTCAAGGAGGTCTCCTGGCCCTCCTGCTGCACTTCCTTCTAGGTGGGATGCAACGCTCCTGAGCTTGCAGCAGGTGATCCTTGAATATCAACCAAGAGTCTTGGCCCCCCCTGCCCTCCAGTGCTATATCCCATGGAACCTTACTAAGCAGGTTCCTGAAGAGGCCAAAGTCTGCTCTTTTGAAGTCCAGGGCAGTGAGCATGCTGCACGCTCTTCTCACTGTCCTGAGGATCGCAAGTTCAACCATCTCATGATCGCTGCACCCAAGGCTGCCCTGGAGAGTCACATTTCAACGAGCCCTTCCCTGTTGGTGAGCACATGGTCAAGCATGGCACCTCTCCTTGTCGGCTCCTCTATTACTTGCAGAAGGAAGTTGTCTTCTACACAATCGAGGAACCTCCTGGATTGCTTGTGCCAGGCCGTACCGTCCTTCCAACAGACGTCATGGTGGTTGAAGTCACCCATGAGAACAAGGGCCTGCGAGCACGAGGCTTTTCCTATCTGTCTATAGAGTGCTTCATCCGCAAGTTCTCCTTGATCAGGCGGTCTGTAACAGATCCCCACAGTAATGTCTCCCATAGCTATATTCCCTTTAACCCTGACCCACAAACTCTCTGTTAACTGCTCACCTGTCCCCAGACAGAGTTCCATACTCTCCAGCCTATCCCTAACATAAAGGGCAACTCCCCCTCCCCGCCTGCCAGGCGTGTCTTTTCTAAAAAGCCTGTAACCTTCCATTCCAACACTCCAGTCATAGGAGCCATCCACCATGTTTCTGTGATGCCTATTATATCATACCCCCGTAGACGTGCACACATCTCTAATTCCTCTTGTTTGTTTCCCATGCTGCAGATGTTTGTATACAGGCATCTGAGACAAGCTCCAAATGAAGCTGGCTCACCGGCTGGAGCAGCTGGGATATCTCTACATTGCTCTGAACATTTATTATAGGTGCTGGCAACTGACTGGGTGTGTTGGGATGGAATGATGCCCCCCTCCCCCAACACATCTAGTTTAAAGCCTCCTTGACCAGTCTGGCAAGCCTCCTACCAAAACTGCTCCTTCCCTTCCTTAGACCAGCTCCACCAGTTGCCACTAGACCTGGCCTACAAACTTGGGTCCCGTGCTCAAGACACCCAAACCCCTGACTATGACACCACCCTTTTAACCAGTTATTAACCTGGCTGATCATCCTAGCTTTTTTTAGGTCCTCCCCTGCATCCTGGAGAATTGACAAAAAGACTATCTGAGCTCCAGAGCCCCTAACCACCTCTCCCAGGGCTCTGTACTCTTTATGTTCCCCAGGCTACTACTATTGATATCCCTAGCACCCACATGGAACACTAGAAGTGGATAATAGTCTGTGGGACTTACTAGAGCAGGCAGCCTCTCTGCCACATCCCTGATCCATGCCCCCGGTAGGCAACACACCTCCCTTGAGACCAGGTCTGGCCGGCAGACAAGTGCTTCTGTCCCTTTCAGTGTAGAGGCCCCCACTACTACGACCTGCCGCTTTTTCCTAGCAGCACCACTAGAGATCTTCTTTAGCAGTGCATCAGCCGGCTGTTTCTGGCTCGAGTGCGCTTCCTCATTAGACACCAAAGCGGTTCTGCGTGGGGACAACAGATTTAGGAGGGAGCCCCTTACTTTTGGTTGTCCTTTTCCTCCTTTTTTTGTTGGTTTTATTTGGCACTAATTCTCAGCTCCTCGGATTAACAGCTTCCTTCTTTCCTTCATGAGCTAGAGGGGAAGCTCGAGGCCCCTGCACAGTTTGGGCCGGCAGCAAGCATTTCTGCTTCCTCTCAGCTTCCCTGACATTTCGCAGCCTATTAACAGCATCCCGCAGCTCAGCCCCTGCTGCAGGAGGACCTCCACCAGGGCGCACCGAGTGCAGCCCTGCCCATTGTGCACCCTCCCCTCACCAGACCAGTGCAGGCACTCTCTACACCCCGAGCTCTGCACTGCAGCCTCCCCTCTCATCGGCTCTGTCTGGGTGCCTACGCTGGCCACCGCCGGGGCAGCCAGAGCAGAGCTCCCAGACCGGGCCCTGCTCACACGCCGAGTGCTCACCATCCCGCCCGCCTGCGCGCGCAAACTGCCCCGACCCGCTCTGTTCGCCGCGCTCCCCGGGCAGGTTTTTACCCACTCAGGGCTGGTGCCGCTGCTCCAGGCTCCGCCCCGTGTGAGTCAGCTGCTCGCTCTCGTCAGCTGAGCTGCCGGCTCCTGGGCAGGTCCTGTCGAGGACTTGAGGCTCTCTCGGTGGCGCTTCCCACTCTGAGTTGAGGCTCCTGGACGCTGATCTCCCCCCCCACTCCGGTGGTGAAGGCGTCCTCTCTCCAGCTACTCACCTCAGCAAAATATGAAGGTGTTAAATCATGTAATTTCAACTATGATGAATTATTGGAGCTTATTACTATGTCTACCACTTGCTCTTTGCAAATATCATGGGAAAAAAAGCTAAGGTATTGAACTTAGAAACATCTGCTGCCAAAGCATTCACCTTACTAAAAAGCAGAAGTTCTGTTCGTGTTTTAAAGTAAATTTAGAAGACACATTTGTATGCCAATTAGTAAATAGTAAAAATTACAAATTTGTTTTACAGTTTTATTTCTTTGGCATCCCTGCCCATGGCAGGGGGGTTGGAACTAGATGATCTTAAGCTCCTATCCAACCCTAACCATTCTATGATTCTATGGTACCTAATTGGCAAAAGAGCAATTTAGCGCCGTAAGATCCCTGGGAGTATTACCAATATAATTGTAACTCTAGCAGTTATCATCTTATAATTTTTCATCATTGAACACAAGCAGTCACCCAGAAATACGCATTCAAATGGCATCTGTTCTCTTTTTTCTGTCAGTTGTCTTTATCTGTATGCTGCTACATAGACACTTATAAATGAGTCTGTGTGGAAGCAATTGGTCTTTCACTGATGCTCAGATGCAGCAAAGATGCTCCTGCATATTCAGAGAAAGAGAGAAAATAGTTTTGCCTTCCTAAACTTTCAACAGGCAAAGGAAATTCGCAGCTGAGGGGAGCTAAATACAGCTCTTATCTCAGTCAGAAACACTCTTCTCAACTGCCTGACTAAGCTTCAACATAACAGTAAGTTGCAAGTAACTATATCCCAAAATAAAAGCTTAGTTATTGCACCTGCAGTATGAAAATTTGCTTTGCAGTCCCAAGTCAGCAAAAGAGTGGGCACTGTTAGTAGTGGCAGAGAGAGATGAAAAGCAAAAGAATCAAAAACAGGCCAGATTTCAAGCCCAATATGCTGACCTGGGTCAAGGCATTTAAAATGGGCTAAAGAGAACACTTTCATCACTGTTCTTCAGAGAACTTCCTCTACTCTTGCTCTCTTTAATCCCTAAGACTTTCACATCAGCATAAATTAAACTTCCTGAAAAATATACGTAGTTTTAGGAGTTTGCAGTATCATCATTTTCTTAAGAGTGGCCAGTATTATCTGATGGCATTTTATAAACAGGTCAGAGCAACAGAACCAGAGATGAAAAAGAGAAAAGGCACCTTTCTGCTGTGCTGAAATACTGTGGCCCTCTGACATTCTGGTTTTTGAAAATATATCTGGGAACAAGATTAGTGGAGCTACACACATGCATCACCAGTCTAAAAATTGATTTTGTACTGACAGAATTAAGTCTTGGTGATTTCAGACAGCTTCAAGATCAAGGAGATAGAATTTGTGGTCAATTTTGGATTTCAGCACTAAATGTCTGCATGAATCCTGCTTCAGGAATCTTAAGCCTTTACAATGTCTGCTCCCTGGTCCTGTTAGTCTTGCCAAGACCTGGCAAACTTGCACCAGTGAGTATGTTCTTTTTGCCACCTTTCTAAACAGAAGAGTAAAGCTTTTCTTTTTTAAAGAAATTCTGTATTAGTCTGCCAGGCAAGTAGTCATCAGAATGCAAATGGAGACCGAGACAGGAAATAAATGTGGCTGGAGAAGGAAAAGGAGACGTGAGAGGAAGAGAAGGGAAAAGAAAGAATCCATAGTACACACTCAAATCTATTTTGTTAAGTCCAGTTGTGGAAACACCTCTCTGACTTACTTTGGTCAGGTTGTCTTTCAGAATGAGGTTGATGGTCTACTGAAGGTGTGAGGATCAGAGATGGTGAGAATAGCAGCTAGAAAGGCAAAACTTACTGTCTTCAGTTCACCCATCCCTGTAGCATCATCAAGTGAAGGTCTACAAGATGCAGAAAGCCTATTATTTTGTACTTCAGTTTGTCACAAGAGTTTAGGTACATGTATATGTAGTTCTTGCTCATCTGATATGATCCTAAATACAGACTGCTGAATGGGCAGATGTATTCTGTCTTTAAACTGTTGCTGAATATTAACTTTTGCTATTAAGCTAAGCTGGATCTTTGTTTCCTAGGATAACTCACCAAACTTTTACATATTTCTGAGCATCTAAGCATATTTCTGCCACTGGGTAACATGAACCGCTACACAGCATTATGCTGGACTTCCCCATAGTTCATTCTGGAGCTTCTTAAATATCTTTCCAAGACTAAACACAGGGACAAATAAGAAAAGATACCTGCCAATTATAAAGCCATCTGGAAGATGGTAAGCTTCCCTAAAAAGAAAAAAAAAAAAGGCAGCAGAGGAAAAAAAATAGAATTTCACCTTCTACTAAATTGTTGAGATTATTGGAAATCAGAATATGGAAGTCTGGTTAGAGGTCAGCTGGGCAGTATTTTTGGTTTAGATCAGTTTTATGTCTTGGAAAAAGGCATGAACTACAAAAAAAGTGTGCTGGTTCATTTGAGACCTGTTTTATAACTGCAGTTACAGGCAGTTTTAGGAAATAATTATTTTGCCCACATGCAAAAGGCTTCCAGGCAGATTTAATCAATTTAAGCACCTCAGGAAGTAGCTTTGAGCCCTGGTTAAGTTGATTGACCACTTATCTTTCTGAAATGGTGCATTTCAGTCTTTATAGACCAAATTCCATTCAACTCTGCTGCAGCAGCTGTGTTAAACCTCAAAGGCCTTTTCTTTGCAATGTCTCTCATCTGGAGCTCCTGTTTTAAATTGTCTAGTCTACCTACACAGTTTAGTATTCCTCCATATCATAACACTGCTTAATGTAATGCAATGTGATGCAAATGTCAGCTTGAATCACTGCAGAAAACAAATGATGCTTTTTGGGGCAGCCAAGGAATTAGAAACGGTAAATAAACACTCTGCTGTCAGCATGTCTCTGCATCAGGGTGATCAACAGTCTGGCCTTTCTGGTGTACTCTGAAGAGCAGTAATTTTGCTTTCATGTTTTAATAATTCTAGCAAACATTATTAAGGGGGCTAGGACTTTGAAATGGTAAATATTCAGTCTCATGAAAGGTGTTGCCCTTAGATGAAACAGGATGAGTACCACGTATCTACAGGGACAAATCAAAACAATGTGGTCTGAAAAACTATTTAGGTGATATAAATAATATTCTTCTTGCCAAAAAAAAGAAAAAAAAGAAAAAAAATTAGTTAGTTACTTGACTCTGTCACAATGCTTTGTTAGCAATAGTTCTACTTTAACTTGCTCATTCTTAACACCATTCAAGCAGTTAGAATAATTTAATAGCATGAAAACCAGATATAAATTGACCAGAGGACTGTAGCTTACTGACAGTCAGAAATTATCTCTAAACTCTGAGGTTTACTTGCAGAATCTGTAATTCATCACCAATTTCAATCAATGGTAGTACAGAGACTCAGTGAAGATGATCTATATTGTGATTAACAGCCACATTTTTAAACCACAACTCTCATTTATGAAGATGAATGACTGAGTTTTAGCATCCTGTGATAACGAAGGTACAGTTTCTACAACCTGATAAGGAATGGATGGTTTCTACATTCTTGGGTCAGTCCTGGAGGACTTCAATTTGGAGAGCAGTCTTCTCAGTAGAGTCATGCTGTATTATATTTCTCCTATGACTGTTTCATAGTACAAAATAAAATGTTTCAAAACACTTTCACAAAATTTACTTCTCATAGTATATTTCATATATAGCTAGGAATTTATGAAAGACTGCCCACTGGGACACAGGACAGAGCTAAGCCCATCAGACAAGCTGGTGGTGTCCCTCTGGTGTATTTTTAAAAGAACAGAAAATGCCACACTGGCAATGGAGAAAGGAACAAAAGAGTGAGAAACAGCAGTGGGAACACCAAGGTCCATTTCATTTCAGAAGTGAATGAGGAGGAAGAGGTGCTCCATGGCACAGAAGATACTCCTGAAGAACTGCAGCCCTTGGAGAGACCAACCTGAAGCAGAGTAAAAATGTGAGGTGGAAGGAGAGGCAGAGGAGAACCACTGTTTTCTGATGGTAACCACACACTCCCCAACCTCCTGCACCACTCAGGAGGTGAGGAGAGTAGAGGAGTCTGGAGTGAAGGAGTGAGGTTGAGAACGAGGAAAAACGAGAAGAAAGGTGTCATTTTAATGTTTGTCTCTTTGTTTCCCCCTACCCAAATTGTTAATTAAATATTTATTTTAATTTGCAATGTATTAATTTTCCCCAGGTCTTGTCTGTTTTGCTTATAGCAAGGGACCTCCTTGCCTTTAATTTGGCCCATGAGATTTCTTACCCCTTTTCTTCTTTTTTTCTCCTCACTCAACTGGCTGAGCAAGGGAGAGTGTAGAAGCACCTGAGGGAGAGTTTAGCTGCTGAGCAAGGCTAACATACCACAGAAACAGCTGTTTTTTTTTTCAGAGGCACTAGAAACAGAGGGAGTCATTTTACCTGCCATCCAAGAATAACAAGATGTTTCATCACAACAGAAGAAAAACATTTCAAAGGAGCTTACTAGCGTTTCCACAATACAGGTACCAGAAATACCATGTCAGGAAGGCTGTTCTGAATGGTTTGGATTGAGAAGGAGCCTTAAAGCTCATCTAATCCAATCCCGTTGCCACGGGCAGGGACACCTTCCACTACACAAAGTTGCTCAAAGCCCCATCCAACCTGACCTTGGACACTGCCAGGGATGGGGCATCCACAGCTTCTTTGGGCCACCTGTGCCAGTACCTCACCACCTTCACAATAAAGAATTTCTTCCTTATATCTAATCTAAATCTACCCCCTTTCAATTTTAAGCCATTCTCCTTTGTCATATCCCTACATGCCCTTGTGAGAAGTCCCTCTACGTCCTTCTTGTAGGCCTTATCCAGATTTCTTGGAAGGCTGCTAGAAGATCTCCCCAGAGCCTTCTCTTCTCCAGGCTGAACAAGCCCAACTCTCTCAGCCTGTCTCCATACAAGAGGTGCTACAGCCCTTGGGTAAAGTTTCCACTAACTGGAAAATATCAATAGATCAATAACTGATGAATAGATCAATAACAAAGGCTAGCAGCACTGCAATGGCAAGAGTTGGTGCTTTCCAAAACAACCATCTCACAGCTTGATTCACTTGTGTAAATGTCAGCAAGCCTAAATTTCTCTTTTGTTTCCTTGCTTCTGTCTTATAAAAACTTCTGACAGAATTATGGGAACAATCTCCTAATGTCAGATGTCTCTATAATAGGATTGCAGCAATCCTCTGAAGTTACAGTTTCCAGATTTACAGAATGTTCTTCTTTCTACCTCAGAAAGAGCAAGATTTTTTCTAGCACAGCCCAAATACAGGATAGTACACATACCAAATTCCCTCTGGATGGCACTCTGGCTTAGAAACATCTTTTGCTGACCAGAGGGTAATTTATTAAAAGTGTGACTCAGCCATCCTATCTACTAAGTAGAAGCAGTCACATGAAGCTTTAATCTGCTTTGTCTCTGGAATTAAAAAAAAAAAAAAAAAAAGGTTTTTCACTAGAATTTCTTAAACTATTTTGCCAAAAAGAAACCTCAACATCTTTTGAAATTCTTTCAGTTCAGGTGTGTCTTTAATGAACTTTACTTTCCCAAAGGTTTAATCAATCAAATCGAAAAAAACAGCCTATAATGTGATCAATACTCATTTTAAACCACTTGGTAATATCCAGCAGGACTGTACCTAAGATTATCCAAACCCCATAGTTTCAAAGGAGGATTTTCTTAATATTTCTACTATATTTACATATTTTCATTTGTCTGTTTACCTCATGAATTTCAGAATTAAAAAAAAAAATAAATCATTTAGACCCTACAAAGAGACTGCAATTCAATTTAAGTTCAAAACAAATTCTATAAGTTCAGAAACAGTTCTCCTGACTCCATTATTTATCATCTTCCATTCAAGCCAAAGGTCTAACCCAGCTGATGCTTTCACTCAGGTCCTACACAATGGGTTGTGGCTTTCTGATCAGTTCTACAGATGTGCCTGCACCAGGCTTTTAGACTAAACTAACGCCTAGAAGCACAGCTGGAAAAAGAGCTGATAATTTTGGATGAGCTTTGATCTTCACAGAGGCACAAGGTATTTCTGCTGTTTGGAGGTGAAATGTGTGTGAGAATAATTTGCCTTTTTATAGTTGATTCAACTAAATCACTTTCAGCTTATCCATGCTGTAACTTCTATGACATGATCCATGATCACAGATCCCTGGGCTCTTAAGTTTTGAAAACATTTGTGAAAATCTCTGAGAGAAGCCTACATTTCATGTCACTAAAAGATGTTAATGCTACTGTTATCAGCTATCTATACGGCAGGAGGAGTTCTCAGGCTTCAATAACTTTCTACTAAGAAGAAATCTCTGATAAATCTGTGATATGTCCATTTCACATCTTTCACATCCATTTCACATCTGCATCAGGCCTAGAAGGGATTTAAGAAGATCCACATACACCACAATGCAGGAAAAGTCATATTTCAGGGCCAAAATTCATTACTTACCTCCAGCCATCAATTCTGCATCAAGAACAGATTATTAGCAAAGACAAATTGCTGTGAACCTTGTTGTACAGAAGATCCTTAAAACTGAAACAAGCAATGTGGAGTTCCATGTTAAAGATACATTGTATGTTGAGAGGAAGAGGTTTCTGGGCTATGGGCAGAATGATCTCATAACTTCTTCCATAGAATGAGTTTATAGGTTACTATGAGTTATCAAAAATGTCTAGTGCATTTTAAACAGCCAATTTTCCATTCTTACCATGGAGGTATTGACCACTCACATGCAGAGTTAAGATACTGAAATTATGGCTCAAAACAGGAAAATTTTTCCTCAAAATGATATGTGGGAACTCTAGATAACCTCCCGTCATTTGTGGTGGTGTTGAGGGTTGTTTTTTTTTTTTCTTTTGTGTTTTTTTTTGTGGTTTTTTGGTTGGTTGGTTGGTTGGTGTTTTTTTGTTTGTTTGGGGTTTGGGTTTTTTTATTATTTTTTATTTATTGATTGATTTATTTTAATAGCATTCATAATTAAAAATATAAAAATGATATGTTTAATGATATGTTTAATGTTTTATGACCATGAGCCAACACTGTGCCCTTGTGGCTAAGAAGGGTGTATTTTTCCCCTCTACTCTTGAGACCCCATCTGGAATATTTGTCCAGTTCTGGGCCCCTCAGTTCAAGAAGGACAGGGAGCTGCTGGAGAGAGTTTATTTATTGACTGAGGGGTGATAAGTGTCTATAAATATTTGGCAAACAATGATAGGACAAGGGGTAATAGAACACATTCCATAATTAAAAATAAAAAAATGATATGTTTAATGGTTGATGGGTTACTGAGGTCCCTTCCAATCTCCAGCATACTGTGATACTGTGATACTGTAATGGTTGATGGGTTACTGAGAAGCTTTGGACACTCTAGGAAACTTCCTAGAGTCAAAGTATTGTCTTTCTTCCCTGAGTTCAACAACAGGTAGGGATATAGCATCCCATTCACAGTAAAACACATTACAAAGTACTTCCACTAGATTTTAAGAATAGGAAAATAAAAAATAAAATTTAAAAATCACAATGGAAATAGCAATGAAAACTGAGTCAACTCTTCATGTGTATGTTAGTAGCTTTCACATATATGTCATATTTTACTTCTGTTTATCTAATTTTTAAATTCTTAGATATTAAATTTTTTCCATTCATTATTAATCATTCTCCTTTCTGCATGGTATTAAGCAATTACTTGATTAGTTTCAGAAGCCTCTATTTGGGTGTGATAAACTGGTGAAGAAAACTATATAGAAACAACCTTTGCATATTGTCCAGTGATAGGACAAGGGGCAATGGGTGTAAACTGCAGTATAGGAGGTTCCATGTGAACATCAGGAAAAATTTCTTTACTGTGAGAGTGACAGAGCACTGGAACGGGTTGCCCAGGGGGGTTGGGTTGGAGATATTCAAGGCCTGCCTGGACAAGTTCCTGTATGATGTACTCTAGGTTACCCTGCTCTTGCAAGGGGGCTGGACTAGATGATCTTTTGAGGTCCCTTCCAACCCTTGGGATTCTGTGATTCTGTGACTGTTTCAAGAATTACCTGCTGCATTCTCATTCCTTTCTGCTATATGAATCTGCTTCCTAATCCATGCCCAGTGTCTGGACACTGTTTCCTGTATATACATATGCAAATCCTCTTCCTTGATGACATTTTCAATGTGCCAATGAAATACAGCTGTTCTGGAAGGAAACACTTCTAGGAGGAAGCACATGTAGATCTTAAGTTCTGAGAATAGCATTCAGTAGTGGACAGAATACCAGGAAATTAACACTGGCATCAAGATAATATACACTGCTTACAGTATTTGCCATGCAACAATAATTGAACCCTCAAATTCTTCCGGAAGTCTTTGCTTCATTTCCATTGTACTTGTTAACAAAACAACTAAAAACAGTTGATGCATCAAGTCAACTCTGCTATACCTCTCAGTTCAAATGGTCAATACAGCATATGAGACAGGAGAAACACAGAATGTAAAATAATCTGCATTCATGGAAAAACTACAGCTTGCATTTACAAGAATGCCTGCTAGCTAAATGCCCACTGTTCACTGTTTTGAAGAAGGCTTATTCCATTGTAGGAAGGTTTCAGCATGTGCAGTTAAAAAAAAATTTTTGTACTATAAGCCTTAAGACTGCCTCTTTGATGTCTCCAGATGTGGGGCTTCTTCCTTTTACCCACCTCTAAGTTCTTGTAAGAGCTCCATTCATATTTAAGTCTGAAAATTAAATTATAACATGAACAGGAGTTTTAAAAGCAGAGAGGCAATTCAGAAGGAAAGAATTGGTCCTGTTGAATATACAAGGTTAATTAAAATAATGAACTAGAGGTTTTCTTCTACTAGACCACTGATTAAACTGATAGAATACTGTGCTCATCCTTAGCATTGAAGACCTCCCAGGGAGCCCTAAGTGTTCCAAATACAATTCAAAGCCCGAAGAAAGATGCTTCTGAAAAAGAGAGTTTCTTATGTTATCGTAAAAAGGATTACACGATAGGATAGAATGTCAAGTTCCCTTCCAGAGAGAATATACGGGCTACTTACAGGTCCATTAGTTCTTTAGACATAAACATTACAGATACAATGACTAGTACTTTAAACCACAGCATTCACAGAGAAAATAAGCAACAATGAAAATACAGTGAGAATAGCTTAACTTTTTTCTATGTTACCAAGTAGCATCTCCATTTTCTGAGTTTTAAGTCATGAACAGACACCCTTTTGAAAGCCATGTCAGACTCATGTTTTTTGGATTCTGTATTCCTATATGAATTATATGAATTGTGCCACTTTATGATATATAGTAAGTCATACTAGATAATCTCCTGGAATCTCCTCAATAAACCTGGAGAGCAATAGGAGCAACATCTTTATGTTTTGGAAAGCAATACCTAAAATAACATAAGCCTTAGGGCAATAAGTGATATTTCAGTCTCACATTAAAAAACAGTCCTCACCAGTTGTTGACCCATGTTATTGCCCTATGCATTTTATCTCATAAAGCACCCTTTTTAAGCAACTTCCTTCTTCATTAAGCTAAAGTGATTTGTCCAGCTCTCCTAGACACAGTGAAGATAGTTTTAAAACACTGCTACCATGAAGAGGTTAAAAATGTTATTTGTAAGTGAAAAAAAAAAAAATAGAAGACATGGACTTTTGGGGGAAAAAAAAAATTAAAAAAGAAGTATCATGGTCTTACTACAAAGAAAGTTACAGATTCCATCTTACAAATGGGTCAACTGAATCAGGAAGCAAAAATGCTCAATGTTCTTTTCTATACCTCAAACATGTCTCTGCTTCAGATCAGGCCAGAACTTCTTTTCCATGAGACTCTTCACAGCTTTGAAGTAAAAGATACTGGATACAGCTTTGACTTCAAGAGTCCTGAGTTTATGTTTAGGCAGTCATCTGTGCAATATAAACAAAAGAAAAAAAAAACAGTGAGGCCTTGTAACTTTTTTTGAAGAAGTTTTTATACAGTTGATCTTCTGGTGTATTCTCTTGTTTATTCAGAAAATTGGTATAAAATATAGGCTCTGAACATCAACTTCCCCTTCATTAATGAAGGGCTGATCCCTCATATCATTAACAGGAAAGTCCAGCTGTCAGCCTTGTGTTGCTTTCCTCAGATGACCCTTTCCATGGGCCTGTGTGTGCCTTCAAATGGTGCACAGGACTGTGGAAGCAGGGAACCCTCGTGACTGCATGAGTGGTTATCAATTCTCTGAGCAAAGTGAAGAGCTGCTGTCCCAGGAACACCATAGTCCCATATCAACAGTGCTGCAGTCTAATCAGCTTTAATGTAGAGCAACCATCCTACTCCTAGTTCTGATGTTTGCTATGTCAGCAGTAATTTGAGGGTCTGTGAGCTGTGTAGACCTAGTAGTCCCATCTGTAACTGGTAAATAATAAAAAGTCATATTTGATGTTTTTTTTTACTTCATGTGACATTTCTAAACATATCTATACTCAAAATACCTAAACTTCATTAACAATGAAATGTTTAAGACTAGTTTTACTAGATTTCACTAGTTTTTTTAATGAGGTAGCTCTGAAGATAATCTGACCCACTTCCTTCCTCCCTTCTCTTCATTCTTTTCCTCTCTTTCCTTCCCTTCCTTCCTCAGCAGCTGAAAATAAACATTAGAAATATTTCCCTGATATTTCTCCACAAAATCCTTCACGTCTTCCCAGAGAAGATCTGAACAGTTCAGCTGTCATGTTTTGTTTATATCCTTTATCCAACAGTTTAAAGCAACTACTCACAGTCCCTTAAAGTATAGAAAACATCTTCCATGAGTTCCAATTTTTGGATTCTGAAGTACTCATTCTCTCATTCTACAACCAATTCTTACCTCGTATGTCTCTTAGCACAGCTATGTTCCTCCTTGGCATAGTCCCAGAAAGCCTTCTTACCCTCCTTGTAAAATTTCACAGACTTCTTAATGAAACCTTGCTGGTGAAACTGCTTTAGCTTTTTCTCAAGTCCATGCAGACAGACACAAAAACTCACTTCTGCTTCTACTCTTCCACTCATATCTGGGAAGGAGAAGGTGTAGACACCAGTTTCAACATTTTTTTTTTGCTGTTCTTCAGGTGCTTTAAACAGAAAGAACAGGAAAATGTCTCACACTTCCTTTTCTTCACTTCCTGTAATAAAACTGTTCGCATCTCATACAGCTCTTATGCTTTCCAGACTTTCATGATTACAAGTACTATTCCAAACATACTTCAGTGGGTAGCCTCTTGCACTAAGACTGTTCTGGCTGCACAGGTCACAAAGAGACCACCACCAACAAAATCTGAGTAAAATGCTCAGAATACAGTTTTCTGTTAACATAGGTCCCGCATTAGAGATATTGCAGTATTTAAGATGATTTGGGTTTCATGCTAAATAAGGAAAAGAAAAAAGGTTGTAGACTGTAATTCTTTTTCCTATAATATTTAAGGTTGTCAAGATGCACTTTATCTCAGACAGTTTGAATTGGCTTCAACCAGTATTTCCACGATCCTGACATTCTTTAATGTTAGGATCTGTAGACAGATTCCCCAGCAGATAATCATTGTGTTCTCAGACTTTCATGACTTGAAGACTAAAACATCTGGTGATGCGTTGAAAGGTACAGTGTCTTCCACTGATATTTAAAGCTCCTTCAATGCTTGGATATTTTGCTTTCTATTGTTTCCTCTTTCTAGGGGAATGTCCCTGTAGCAGGAAACTGTGAAGAAACTATTCTTGGAAAGCTTTCTCTGGGTAGCAAAGAGGAGCAAGG
Source organism: Pezoporus occidentalis (assembly GCF_034315485.1). Lineage (NCBI taxonomy): Eukaryota > Metazoa > Chordata > Aves > Psittaciformes > Psittacidae > Pezoporus > Pezoporus occidentalis. The sequence goes on from NW_026916062.1 coordinate 2,923,807, forward strand.
AGGCATCCTTAGTTTCCATCTCCCAGTGAAGGTGTCTCCAGGCAAAATGTTGCCTTGATATGGCATTTTCCAAGGGAATAATGACTACCAGAATGCAGCTTTGGTTTACTGCAAAGAAGACTAATGTTTCTCTGCTGGACTATGAATCATGGACCAGTGGTTTGTTTTCAGTCTAAATTATCAGCTAATTATTATTTCTCAGGCAAGCAATAATCTCTTTCATAACAGAAAGCCTTCAAAGGGGATATTTGCAACCAAGCACACAGACAGCTTAGAAATACAAAGCAAAGAAGGGTTAATCTCAGCTTGGTGCAAGATTTCTCCCTTTTCTAAGAAGTCCAGAGCCTCAAGGATTTGGAAAGGCCTTGAATCAGAGATTTTCATTTACCCCTCTGCTAAAATCCATTTAAAAAGTACAGTTGCAAACCAGAATGATTGTTACTTTAAGGGCAGCAGTCTAATAGTGAAATGGTGACAGGCAAGATAAAACAGAAAGACAGAGAAATAGCAGTGCTGGCAAAACTGGGGCAAAGTCATATGGAAAAATGCAACTTGCCCAGGAGAACAGTAAAATATATGATTGTGGTTTAGCTGATAACAGTGACCAGGAGATATTTTCCAGAATTAATTCTACATTGAATTTAATCTAGTACTTTTCACCAAGCAAGAATATAGATATACTGCACCAACCAGCCCTGAAAAAATGCCAGTATGGACTGCTCATAGTTGGTTGGTTTGGGGGGAAGATAGCAGTGTCCTTCCTTTCTGTGAGTCATTAGTCCCTGAGCAGAAAGCAACACTGACTTTCTCGCAGAAGGCAGGAAACTGAAGTGATGGTGGAAAGTCTGCTTGCTGGGTTTTAGAGCTTCCTGTTTCCCTGCTGCATTAAGCAGAGATGCTGGAGAGACTCATGCTGAGTAGAGCAGCTGATCACTAAGGCTATGTGTGCAATCCAGGATATATGTGCCTGCACCACACTGCCAGGCTGAGGCTGAACATCGAGGGAGCTGCGCAGAGTACTGATAGTCCACCTGGGCCTCCTGTCTGCAGAATTCACTGCACAACCAGCAGGGTTTTATTTGGTCCTGTCACAGTCTGCCTTGACTGTCTGATCCCACTACTGAGTCTGGATGCAACTACACCCTGCTCTGGGGAAGAAAAAGTAGTAGTATATCATAGAATAGTTCGGGTTGGAAAGGACCTTAATCATCTAGTTTCAACTCCCCTGCCATGGGCAGGGACACCTCACACTAAACCATATCACCCAAGGCTCTGTCCAACCTGGCCTTGAACACTGCCAGGGATGGAGCATTCACAACTTCCCTGGAAAACCCATTCCAGTGCCTCACCACCCTTACAGTAAAGAACTTCCTCCTTATATCCAGTCTAAACTTCCTCTGCCCCAAAAAGCGGTAATTTAAACTTCCCTGCCCAAAAAAAGCGGTAAATGCTCCATCCCTGGCAGTGTTCAAGGCCAGGTTGGACAAAGCCTTGGGCAACATGGTCTAGGGTGAGTCATCCCTGCCCATAGCAGGGAGTTAGAACTAGATGATCTTAAGGTCCTTTCCAGCCCTAACTGTTCTATGATTCTATGAACTACAGACTCTCAGTGGAAATTAATAGTGAGGCTTTTGATCAAATTCTGAGACTAACATCTAGCAAAGTGGTTCCTGTCCTCTTTCGTAAAGTAGCAACAGGATGGCACTGGGTCCGTGCTAACAGAAATATGTAAAGTTTTGCTCCTGGAGAGGAGCAAACTGAAATGCCCCAGAACACAAACGCTGCACAGTGTACAGAAAGCTGATTAAATCTTAAAGGCAATCATACATTGATGAATTTATTATTCCTACTGATTGAATCACATACTGGGCAGTTCACATAGTCAAATGCTATTTATTTCTACGTATCTTCACAAGGTTTTGCAGGGTCATGATTGCTGCCTGTATCATAGAACACTCTGGCTGATAGCAGGTGTGCCATTAATGGTTGTCTGCCCACTTCTGACTCTGCTGCCCATTTATTGATCACTAATCCCTAGTAGTCTGGAGGACAAGTCAGTTTTTATGTATAACTTCCCTATGTTTTTTGGAATAGTGTGATGATAATGCACGCACAACTTTCTTCATTGTTGCTACTGGGAAATTTGAACGTTGTTTGTAATAAGATTTTCCCATTTAGTTGAATTATTAGATTAGGATTTTAAAGCAATATGTGTTATCAGAAAGCAACAACAAATCTCTAGCCTAACAAATGGCATATGGATAAAGATATGGCTTAGCAAATATTTCAAAGCCCTTCTGCACATTGCTATAGAATTCAAAATACGGGGAATCAAACTCAGTTCTCAGTAGAGGTGACTCTACTGTAGGTCACGAATATATGTACTGAGTGCAAGGGACTGCAGGCATTAAGTAGCAGCTACTGATTAGAATAGTGCTGTTGTTCATTGTAGTTCATTGACAACCTGAACAATGACAGTGTGATCTCACTATGAGTTTACTGTGTGCTAAGAAGGCTGTAATTCCAAAACCCATACTTCTTTGATGCAAAACATTGGTGATACTTACCACTCATGTCAGAACATATGGTTCTTAGTTATAAAATTATGTTGGTCATACAGTTGCAACTGTAAATCAGTGTAATTCTATTGATTTCAGAGGAGCAATATAGCCTTACACTGAGACTCTGGTCCCATCAACTTTTAATAAAATTAGATCAGCAAACCTGCTACACAGACTAAACTTTGTTATTAACTTTATTTATTCCCTGAGAGATTTTTTTTTCCACTTGTTGAGACCTTAGGCAGTGCTGAGGTGTGCTTGTGACAACAACTTAATTTACTGCAACTATGGAAGTCCTAGAGTCTTCCAATACTGCCTGCAGGCCAAACTACAAATGAAACCAGCATTTAGATAGCATGCTTTGTTATCAGCAACAGACCCAAAGCAAGCTACAGATAAGCAGGATAAAATTGCTTTTGTGTATTATCATTAATAAAATCAAAAAGATATCACCGTAGTTAGTTTCACACCACCTTCCAAAGAGTTTTCATATTCAGAGGATACTGGCTGGGTAGGTCTGCTCCTGGTTGGGTGAATCCCAACCTGGGATCAGGGTGAATCCTGATCACTAAGTTCTTCTGAGGATCTATCTTCACTAATGACTGTTTTATTTACTTTTTAATATTTGCATCAAAAATATTTGTATTAGTAGGAAAATTCCAGGCACATAACTATTACTATCACAATCAGTACAGTTCCCATTAAAGACGTGCATACCTTTTTCTTCTCAGATTTTAAGGTCATTTTACAAGAAAAGTAAAGCATTTTGCATTCATTAAATCAGTATTAATTTTAAAAGCTCCATGAGAAGCATTATTGACATCTTATGGACAGAAACCGAGGCACAGGGAAACTATTTGTCTCAAACCAGGAAATTTGAGTCACGCAGATTCAGTGGTAGTATAGGAAAAGGAGAAGCTTAAAAGTTCAAGTCTTAAGGCTCATATCTAAGCTTTGATTTGTACTCTGAGCATAGCCCCCAGCATCAGTCTTAAGCTAGGGCATCTCATAGTGGTCTCTATGGCAAGTAACAGTTAGGAGCAGGGAAATAAGTTCATTATCAGTGTCTCTATTTGTTTAACCACTGCTGGTAGGAAGCTTAGTAAAGTAGCTGAACTTTTGACAGGTTATCCACATTAACATGCCACAGGGAAAATGCATTCAAGAACCCAACCTGCTTTGAAGACACTGCTGTTGAGAGCTGTGACCTCAACAGCAGCACTGTGTAAGAACGTCTCAAACAAAAAAATCATTCTCAAGGACATTTTGACCTTTTTTGTCTTTTGACATCCTTAAGAGAGCACTAAGAAAGACCTGCTGCTTATTTACCATTTCTTGTCAGATGACTTCACACCAGACAGAAGTCTCCGAGGGGTTCTTCAGACAGCAGGAGGCTGATATACTGCATCATCAGACTGCTGGTGTTGTGCAAGGAGGAAAAAGGTCTCGTTTCTTATGTCAGCATCACTTTCACAGTGATCACCTCTCACCTTCTGCGGTTCTCATCTGTGAATGTGTGAAATAACCCATGACTAAAGAGAAAATGAGAAAATGAAGGTGCAGAACCAAGTAAAAGGTTGGGCAGTATAGTGGAAGTTTAGGAATACACAGTGGTTTTAATGCAACAAAAAGATCCAGGTATCAGATTTGCTGAGGAAAGCTATGAGAAGATGGTAGCAAATAGCTCTAAACAAGAAGGCATTGGGAAACCTGAGCTGGTGTTTCTCACAGGAGGGAACGCATCAGAAAACAGAAGAGTAGCAGCTAACCTGGTAACTAATTATGCAAATTTTCAGTTACCAGTATGTACCTAACATAGTTAGTTTTGAAAGCTGTTACCATATGACTGCTGGCCTGCGTGGAATAACTTCAATGCTCAATGCTTCCCTGCCTGAAAGAGGCATGAGAGCACCACAGAAATCACCCTTAGCAAGGGCAGCTCTTTTGGCAGTCTCAGGGCATGTAAACTGGGTTAATCCCTCACAAGAAGCCACAGTGCAGGACCTTAGGGCATGAAAGGGAGTGCAGAGACAGCTTTACGTAGTACTTTGGAAAGCAGCAGTTTCTTCCTTTTGACTAGGATTTTTAAAAATCCACAGGTTTCACCAAGACACTTGGAGCTCCCAATCCACATTTTAAGAGCTCTTCAATTTCTACTGCAGATATTATTAGCAAATAATATTAGATATTACTAAAAACATTCATTTATTAAAAATTTTGTTTATATAACTATTATTACAAATTAAAACCTAATATTACAAATTACTAGGATAAAGTAGTTGGGAAGTTTTACAAATTTACTGCCCTATTCTGGTTCAGTCAGCAAGGCTTGTACCTATCCCAAGTCTGAGCAGTCTCAGTTTTCTAGAAAATAATATACTTTGGCCTGTCAATGAGAAATTAATTCATTTTAGCTCCTTGCAGGCATGTATTGCTGAAATTCACCCTATTAACAGTAACAATTAAAAAAGTTGACCTTAAAAATAGAGATGACAGATTTTAACTTGGAGTCTGTACATAAAGGCTTTGCCTAATTCCCTCATTCATCAGCTACTTCAATATTGAGGAAGCTACAGGTTTGATCTTTTTGAGCTAAGAAGCCATTCAAAATTTTATGGTCTCAGAGTGTCATGGTTTAAACCCAGTCAGGCAACTCGTTCACTCACTTCCCCCCGCCCTCTTTCCCTCCCCCTACTCCCAGAGGAATGGAGAGAAGAATCAAAAGAATGCAACTCCCACAGGTTGAGATAAGAACAGTTTAGTAACTAAGGTATAACACAAATCACTACTGCTACCACCATTAATAACAATGATAAAGGAAATAACAAGGGAAGAGAATACAACACCTCAGCACCAGCCGACCAATAACTTGCCCCCCCCAACCCGACCAAGCACCGACCGATACCTCCTCCAACCCCGCAGTCCCCCAGCCCTTCTGGCTAACTCCCAGTTACATCCTGGGCATGACGTGCTGTGGTATGGAATACCTCTTTGGTCAGTTTGGGTCAGGTGTCCTGTCTCTGCTTCCTCCCAGCTTCCCCTCCTCCCTGGCAGAGCATGAGGCTCACAAAGTCTTTGGCCAAACCAAAACATCATTGTTATCAGCTCTGTTCCCAGGCCGAAAGTCAAAACACAGCACTGCACCAGCTACCAAGAAGGGGAAAAATGACTGCTACTGCTGAACCCAGGACATTATCCACCCCTTATTCCATACCATTCACGTCATGCTCAGATCCCACATTTTCAATATACCATCACTCTTATCTAAGTGCATGGACCAGTAGCTATAAAGCTGCTGCGTCCACCTGGTCCATGATGCCAGGCTCCATCTCTTGTAACAGTCTTCCAGAGCACGAGAGACTGTGTGCAGTGTTCACACTCGTGAATAACCTGGGCAATAGTGTCCATTGCTAAGTCCACCCCTCGATCATGAGTCCATCTCTATGTTGCATCTCTGCTCTGATGGCCTGAAGTGCCATGGGCCCACCAGGCTTAAAATAATTCACTGTCCCCTTCAGCAGTTTCTGCAGCTTGTTGCTGGGGACTCCATACAGCTGCCTTCCATCTCCGATGCTTCCAAAGCACTGGAGGGGCCCAGTGGACTAGATACTTACCCATGCTATCCCACACACCCTGCCACTCATGACTGTCCAGCCTTGGGGAAAATCTCCTGGTCCCCCTATATCGTCATCTAACCCCAGACAAGATCCAAACCTGACTCTGCTTAACTTTTGAGATCAGACAAAATGGCCATGGGTAGAAACACTGTGTGTGTGCCAACATGCTGATCCCCATCACAATCAGCAGGCAGGTCCCAAGGATACCCAAAGGCCATTCAAAACCTTCAGAACTCTCAATTGGTGCTGGTGCTGCTGTAGCTGCTGTTGTCACTGGGGCTGGTGTAGCTGCTGTGCTTGCCGGCTCTCCCACCGCCAGCTTCTCTTTTCCTGAGTCCAGCTCTTCCTCCTCTGCCTTGCTGGGAAATGCTGCGTGGTCTCCTGCATCCTCCTGGGGCTCGGCGGGCGGCTTCCGGGGAATGCTCTCGGCCATCGCGGGGCTGGGCTCAGCTTCTCCGCGGGGCTCGGCTCCTCCGCCGCCTTCTCCCGCTGCTCGGCAGCCGCCTCCTTCCTCTCCTCGACCGCCCCGACCTCCTGCACCGGCAGCCGTCCCCTCGCGGCCTCCGGCCCTGGTCCCGCCGCCGCCTGGTTCCCGGGGCCGCTCTCCCGGGCCGCTTCAGCACCCGCCGGCTCCCGGGGCCGCTCCCCCTCGGCTCCTCGCGGCCTCATAAAGATGGCGGCGAGTACTGGCCACTTTTCTTGTTCAGCAATGTCCAGGGCCAGCTGAATGGCGTTCACCTCATCAAACTGACTCGATTCACCCTCTCCTTCAGCAGTTTCTGCAACTTGTCCTCCAGGACTCCATACAGCTCCCTTCCATCTCCGATGCTTTCCCACAATAAGGCAAGAGCCATCAGTAAACAAGGCATACTGCTTTTCACTTTCTGACAGTTTATTATATGGTGGGGCCTCTTCAGCGCGCATCACCTCCTCCTCTGGTGACATTCCAAAATCTTTGCCCTCAGGCCAGTCCATGATGCCTGGACGACTGAGATTTCCTATTCGAGTTCGTTGTGTATTAGTGCAGCCCGTTTACTCCATGTAGCATCAGTTGCATGATGTGTAGAGGAGACCCTGCCTTTGAACATCCAGCCCAGCACAGGCAACCGGGGTGCCAGGAGGAGCTGTGCTTCAGTGCCAATCACTTCCGAAGCAGCTCGAATCCCTTCATAGGCTGCCAGTATCTCTTTCTCAGTTGGGGTATAGCTGGCCTCAGATCCTTTATATCCCCGACTCCAAAAGCCGAGGGGTCAACCTCGAGTCTCCCCTGGAGCTTTCTGCCAGAGGCTCCAGGTAGGACCGTTCTCCCCAGCTGCAGTGTACAGCACATTTTTTACATCTGGTCCGGTCCGGACTGGTCCAAGGGCTACTGCATGAACTATCTCACGTTTAATTTGCTTAAGGGCTTGCTGTTGCTCAGGGCCCCATTAAAATCATTCTTCTTCTGGGTCACATGATAGAGAGGGCTTACAATCGACCTGTAATTTGGGATGTGCATTCTCCAGAACCCCACTGCACCCAAGAAAGCTTGTGTTTCTTTCTTATTAGTTGGTGGAGACATTGCTATTATCTTGTTGATCACATCTGTGGGGATCTGTCTACGTCCATCTTGCCATTTTATTCCCAAAAATTGAATCTCCTGTGCAGGTCCCTTGACCTTACTCCGTTTTATGGCAAAACCGGCTTTCAGCAGGATTTGGATTATTTTCATCCCTTTCTCAAAGACTTCTTCCGCTGTATCGCCCCACACAATAATGTCATCAATGTATTGCAGGTGTTCTGGAGCTTGCCCCTGTTCCAGTGCATTCTGGATCAGTCCATGGCAAATGGTAGGGCTGTGTTTCCACCCCTGGGGCAGTCGGTTCCAAGTGAACTGGACACCCCTCCAAGTAAAAGCAAACTGTGGCCTGCACTCTGCTACCAAAGGAATTGACAAAAAATGCACTGGCAATATCAATCGTGGCATACCACTTGGCTGCCTTTGACTCTAGTTCATACTGAAGTTCTAGCATGTCCGGTATGGCAGCACTCAATGGTGGTGTGACTTCATTCAGGCCACGATAGTCTACTGTTAGTCTCCATTCTCCATTAGACTTTCGCACTGGCCATATGGGGCTATTAAAGGGTGAGCGGGTCCTGCTGATCACCCCCTGACTCTCCAGTCTACGGATCAGCTGATGGATGGGAATCAGGGAGTCTCGGTTGGTGTGATATTGCTGCCGGTGCACTGTTGTGGTCGCAATTGGCACTTGTTGTTCTTCAACTTTCAGCAACCCCACAACAGAAGAATCCTCTGAGAGACCAGGCAAGGTGGACAGCTGCTCAATTTCCTCAGTCTCCAAAGCAGCAATACCAAAAGCCCACCGGTACCCTTCTGGGTCTTTGAAGTACCCTCTCCTGAGGTAGTCTATGCCAAGGATGCATGGAGCCTCTGGACCAGTCACAATAGGGTGCTTTTGCCATTCCCTCCCAGTCAGGCTGATTTCAGCCTCCAGCACAGTCAACTCTTGGGATCCTCCTGTTACTCCGGAAATATAGATGGGTTCCACCCCTTGACAGATTGATGGCATCAGGGTACACTGTGCACCGGTATCTACTAGAGCCTTATACTTCTGTGGGACTGATGTGCCAGGCCATCTGATCCACACAGTCCAGTAAATCCGATCGTCCCCTACCTCCACCTGGCTGGAGGCAGGGCCCCTCTAATGGTCATCACAGCGTTGGACACTTAAGTCATGGTGAAAGGGATTATTCTTCGTTATCACAGGAGTGGAGTAAAATCAGCTCTTTCACTCCATCTGGGAAACTGCTCACCAGAGACTGAAGACGTAGCTCTCATGGGACGATCAGTCTTGGCCCTTGCTCCCCTCTTCAATTCACTCACCCGTTCCTCCAAACCTGAAGTAGGTTTTCCATCCCACTTCATCATGTCTTCTCCGTGATCCCGCAGGTAAAACCATAGGGTACCCCGTGGCGTATACCTCCTGTATCTCCTCTCTCGAACAGTAGGACGCCTTTTGTTAATAGCTGAGACGTGTGTTGGTACACGTGAGGAGCCGGATAAATCAGATAGATCGTCCCTCAATTGTTTGAGGCCCTGGGACAGTTTTTCCACAGCTGAGATGATGGAAGGGGTGAGATTGTCTTTGAACTCTTGGAGTTTATGAACCATTTCATGTACTGTTAGTGGTACTATGTCATTCCAGGTTACTGTTGCCAATGAATGGGCATATGATGACGGTGCATTCCGTGTAAGTTTTCGCCACATGGGTCATGTACATTCAACTTCATCTGGATCTATGGGTATATCCCCGTTACTCGGCTTGATGTGATAGGTCATCTCTACAATGGCTGATCCCCTCAGAGACTGGATGCCTTTGTCTAAAGTAGTCCACTTGGCCGAACGACTCATAACATCGTCCTTGTATGGAAACCTTTCTTTCACAGCTGCCAAGAGCCACCTCCAAAGACTGAGGGACTTTTTCTCTCTTGCAATTGCTTTGTCAATTCCCCCTTCTCTAGCAAGTGATCCCAGCTGCTTGGCTTCTGTACCTTCTAGTTCGTGACCATCGGCCCCATTGTCCCAGCATCGGAGTAACCAGGTCATGATGTGCTCCCCTGGTTGACGGGTAAGATCTTTTCACATATTCCGTAGCTCGGTTGAGGTCCGAGGTCGAGAAGTTACCTCTTCTTCTTCTTCTTCGTCATGTGGTGATGACTCCTGATCAGATTCTGGACCGGGTGGTGAATTCATTGTTTCTTCATCTCGCTTCACCCTCGTTGCCTCTGTTTTGCTTTTTCTCTTGTGTACAGGGGCAATTGATATTGGTACGAATTGGTCCTCTGGTTTGGCTGCAGTAATTATCACTGTGGTTTGAGTAGCAACTGTACTTGTTGCTGGGGGTGGTGCAGCTGCTGTGCTTGGAGCTGGGGTAACCGCGCTGTCTGTTGCAGTTGAAGTTTGAGCAGCTGCTGTACTTGCCACTGGGGTAGCTGCGCTGTTCATTGCAGCCAAAGTTTGAGTAGCGACTGTACTTGTCGCTGGGAGTGGTGAAGCTGCTGTGCCAGGAGCTGGAGTAGCTGCGCTGACTGTTGCTTTGCCCTCAGATCCGCCGACATTCTTTTCCTTTTGAAGGTGCTGGATAGTGTTGAACAAGGCCCTGTAAGCATAGGCCAAGCCCCAGCACGTTGCCATGATTTGTCTGTCTCTGGCATGGCCAGAATGACTACACACCTCATTTAAGTGTTTTACTAATTCTTCTGGATTTTGCAGTTGTTTGGTAGTGAAATTCCAAAGTACTGGAGGGGCCCACTGACCTAGATACTTGCCCATACTATCCCACACACCCTGCCACTCATGGCTGTCCAGCCTCAGGGAAAATCTCTTGGTCCTCCTACATCGTCGTTTGAACCCAGACAAGACTCAAACCTGACTCTGCTTAACTCTTGAAATCAGTAGTGGGCAAAACATACTCTGTATGCGTGCCAACATGGTGATCCCCATCACCATCAGCAAACAAGTCTCAACAGCATTAAAAGGCCATTCAAAAATTTCAAAACTCTCAAATGTAAATGGTCTGGGGGGAGGACTGGGAGGGTAAAAGAATGTCTCCTTCACAGGTTGACCACCCGAGAAGGAGAAAAAAGATGTGTAATTGCTAAGCACTTCTATTATATACCTCCCAAAGTATAAAGGTGGTGACCACACTGGGAACATAAACCAGATCAGTTTCATGATCAATGATTCTATTGTATTACAAGTCATTACCATAAAGTACAATGAGACAAAAACCTTAGCCCAAGCCCCACACTTGATAAACACTAACAGAGCAAATATCAGGTCCAAGTAATGTACTACATTCCGAAACTGTGAGATCAAGAGGAACAACCTTGAGAGCCAATAAATCACCATTGTGACGAGTGACTATTAATCCAGTCAGATCTGTTGTTATCTCAACCCCTCGAGCCCCATGTTGGCCGCCAAAAATAAACTGTCGTGGTTTATACCCTAGCCAGACAGCTTGTTCACTCACTCCCAGTGAGTGGTGCTGGGCTGAGAGCAATCGAGACCGCCCCCCCCCCCGGGGCTCTCCCCTTCCCCGCTCCCATGAGGGATGGGGAGGAGGATCGAAAGAGTGCAGTTCCCGTGGGTTGAGACAAGAACAGTCCAGCAACCAATGTACAACACAAATCACCACTGCTACTACCAACTACAACAATGATAAGAGAAAATAACAAGGGAAGAGAATACAATACCACTCGCCAAGAAACAAGTCCGACCCAGAAGCCCGTGTCCTTCCGTGTAACTCCCAGTTACCCCCCACCCCGGGCATGACATGCTGTGGTATGGAATACCTCCTTGGCTAGCCTGGGTCAGGTGCCCCATCTCTGCTTCCTCCCAGCTTCCCCTCCTCACTGGCAGAGCATGAGCCTCACAAAGTCCTTGGTCAGGGTAAACATCACTTAGCAACAACCGAAAATATCGGTATCACCAGCACTGTTCCCAGGCTGGAAGTCAAAACACAGCACTGCACCAGCTACCAAGAAGGAGAAAAATGATTGCTACTGCTGAACCCAGGACAGCTTAATAATTTAAGTAACAGTTGGCAAGACACAATACCAGAAATAGTTACCAGGGAAAAAAGAACATATGATGCTAAAGGGAATGTAGGTATTGCTGGGATTTTTTACTTCAATCTGAAAAGAATGTGTAAGACGCTAAAGAAATCTGTCGTTTTCCAGAAGTATGAGATGCTTAAAGCATCTTTGACTCTTTTCCCAAAGTTTTTATGTTGACTTCACCTGCCTTCCCTCACCTTTCCACACCCTGTTCAGAATGAATTAGAAACAGTTTCTGGGTTTGACCACTTACAAGAAGCTGACACTTACAGGTAGATCCTCCAATGGGCTAGCAAGGCCAGAGAACAAAACACATTTGAGGAAAATAATGAGGAGTGATTTTTTCCTGGATATTTGCTTTCAGTGCGAGTCCTGCTCCTTGCCCCATGGTGCATATAATAGAAAGTTACAACCATTTCTAAAATTACAAACAAGACAAAAAAGAGGGGTCCTAAAGAGAAAAGAATCTATGGCATATAGAAAATAAATAACATCAGAAAGTAAGTAGCCAGGCACTATTTATTTTTTCACAGTGTAACCAATCAACTTCACAGCAGATACAGTAAAAACAAAGCATTACAACTGCTTTACAAAGTTCAGTGTTGAAACTCTCTCAGTTTAAGGGACATCAGAGCACAAACATCTAATCTGTTCATTTTGCACAGAACACATGGTATTCGGTGGTGGGGGTTTAAATTTATTTTCAAGACTGGCTTTCAGTTTTACATTTAGAAGATTACAGGCTACATCTCAGAAACATCAGTATGAACCACGCACCAGGGTGCAGGCACATTTCCATTCAATGCACAAGGACTAGTGCAACATTTATAAGAAAATTCAATAGACATTAACATTCACATTACAATCATGAGCTATAAAACCTATCCTTCAAACTACTGCCAGCCTTCTCCTGGCAAGAGGTTTCCAGGATTTTATTTTCTAGAAGTCCTTACAACTCAGCTTTCTCCCATAATCTTACATCAGAAATTCTGTTTTTAAGGCCTTGAGCAGCCAAACCCCTTCTGATAATAAGGGCCACAAGCACCTCCTTTCTGAGCTTGTTAGTATTACTCCAGTCATCAGTCTCAAAGTCCCATCAGTCCTCAAACAAAATCAGCTTTTAGCAGCTTCTTTCATGCACCTTCTGCATGAGGTATACTGTTGTAAAAAAAAACCACAGAACAACCATAGGGTGAAATACCTCCCTTAGCTTTCATTTCTCTCCAGACCTCTAGAAAAAATAAAACCAATAAAAACAAAGCCACAAACAAAAATCCCACAGGTAAGAGAGAACAAAAGGCTACAAAACTCTAGCCTTGAACCATATTTGATCGTTCTGCAATATCCTGTAGCAATCTAAACTTTACATTTATTAAAAACACTATGAGTGATGCCCAGTTTGGAATACTTTAAACTGAAAACTTAAGGGATGACTTTTAGAAAACCTTAAACATTTACAACGTGAAAAACAGGTCTTAAAAACAAGCTGAATCCATCCACTCCACAAATGCAATCACAGCAACTTCCTCAGCACTGAAGAAATTTGCTTCTACCTTTATCTGTAAATCAATTTTTCATCAAAGAAGGAATTCTGATGTTTACTTTCAGTGACATCAATGCCTGTCTTCAACCAGAACATTCATGTTCTCCCCTTCTCTTCAGTAAAAAGGAGTTCAATTAAAAACCAATCCGTAAGACCCATCAAATTTTAAGCTTCTGAACCACTTCTACATTTTAACTGTACAAATCTAAATGGCGGTCTTTTTTAGGACCTTTTTGATCACATTCAGAACATAAATTCTATGGGGGACATAAGCTTGTTGAAACAATATCAGAACTTGATGTATACGTAAAAATGCTCATAGGTTACTTTCCAGTCTACATGTATATGTATATACATATGTCTTTGACATTGCTAATATAATTTCTGCACACTCACAAAGTCTCAGTATAGGATTTAGCAAAAGCATTATCAGTTTATCATCTCTGAAGTCTTCTAGTTCAGCCATGCTCACTCATAATGTTGTCAAATATTAAAATGATTATATCAATGTTTCACTCTAACCAGACAGAGAATTTGTCAAACTGGAGAAGCAAATAACAATCAATTTAATACTCGCAAATGCTTTAGGTTTGACATTGCATGCAAAAGACCATGGTATTTTTAAGAGAGGCTGAAAAAGTCATGGCTTAATCACATTAAAAGCCTATGAGGATACCTTGATGTTTCTAGGTAACTGAATATAATAATGGATGAGTGCATACCAAGGCTATTGGAAAAGTTCCAAATAACTGAGTAGAACTGTAAATATCGGCACACTTACAATATTAGCCAAACTGAGGAGGCTTATGTAAGAAAAACTGAAATGGAAAAATAAATTTGCATCAATATAATGTATTTTAAATACAACCCTTAGAAGCAATACAGAGTTACAAAACTTCTTAATGTTCCATATTTTTTCAGTAAGTTATTCACAAGGGCTTTAATAAATAATTTTTAAAGGAACATAATATTATAACATTGTCCACTGGAGCCAAAACACTGTAAAATTAAATGCATGGTATGAATGTTCACTTAGGTAGTTAAAAATATCAGCACTTTTAAAAACACTTAAAAAATAAAGATGCAGTAGAAAAGGGCAAACTGAAACACTATGTGAAGTGTAAATGCTGAGATTTGCATTAAGACTGTATTTGAATAATGAAACCTCAAAATATATACTAAGATACATAATAAATCAACAAGTGAAGGATATTTCTGGAAATTTAGTTTTTAGACCATACATTGCAATTGTTTATAAAACTTCAATGAAGGGGAATATGAATTATAGCAATATCACTTAATTAGAAAAAGTGATTAAGAACAAATATTAGATCTTTCAAAATAGTAATCACCATGAGATTGACAGATTGTGATCCTTCAGTTTCATTTAAGGAAGTATTTATATTCTATAGTAATTTAGACTGTTAGTATCATAACACAGCTCTTCACATTCACATATAAAGTCTAAGCATCCACAGCAGACAACAGCGGGAAATAAAAAAGGTACTGTGAAATCACATAAACCATTAAGACTTTTTTTTTCAGTAACTAAAACTTGAACACAGATTGTATATTTACACCGGGCCTATGAATATTCAAATGTCCACATTTACCTATCTTGGAAAATTTGAGCCATAGTGCAAGCACCTTCATTGTTCCTGCTGCTATGCCATCAGTGGGATGAGGGGCAAACATGACTTGACCTGTTTAAAATAACCATGAACTCTTTTCTGCAGATCTCACAAGCCAAAAGATTCCTATTTACCATCTTCCTAAGGAGTAAAAACAATTCCAGGGGAAATAGACATCTGCAGTGAAGTGATGACTCATCGTCACTTCCCACCCACAGTAGCTGGTTTTAGTTTTTATTTTAAATATTGAATTGGCAAAATAAATATATCATCTGCAGGGCAGTACTGGTCACTGTTGTTAACAGTTCTCAACCCTTTTAAGTCTAAATGACAAAGCAATCTTAATGTTGCTCTATAGAGCCAATCTGCCTCCTCAGTGGGATCAACTGAAAATCCCTTTTCCAGTGCTTGGCAGCAAGACATCTCCTACTTGCAATGCCTGGAGGGGGAATCTGCAAGAGGAAACCTTTTTTTTTTGAATTCAGCAAAGTTCAAACCCTGAGAAGATCACTGTGTGAAGCCAGATACACACAAAAACATTGCTTCCACCCTGATAAATGTTTAAGTCTAAGGTAGGCATGCAGAGATGTATGGAAAAGAATTACAAAAGAGAAGCCTTATTATTGCAAGCAAACTCATGTCTCTCTTGATCCTGTCGTCTAGCTGGATTCAGGCCCTGGTGTCTGTAACAAAATTGTCCTAATTTACACACGCCATACTCCTACTCTTCTGAAATTCTCTTCTTGAATAAGAAAAGAAAATGAGAGGAAGAACATAGTAGAACTGTTTACACATCTTCTGTCTTATGTCCCCCATGGCTCTCCTCATACAGCTGAAGTTAACATTGATCTGCCATAAGCAAAACTTGCAGGCAAAGCAAGATTTGTCACTGGAAAGTGGAATGGGATTGCCCAGGAATTTTACAGATTTATTTTTTTCCTTAAAATACCATGAGACTTTTAATTTTTTTTTATAAACAAGATATTGCTAGGGGGCAACAAGACCCAGCTATGGAAAAAAGGGCTAGATCCCTCAGTCTTTTACAGTGTTAGCTGATCTCCTACATCCACGAGCTTCTGAGAACACTCTGGCTTTCCCAATAAGATTTACTAGTAACTAAAATAAAAAAAAATATTTACTGCCTTTTCACTAGCATCATAACAGATCCAAAAGACAACACAGAACCCACACACAATACTGAGCTCTCTGACAAGATTTAGACACTGTCCAGGAGTGCAATCAAAACTCTCCCCCTATACTACACAGAGAATGTCTCAGTGCCTCATAACAGGACAGCCAACTCAATGAAACTGCTCCTGTGCAAAGAGAAACATTAAGTGCAGGGATGCTTTTCCATTGTTCTGGAAGTCACAACACACATCCATCTTCTGAAGGGAAGCATGTATCCTATTTCAAATTACAGTCTTGCAGGCAAAAGTCACCCTTCCTTTTAACTAGAAACTAGTACCAACTTCCCTGGAGCACACCAGCTGTATTAGTTCATGCCTGGTATGATCCAGCTTTCACACTCCTGAGAGGAGAGAGGGACTTAATGACTGAATGCAGTCTGGGTTAGATTTTCATTCCCAAATTGTTCAGCCCTCAAGGGGACTAACAGCAGTGTAGACACCTGGCTACGAGGTCTTTTCCAGTGTCTACTGTACTAATTAATACTAAATAATTTTAACAAATATTGTTTCTCATAATTAAAGAATAAACATTTTTTTTTCTGATTTAACCTGATTTTTCATCTGACATTTCACTAGAACGATCACTGAAGATAGCTTTCTATTGCTCATTCAGTCTGTAATTAATGTGTAGTAAATGCACATAAACTTCTTTTTCTAATATAAAAAATAAAGATTTAGTTAAAAATTAAAGTGCATTTTCACAAATATGAGTGAGAAGCCCATTTACTAAACATAGCTCAATCAGATCCATGTAACTGGATTCTGGAATTGCTGCCCCCAGCAATCTTTCCTCCCCATCTTTTCTTTCCCTCCATGTCAGTTTTCAGTGCAGATTCTCAATGGAATGAGAAGTGGCCATCATAAGAATCCATTCTTCTGCCTCCAGCTGTAAGCTCCCATCACATTTGTTGGACCAGAGCTTGGTCATAGTCTTGCACATTCAGTCAGATGATCCCACCCATCTGGTTGAAATATTAACTTACAAAAGAGTAAAATAAAGATAAATTTTCAGGTTTTGATTCATCTGGTAACATTGCTAAACAACTGCCATTGCTGGAATGAGTAAGGCAGAAGGAAGAGACAACTGAAAAAGGATGGACAGATCTATTCCTTTCGTTGACTTAAACCACTTGGGTAGCAAGCTTCTGGTACGAACCAATGCAGAGGCATTTTCTATAGCCTGGAGAATATTCTACCTCTCCCCAGCTCCAGCCCCCCCCCCCCCCCCAAGCACATTCATCAGGGCATGTGGATATTCACTATGCAGGAGCACAGTAATTCTTTCTCACTCCTTGCCTTGTATTCTTTAGCTGGGAAACTCTACATTAGTTTCTATTTTCTGTATCTGTTACAATGACTAAAAAATACATTATTATTTCACAAACATTAAAGATCACATTCAATGTATAATTGAGAGAAACTACAATGAATCAAGAATAATTATATTGACAGTGATTTAAAAAAAAAGAAAAAAAAAGATGTATTTGTGTCAATTCTCAGGTATTTGGAAACAATAAACTGAAATGATGACTGGTGCATATAAGCACAGCATACCTTGCTTCCTGCAGATATTTAAATCCAGACTCCTCCTGTTGGCTTTCAATTGAAAGGTCAAAGGTGTTCACAAATTACAAAGCATAGTTCATATACCAATTTTAAACAAATCTTTTATTACCATAGCAAATAAGAAACTGAAAATTATAAAAAACATATTGCAGGTGATTCTCCAAAGTCTTGCACAATCCTGTGTCTCTGAATGTCAGAAAATCAGATGTGGTTAAAGCCTTTGAAGCACATCAATGTGCGAATATAAAATACATTGCCCAGAGCTCATGCTTTGCTTGCACTGCCACTACATAAAACAGATTCATTCAGACACAGAAGACATGCACTGAAGATCAGTGAGGTACAATCACAGACAAAACCTTGCCAAAAATAACACACTGAGCTGTACTCACTACTAAACCAGACAAGTGATGAACACTAATATAGAAATATCAAGGAAAGTCTCTTTTTTGAAAAATATATTTCAGGAGATGCCTACATAGGTGCACTGTAAAAAAGAGTCCCCAGACTTTTCCACCTCTCTGCCTGTACAGCAATTTCTCGTCTTATGTCCCTCTCTTTCAGTGAGAAAACTTACTGAAGAGGCTCTGCCTCACATCCTTAGTGTTCAGTCATTTGAGATACTGAACACTCATTATTGAAATTAGTGCAACTTAAGCATGTGTTAATGGCAACAATTCAGGATAGCATCACTCTTTATGACAGTACATAGGCACATACTTTTCTGAATTCTGGTCTAATTACAGTACTGATTAGGAATCAGTTTAAGCATGTGCTTAATCAGTAATGGTCAGAATAATATGACTCCAAATACTGTGATCCCAGCTATCAGTAAATTAACTTTTATCCAGGTAAGTTTGAAAAAGGATTGCAACATCTTAGTCCAAGTAATTATAGTCTGTTTCTTGCCTTTTTTTTTTTTTTTGATCACTTGGATTTCTTGAAGTGTTCACATGCAATTAGAAAGAAAACACATGATACTAAAATAATGCATTTATTACATGCCATGTTACAGTTCACTATATTCCCATTTCTACTTGCACTCACAGTACTATGGGAAACTAAAATTATTTCATCAGAAACAAATGAAGTACACAGAAAAGTTTGTCAACAGACAGAAGCAAGTATATCCATAAGCCAAACAGCCGTAATGTTCAACAGGTTTAATACTCCATTATATTGTTTCATAGAAATGAGAGATGAAAATTTTTTATCTATCCCTTGCCAATTCTGGATGTTTTCAGTTCTCCAGTCACTGGAAGCTGACTGGCAACTGACAACCACATGAACAGAAAAAGCTAACTAGATCTGCCAGAGGAGAGCAGGCTGTAAAATTTGTATTTCCTCTTGTGAGGTGCCAAGTTCTTTGAAGTTCCTTTTGTTTAAAGGTGAATTAATGAAACTCGGGAGCTCACAAAATCTGGGCCTTGCACTGTACAGTGAGGAGACTGCTTTTCAACTACACATCCAACATACTGCTGCTGGAGCTACCTTCATCTGTCCCAGAGAAATGTGCTTACTATGTTGTCAAAAAGCACCAAATTGCACTATGGAATTAAAATTGACACATTTCCTTTGTACTGAATATTTTCTGAAAATGAGACTCTAAAGAAACAATAAATTATAGTAGTTCAGTGTTGTTAATGATGCCACACTTCTGTGCTCAGTCTAAGAGTCAGAAGTTAGTGCTCAGAAAGGTCACACAACATATAACGTCAGCAAACCTCGACATCAGGATTTCAGATTCTCAACCACTGCCATATCTCATCAGCTAAATACTGAAATAAAGGTTGTGTTAAAATGGGATCTTCTCTGCCACACTTTCTTCCAGAATCACTACACATATAGTCTTGCATTCTGTATCACTTTGGGACTGAACACTGCAGTAACATTTCATCTGTATTCATGTGTATTGCATATCATATCTTACTGTGTTTGGTATCAACTATTATATGAATATACATTAATCTTTTCTGAGAAATTCAGATGGAGCACATCTAAAGGAAATATTGGGGGGTAGTGTATCGTTTTCTATTATTAGCCATTAATCATGTCTGTATTTCTGGTACTGAACATCCTTACCTACAGCCAAATGCTAATCCCATTAATCCTCTTTAAAGATCTGTAAGGTCTTTTGTGTAATTCTGACTTTTACTTAATGCATATCTTAATTTTACAGTGATTTTTTGCAAGCTCACTTGAGACCAGTTTATTTTTGAGAATGGAGGAAAGACAGCACTTTTCCACAATAAAGACAATGTATTTAAAAATAGAAATGAGATACTAAATGCTGTCAGCCAGCAACAGTCAACACAGAGAAGTCAGTCCAGAAAGGCTGCTACTGAAGAACTGCTACCAAAGTGAACAGAAGCTCTGACCACAGAAATGCTGGAGAACTGGTCCTAGAATTTTAGGTGGGAGTAAGTCCCATTTTAGAGAAGGGTCATCAATGAATAATGATTATTTAACTGCCCCCACCCCCAACAGAGCTTTTCCATTAGAAAAAAACAATTATCAAGGAGATAATTACATGGCAATCTATAATACAGACTCAGCAAATTCATACTGTTTGGCTTTGGCTTTGGAGCAGCGTATGCAGTAACAAACAGAATCCACAAATTCATACTGTATGCAAAGCAAAGCAGGTCACACACTACACTCCTAGGGCTAGAGATTTAATACAGTGGTTTTGAATACTGTTGTGCGACCACAGCAGTGATACAGGTTTTCCAAACTCTGTCACATGTAGAGTTATGACTTTTTCTCTGGCCCTGAGTATGAATCAGACAAAGAAGGGAATGGGGAGAACGTGAACAGCATTATACTCAATGGCCAGAATCTCAGCCAACTTCATTCTGGTTTCCATGAAATGAGCAAACAATGTCAGCTGGCTAGGAATTTTTGAAAGTTGCAGCCCTCTTGGAAAACTTTGGGGTAATCACAACAGAGAAGTAACGGCAGATGGAGCACAGACATACATGTAATCTAAGGTTGAAAGCCAAAAGCCTACACCAACAGTCAGGATAAGACAAGCTCAGAATTACCTTTGGGGTTTTAGTGATATATCCATTTCTCGCTGCTCTAATCTCTGCTGTGTTCTGTATAAATATGACTGTGATTAATTATGACTTAATCATTCTTTTTAACATACTGCAGAGAACAAATGGCTAGTTGAAAAAATAGAAATGTTCCATTTCAACTTTTTAAATCAAGGATTAATAAAATCATCACCTTATGGATGAAATGGATGAGAATAATTAATCTCATTTTGTTAAGGCTTTCTTTGTAAAGGTGTAAGAGATGCTACAAAATTCATCTGCATTATCACTTAGAATGAAAATTGAAAGCTTATGTAGAACTGTCCAGTTAAATAACATAGCCTCTTGACTCTGCATTTTGTTAGAGCTGGACAAAATATGTACATGCTCAGGCAAGTTAAATCTCAGGGATATTTATATTTTCTCTTCAAAATACCAATATCATTTCTATAGTTGATCACAAGAGGGAGACCACATCACCATATGTCCTCTCATTGTTTCAAATTTTTTTTTAAGTATCCAAACAATGTGAGTCATTTTGGACCAGCTCTAATCTCTGACTGCTCACTGAAAAGTGTTACTGACTGTTCAATTCACAATTTTTTTCTGAGTTTGTCAAACCTCTGAAACTTATAGATAAAGATAGCCAATCCAGTAAACGAGATTGAACAATGCAAAGGCAGTTGGAAAGAATATTCGAGAATAGGAGTCAATTTTTGCAATGCGGATGTGTATTCTTCCTTCTCTCCAAGATCCTGTGCGGCAGTCTTCAAAACAACAAAAGAAGCTAGCACAGTCTTTCCCTTCTAGGCACTCATATCCATAATCATCATCACGTTCAGGGAGATGATTAATGTTATTAATTGGAATTAGTGTTGATCCAGGTCGAACAGCAATTGCAGGTGCTTTCTTAAGAAAAACAAAAAAGAAAAATATAATTTTGCAGGTGGCTGGTTTGCTTCTTTTTTTATTTCCCCTTATTCTTAGCCTCCATAGGCTTTCCATTAGCAAAGACCAATATAAACACCTTCAGCACATTATACAGAAATTCTGATATTAAGCAGTTTAGGGAGCTTTGCGAATTATGAACTGCTGTATAGCTCTTGCAGGCAAATGATCATGATATATTTTTCAGCTGCCACAGTAAAAACAGGGTTGTGCTGGGATCTGGGAATAGCGGATAATTAGTTACACAGACAGGGTTAGCTGATCCCATCTACACAACACAAACAAACATTGTGAAGTTAGCCAGAGTTTGACAACTGGGTCATAAGCAAGACTACAAGCAGGCTACAAGCATCAGTACCAAAGGAATGATGATTCCCCCAACATTTGGAGTCTTGAACAAGAGTGAAGGTGTTTCTGGAAGATACATTTTCACCAAAAAGCAGCTAATAAGGTTAGTACAACATCAGTGGTGAAGTTTAAGAAACCGACACACAAGGCCAGGCCACATTATATAACACACTCTAATGTTAAATCCCTAAGCAATATGCCCTGCCTTTAGAAACTAAGACACAAGAATCCTTAGGAGAACACCATTTGAGTCACTAAGCTGATTAATTTAGATCTTAAATCTTACTTTTACTTTCCTTAAAAATAACTCTTCTTGCAATCTGGTAAAAACTTGGTGTAATAGATGTTAAGTTTCATAAATAATTTTCATAGAAAAAATATGGGTGCCTTATGGCCTAGCACATATATTGTTTGCTATTCCCTTTCTTGTAACTTTTGCCTTTTCACCATCCTTTTACTTGCACAAGCACAGCCCATCTTTTCCCTTTTTCTATTTTGTTTCCTTGCAGTTCTTCACTCTTCATGCTTGTGTTCCTGAATATTTCAAAATACATTCTATTTCTCTAACTGTCCCTTTTGCCTTTCTAAATCTTATAGCCTTTTTGAACTAATCCATAATCCTCTTTCTTTGAACTCCCCCCACCTTTGGCATCTCTTCCAAAATCTCATATGGAAGACAGAATTTACATCAACACTACTCTTACATTGTCTTCTCTCTTTTCTACC
This sequence comes from Pezoporus occidentalis, assembly GCF_034315485.1. Taxonomy (NCBI): domain Eukaryota; kingdom Metazoa; phylum Chordata; class Aves; order Psittaciformes; family Psittacidae; genus Pezoporus; species Pezoporus occidentalis. The sequence continues at coordinate 2,946,594 of NW_026916062.1, forward strand.
ATTTCCATATTTTGTCATGTTAGGAATAAATGCAGCAGGAAAGGATGTAGTCAGAAGATCTAGCTAGGTATTTAAGTGTACAGAAGAATCTCTCTTAATTATACATGACAGGGAGTGAAAAAAATATGAAAAAATATGAAAAGCATGAAGCCACATAGTTTCAATTCTTGTCATATTTTAAAATCTTGTTGTCACGCTCCCATGGAATTACTCTGGCCAGCACAGAGATCTATATGCATTGTTAAGGAGGCATTCTGTTGCTGAAGGGACATTTCACCCTGTGTCCCAAGGGATGATGTTTTAAAGCAGTGCAGAGTGCACAGCATTTTTTAATAGCTTTGTTTAATAAGTGTCTTTACCAGAGGAAGTTTCACACAGGCTGCTGTTTCAATACTTTTTAGACATGATGACCTAGGGAGCTAATTATCATGCTAAAGAACCTCATTATTCTTTTCAGTTATGCTAAAATACTGAGAATAACAACAAACAGCAGTTACATGCTTCTATCCTAATTTGAGGTATTACAAACAGGTCTTATTTTTACAAGATATGAAAAGTAAGTTCAAATTTTTTTTTTACTTACAAAATCATTCTTTTGTTGACGATATGTAGGGAAAAAGGTGCTTATAATTGTAAAGCCTACTCTGGTTTTACAATAATTTTCTGACTGCTGGTTCTGCTAATGGAAGATTTGTAGCATGATTCATTTCTACTAGTGGGGTAAAACAGGAATCCCCAATTCAGAAACACCATAAAAGGAGGAAAAATAACAGTACTGCTTTTAAATGCTCATGTCACCAGCACAGACCAAAGCTGGCTACTACATTACAGGTTTGAAGAGGTAGCCTGAGAGAGGCAGAAAGATAGTGCCATCTTATAGGCCTAACCACTTCCAGGGAATATAGAAAATGTGCAAGAAAGGGACAATGTGAGGAGAAAGGGGAAAAAACACCAAAACCTCACAAGAAAATGACCTGTATCAATTTGCAGAGACTTAGGAAAAAAAAAAAAAGCAACAAAGATGTAGATACAGATACAGTAGTACATGCTGATTGTTCATGTACATGTCTACTAATATTGTAGATAAAATTCCACATAGAGTAAGAAGCATTTATAATACATTTGATAGGACCAAACCCAAATTATTCTGCATTAACACTAACAGATGTACAAAAGAAAGCCATCATCTGTTGAATTACAGCACAGGTGATGCATTCACTTCAAGTGAAATGATGATCAGAACAAAATCCGCAACTAATTAAGTTTAATCTTTCCTGCCCAAACTCATTATCCTTACTAATGTGGATTTACATAAACCAGTTCCTACTACCTTTCTTGAATTATGCCAGCACATACTTTGTAAGATTAAACTGCTGTAATCATTTGTGAAATCTCACAATTTTTTCATAGATCATTTATTGCACCTTATTGCTATCAGATCATGGAATAATAAGCCTTTATTGCATTTTGCAATAGAAACAGACAACCAATGCAAGGCAAGTTTTCCAAGGGAAAAAACACCAGTAAATGAGAACTTCTCAGGAGGAATTAAACTATTTTAATTAAATTGGATTTTTGAGTTACATACCCATAACTACAAGAGAAAAAGAATGAATAGATGTCTTTGACAAAAGGGAAAAAAAAAAAAAAAAGGATTTGTAGTTGTATGACTTCCCATGAATTAATCAGATGGCTTCTTTAATTGCTCTAGTTAGAACAAAAATTTTATAGCTTTTTACAAAATATCACCAAAAAATCCCTATTTATAAAATGAGAATCCTTGCATCTATTAATTGCTCTGGTTTTTAGAGTAATCTCTTACCCAGTATGGTCTTATGGTGAAGCATGTTTAAAGAATTCTGTGTGAAAATATAGCTGGTTTTCAACTACTTGAAAACAACAAGCACGCTTTAAGACGACACTAAACCACAACCAGTGTTTGGAATATTATATTGCTAATTTTAATCTTAGTCAACAGGTGTCATAATTGCTATCTCCCCATTTTCTTATATTTTAAATTGTGACATGCACTGAAAATCTCAAGGCATTTGGTAGATTGTTGCATAAACAGCTGATATATGAAGAGATTCTGGAAAGGCTTGTTACTCCATTCAGTAGAGTATACTTGCAAACCAGTTCAACGGCTTTTGATCTGCCAGCAGCTGATCTTTAATAGCTCCTTGGTTTGAATAAGTAGTATTTTCTCCCCTCCTTTCTCCTTGTTGCGCATGCTAAGAGCAGGCTTTTTTCAGCTTCCTCTTCCCTAAGTGTTGTTGAGACCTCATTGCAACAGCAACCTAAAATTGAATCTGCTGTGCTAACACTGGAAGTTCCCCAAATTTCTACAGTCTCTGTTATCTGTTACCTTCATTGCTCAGTATGCCTTCCATTGTGCCCACATTCGCTTCTACCACTAACAGGGAAGTTTGAGGTTTCCATTTTCCTGTTATTGTAGCTGTGTTGGATTCCCTGAGGATCACAGTGATGCTTGATCAAGGTTGCACAGGGCAATATTAAACCTTCACCACTAGCCTGGCTGCAAAGACATGTGATCCACTCAAACCAGCTCATCATATTAAACACAAGGGCTCTGATTTTGCTGGTATTAAGCCATAGCAGCCCTGCAGTGCCCCCATAAGATAGTCTCCCACAGAACTGCTGCTCAAAATTGGTGCACCTGTGCTTTTTGACCCTAGTTGCAGAAGGAATATGGGCTGCAACAGGATTTCTCCATTTCTGTATCCGGGCTTCTCTAATTTAATTTTAATTTCTCTTTCATCTTACACAGCCTTCAGTCAGAAAAGACAACTGATATTATGATTCAGCTATTCTTCAGCTTCCTTTGATGAAATTATCTGGAAGGAGGCTTTATAATATTGTCCTTCTTATTTTCTCCAAAAGATGACTACAATCAAGCCTCAGATATTAAGACTAGTGTTTGAATGAATAAGCTATTTAACACTTTTACCTCAATATTTTATTAAAGATTAGCTTTAAATATTTGACCTGACTTCCAACAATAGAGTCTTGGAAGTTTCAGTGTTCTTATGACATGAACAGAAGGCTTCTTAAAATATATATACTTGTATACATTATACTTGTAATAATACTTATTCCTGAGATATGTAGGGATTCAAACATCAACCTGTAAAAGCAGAACGTTCATTTCACCAGAAAGAAATACGGAAGTGAAAGAGGAGAAAAAAAACAAAAAAAAATGGAGTTAAGGTAGATTTCTTAAGTGGAAGGGTGTCAGAATACTGACCAGTAATAAGCATTTTTTATGTTGAAAAGCTAGCAAGGTAAGAACCAAGTTACATGATGTGAATCCAAACAAATCGTCACACCTCCAGTCCATTTACATTACCTCTACTGCTACTGTCTTATCTATGGTTCTCTCTCAGGTGCTGTTTTCAGAAGCAATGTGCTAGACAGAACTGTCTCCATAGGCACACACCTCATGGGAAGATTAATAGGGGCCTGGGCATGGAAGCACAGAATATTATAGCAAACCACTCTCTAACTTAGGCTTATGAGCAGAATGATCCAAAACCTTTGTTCATTATTAGTATTTACACAAAATTAGCACAATCTACCAACTGTAAAAAAAAGACCAAAAAAAAGTGTTAATTATGTTTGAACATTAGCCGTTTTATTTAAGAACAGTCCCTCAAACTTAGTGCCACAGTAAACAGCATTCTGTAATTTTTTTTTCTTTGTTTGTTTAAACTTACTGATGGCTTAGACTTTGTCTTCTTTTCTTTTCCCTTGTCTCCTTTTCTGTTGCTGGTGAAGTAATGCAGTGTGCCATACTCCATCAAGGCAGCAAACACAAAAATGAAGCAAACTGAAACAAAAAGGTCCATTGCTGTCACGTAGGAAACCTTTGGGAGTGACTTCCTTGCAATTGTACTCAGTGTTGTCATGGTCAGCACTGTTGTAATGCCTGTTTGAGAAAGAAAGAAAGAAAAAAAAAGACCGGAAGAGGGAAGTGTATAAGTGATCCAATTATATTGTAACAAAAGTCCTCAAATTGTCCCTTAATTCATTAATACAATAACTGAGCCACAGCAGGGGTCACTGCCAAACACAACAGTGCTATTGCAAGAAGTCATCCATATGGATCCAGCAGCCACCATGGGATCATACAGAAGGTAGCACATCTCACCTTCAGTTTAAATCCCTCCTGTTTTCCAAATGGACTCATTAAACAATGACACTGAGACAGTTTGTGTAATGTCATAAATCTGTTAAAGAATGCGCACATAAAACAAATACAATAGACAAACAGGTACAAATAAGCACACAAATTTTATTAATACAAAAAAGTCTTTTGGTTCTTGAAAGATTAAAATGTACAAAAGGACACATTCAGAAAAAGATGTATTATTTATCAATGATTTCAAACTTCCAGAAAATACAAGTAAAAGGAATAACACTTTCAACTGTTTGCTTCTGACATGTTGCAGATCAAACTAGATGACCTTCCTGGCCTTTCCAGTCTCATTCTTAATGTTACTAGGTATTTTTTCAATACTGTGTCTTAAGTAATAGAAAACATTTCCCTTCATTCACTTACATACAAGTTAATTAAAAGAAGAAGCTGGCCTTAATAGAGATGTGTTCAGAATCTCAACTATACCACTCTTCTTCACTGGTTTAACATTTAGAAGGTGTTAACACTTTTTCTTATATTTGATGCTTCAGAGAGAAGCAAAGCCTTTTTCACAGTAGTCCCAAAAATTAAGATGTGACCTTTCCTTCAGAAAGCAATACTTGGACACAGAAATAATTCATTATTTACATGCACAGACTTATTGCAAAAAATGGGTTACACCAGTCTAAGGCTGTCTGTGGCATTTCAATCAAAGCATGGAATCGGGGTCGCGATGGACTGATACCACAGCAAGAAAGCAGTGGGGATTTTACAACAGATTTCCCAATGAAATCATGTGCCTAAAAGGGCAAACAGATAACCCCAGAGTTTTCTAAAAGTGCTTGGCTCCCACTAGATGCTTTTGAAAATCAATTAGGCATTTCTCCACTTAGTTAAACATTTAAATACCTTTAACTGTCTCAAAGCTTTTGCTTTGGGAAACCACAAACTGCCAGTATCTTTCAACATAAATGGAAGAAAAAGGCCCAAGCCTTTTCAGCATACCAGACCCCAGCACAGCCTCCAGGCAAGAAGTCACACACAGCATTCCCCTGACTGACCTCTGTTCAGAGAAGACAAAAGGACACCTGGATTTTCCCAGTCCTCTCTGCTATTCAAAAGGCACACAGAGGGCTGTCACAAGGACCTCAGCATCACAACTGTTTGCCATAACAGACCATGCTTAGTTTTGGCTTTCTTGTCTTAATTTGTCATTATTTCCCATAAAATTGCTTTGTCTGGTATTCTCTTCTCCACCAGAACATTTGCATGTGAGAAAAGTCATCCTGTAATCTGTCAAACAATGGCTTCTGCATGTTCATACAATAGGAGCTCAGAGTTAACTGCAGGGAGCTGCAAATACAATATTGCAAACATTTGTAGTACATTTCAAATAGATAAAGGTTACTACTGCTGAAGGGGGAGCATGAAAACTCTCTTAACCATGAGATTAAAGGCAAATTTGCAAAGCTTGTGGCACTGAAAAAAAAAAAAAACCAAAACAACCAAAACACAAACCTCTGTAGAAAGAGTAAACTGGATACAGAACTCACAGAATACCAATACAATTTTTCCTGTTATAGCTAGTGTCTTTCCAGATGGTACACAGTGATGTCCAGTGATTAGTCAAAGAAATCTTATAATAAATTGAAAAACTAAGATTTGAAACTATTTTTTTTTATTGTTTCGACTTACTTACGCAAGACCTTAGGCTCTTTTCGCTAAACTTTGCAGTACTTTTAAAGAGCATAAAGAACCAAGACTCCGATTTTTTCCCCTTACCTTTTCATTAGGCTACTGAACTATTTTGCTTACTTTCTTGCTTGACTAGTTAATCTTGCAGGCTTGACTGCAAGTGGTCCAGTTTCAGTGGGAAAGTCAGGGAGTTAAAACCTGGACACACTCTTCTGATAGGGAATGTTCCTAATAAGTGGGAATGGTGTTTTCACAATCCTATAAGCTGATGAGAAAAAGTAACACACATTTCTCACTTTCTAAGACACACTCTCAGCTCTTGATCTTTCTCCCAGAACAGGTCATACCACCATCACCAGTTTTACGAAAAACACCTATCACTTCTAAGCTCAAAGTTGTAATTGTGCGTCCTTGCACTCCACACACTGTCTAGCATTCTTTATGTGGGGAGTACAACTCTTCTTCAAGGCAGCACATGGATCCTCAAGTCAAACATAGGAGACTGGTACCATGTTAAACATGCCAGATGACACTAACACAGAATTATCTCTGTATCAGAACTTGCAACACACTTCATTGCTATCTGTATTAAAAGCAGGGCAGTGATTCAAGTTTGAGTTACATGCTTAACTGCTTGAAGTGCAACTTTGGTTGCAAATTTTCAGTTCTACCCTGGGCTTAGAAGAACAACTGAAACATTTCTGTTATTAAAAAAAAAAAAAAAACAACAGGAACACCACCAAAAAACCCCCTGACAAACAAACAAACAAAAAAACCCAACCAAAAAGAAAAAAAAAGTTAAAAAAAAAAAAACAAAACCTTCATGGTTAATGCTTGTGTAGCAATGACATCCTTTGCTCCATGATGCTAAGTGAAGTTCAATCATACTTGTCAGACTAATGATTGCCATATTGCAAGTCCCTAGAGATGATAAAAAGAACACAAAGGAGAGGAAAATGTATTTGTATGAGCACCACCACATCCACAAGGCTTGGTTCAGGATTTCCAGATTTCCATTCTCAACACTCCCTCCTTAAGCCCTATGGTGCAACCACAGCAGGATCCTTCTACTCTTAATCCTGCAATTCAAGAGAAAGGGTGGCCAATGGTCACAATGTGAAGGGGAATAAACTGTGTTCAATTTATTCCCTGCTGCAGGTTTGTATTCCTGGGGAGTGCCAGACCCTTAGAGGTTGAAAAAGTATGTTCTTACCGAGAGAAGTTCTTGCAGGAACTGCATCCTTATTGATCCAAAATGACACCCATGAAAGAACAACTGTGAGTATACAAGGAATGTACGTCTGAATAGTAAAATACCCCATACGTCTGCTGAGATCAAAGAAGATTGTCATAATAATATAATCACCTATAAATTAGAAAAAAAATACATGAAACTGAGAATGGTTTTCAGTTCTATCTTCATCTGTTAGTCTTCTTTTACACACATATTACGTGAAATAACATTTAACATTCTGCCTTACCAGACAAAGTATGAGAAATTTCAGTTGTATTTCGTAACCCTACAAATGCAAACTGATACAATCTCCAGTATTTTGGATCCGCCACTTCAACGGAGGTTTTCTTCCATTTGTATTCAATTTCATTTCTGGGATATCCATCTAGGATAAAACAGAGCAAATCAAGCATTCAGCTACAGTGTATACCAACACATATTTTGTAATCTCTGAAGCTGTTTATAAACTTTTTAAACTGTTTAAAAAACAGGGCTATACATAAAGTGGATCAGACAGAAAGCCAATATACAGTCCACCTGATACATGTAAAATTTAACCACAAAACATCTAGCCTCAGTACTAAGCCTAGCTAGAAATATATGATCAATCAAAAACTATGTAAATACAAACATTTAGTAAGTATCTAGATGATATTCTAGAACTCAGATAGAAAAACTGGCTCAGATTCATCACTATGAATTAATACACAAATATAATATACATTATCATTAAAAGACCACAAAGAGCTTGAGTACATATGTTTATAAAAGTCCTACTAATGTTTATTCTTTGTCTATTACTCTCACAATGGATGTCTGTGGCCTGATTCACTATCCAGTACTTCAGCTTTAAGGAAGTGTAACCTTCTTGATTTTCACATGCCTCGCGTGTTACCCCACATTACCTTGTAGAAAGGCAGAAATGAAATTAAGGGAGACTAGCTTGTGTTGCACAACTACTTAATCAATGGAGCTACCAAAGCTCATTTAGCCGGAAGCACTCAAGAAGAAAGTATTAAATGAAAACATTAATTTAAAAAGAATCACTGAAGTTTGATTTCATTGCCTATTAGGTTTCACATTTAGGAATAAGTCGTTTAGCTGTCTTCAGGCGGTTTGGGTTTCTTTTGCCAGTAATAACACAATCCCCTTAGATTTAATTTTTTTTTTAATATAGTGTATACTAAAGAAATTAATCCTGAAAGTTGTGTTTCTTGCTCACATAAGTAAGTCCCACTGAAAGGACTTCTTATACTGATTAAGCATTTACAGGAAAAAGTTGAAGAAGACAGATCTTATTTTTCCTTTTAAGTATACCACATGGAACTAATTCAAAGCTGGCAAGTCTGGCAGGCATAAAAAATAAAGTTCTTCCAGGGCAATAGATTTTCATTAACTGGAATGGGCACTGCATCAGACTCTTAAGCAATAAGATTATTTTTAAAGTTGCACCTAAATGAAATGCTTGAAATTCAACTCATTCATTACTGCATTTAATAATGCACTAAATAATGCAATAAATCTAATGAAAAAGAAATAAAATAGGTCAGTTCTTTTCTTCACTACAAGGCTTTAAAAAGTTAACCCTTGCTCTCTTGCTGGGATTTAAGGAAATTTAATGCCTGAATTTAAAGGAGAAAAAAAAAAAACAACCCAAACCCAACAAAAATGTATTTTACCACCTACAGCTTGAAAACTCCAGTGGGCAGGAGTGTTCATCCATAGGAAAGTTATGAAGCTGAAGATAACATTCAGCATTAATTGTCAGCCTAATTAAAAAGGGAAAAAAAGAAAAAAGAAAAAAGATTACATTCAAGCATCCAGACACTCCAGACTAGATAGTAAAGCACATGCACAGAAATCAGTTTTGTCAATTAATGAATGTTACACATAGCCAATTGTGTATCTGCAAAAGCATCCAGCATCACTGCCAAAGAACAAAAACTATCATGATATACAACGTGAGGACAAGCATTGTTTCAATTGCCATTTCAAGCCATTTAAAAAAAAATTCAGTTGATTTGGGGGAATCCTTCAGCTGCCTACCAGAAATAGGGGATAAAATAGGGAGGGACTGAAGGCAGGGCAAGAAAGGGAAGTTTATGACGGAAAAAAAATGAATTTTCTGAAGAATGCATTTTCAAGTCAAACTGCATTTGGCAACATTGTATCAGGCAGATAGAAAGTGAGGACATTCTTGGCCTTGTTCTATATTTGTGGCAAAGGCAGTAGCTTGGATATGAAAGAGCAGACTTCCGTATTTCCACTCATTTAATGTCTAAGGCATCAAGTAGTTAGTTGCATTCATGCAACTAATATATGTTTTAGAAGTAATTTAGGACTGTAATGGTATCAACTGAATCACTTGCTACTTTTGAAAATACCATCACAGATTTCTGAAGAGCTTCCAAGCAACCAATGCAAAACCCAGTTCTGCTAACTTTCACTAGGAAGCTAGAGTAAGGGGCTAGACTCCAAACTGCTTTCTTTGTATTTAAAATACCTCCTGTTGGTAACACTGTGAAGAAAGTCAGAATGTCTTCCAAAATCAACTTTGAAAATTAATATAATACTTACATACTTGACTGTATGCAATACTTACATACTGAACAAAAAGGGATGGGGAGAGGAAGATTGTGCCACACGGTGCCAGAAAGCTCTAGAAGTTTGTGAACAAAGTAGTTACTCTACACAAAGTGTCACTAGACCTTCCTAGAAATTTGTCTTGACCAAGAGAGAGGTTTATAAGGGGGATGAGAGGTTGGCAAACATCCCTCCATTTCTAGGTAAAAGAGTTGCATTCCTCTGAAGATACTTTTCAAACTGCAGTATTTTTTTACTACATTTATTACCTTTGTTTTCCATTTTCAATCTTTGGATAGTCAAATGCTTAAAGAAAACAAAACCAGACTTTTATTAAAAGCAACACAACTAGATTTGGAATCACTGGATTAATGGATGCAATGGATAGGCCATGGTACAGGGGAGCCCATGAACCTGGAACACTGTCAGATCCTATTATTGTTCCTTCAATAACCAACATATGAAACTCTCAATGTTATTCTACCTGAGGCCAAATTCAGGCCATATCCTCACCTATACAGATGTTTGCATGCTGCAGTACTGGATGAATACCTGCTCTGCTAGCCTATTACTAGCTCACTGCACTTCATAGCTCACACTATAGAACATTAATTCTAACCTATTGCTCTGGGAAAGCTCACTAGGGATTTTTGGTTTGGCTTTTTTTTGGTTGCGTTTTTTTCTTTGTGTTACTTAGACCCCATTTAAAAGAAATTGTACACTGAAACTGAATGGGCAATGGAAAAGTAAAGTCCAAGTATGTCAGCTACAAAAGGAAAAAAACACATTAGCATGTTAACAAAGAGGCTCTCTAGAGATTTTTATAAACACCAGTATAATAAACTGTTTAAAAAGTGCTCTTCAGGTATATTTGTATACTCTGAAATGAAGCACACTAAGAAAAAATTCAGTGAGGAGAATCCTTTTAAAACATTCTTATTCTTCCTGCTTCCGATAGAGAAGACTTCTATAAATTGTTCATACAACACAACTAGCTTGCTTATGAAAACAGCATAAATGACTGAAAAGTAATTAAAGGGTGCTACTTTTTGTTTTAAATAAGCAAACTCTCAAGAGCAGAATCAGATTTAGAGCACCCTCTGCATGGACTGCTTCCTGATCAGCTCCTAATCTATAGCAACATTTTTTAGGCATACTCAGAATTGAGAGATGACCCTAAAATGCTTTCTGTAGACTGCAGTCTTTCAAGAACTGTTTGAAAAGTGACACAAAACTTAAAGCCAGCCCAAGATCTCCCATTTACTAGAAAGAATTATTATCAACATGTTTGCTTATGCCTGATTTAGATGAACAGATTTGTTGATTTTAATAGCTTGCAAGGGAAAACATATTAAAAAGCATATGCAGGACTGGGGCTTTAGCTTTAATCAAATGTCTTATGAGTTTTATTATCTGAAGCATTTCATATTTTGCTTACAGAATATAATTTGGTGAAAATTAGATACTGAACTATTTAGAATAGAAAGTCTGCAAAACAATTTATTGCTAGATCTGCAATATGTTAGTGACAGACCACCACAGTGCCACATGCTATGTAATATCTTCTTTTAATCTTGCCTAAATGAGATCAAAATTTGCTAACCTCTTCAATTCTCTTTACCCAATTTTCTACACAATATGTTTCAATACTACAAATTTCAGGTTTTTCATGATCAAATATTTTCATTTTCTCCTTTCGTAAACTCCTTGCAAATTCCTGCAGTCCATAACAAAAGAGATACTAAGGATTTGATCCATATTCATTATTTCCATATTCTTGGTCATAAGAGTTTTATTTTTTTTCTCCCCAGTTAGTAAAAACCCACCTTAGAGTGTATAATACTCTTCCATCACTCCAGATTCGAAGCAAACGATTTGGAGTTGTAATCCAGTGAGCATCAGATTTCCTTGAGTTCCGGAAGAAAGTGTCTGGAATCCAAATTTTTCCAACCATATTGCTATTAAGCATAAGCACCTTCATTGAGCTGTTAAATTTTAGACGACTGTCATACCAAGTCTGGGCAAAAATTATGTCTATAGTGTATTCCTGAAAACAGAGAAACAACCACATGAAAGTATATATTTACCAAAGTCTGCAAGCCAACAATTTTTAATTCATACGTAAATTCGAGGTCTCTTCTTCTATTCTCTTTTGTATTACAGCAGCCCGTAACACCAAATCAAGAAATTAGAGGCTGATGAAAGACACACACAACTTTCTGTCCCTAGATGCACACTGATTAGTTAAAGGAGACTTGATCGGAGCTTGCTGTAACTTGGTTCCTGCACAGTGCAACCACCTCTGGAAGCCCTAGACATAAATGTAAGGGCACCCTTAATACTTCAGGGCTAGGCTATGTTTGTTAAGACAGTGATTCTACAACTCTAAGAAGCAAACAAAATAAACTATATTCCCCCCCCCCCCAAACTGTACAATATGGAATTTAAGATCCTTAAAGAAATTTCAGATTTTGAAAAATTCATGAATATGCAGGAAGTAAACATCACAGTTCGCAGAACTATCTGTTACCATCTGCCTCATTTACTTACCTACATACCTACATACACACAAAAGTATATATAATCATAATCAGGAAGGAAATTTCTAAAGTAGTTACACTTTACTTATTAAAGCCTGAAGAAAGTTTTTTTTTTTCCATTTTCTCAGTAGACTTACGGCCAGAGAAGAAAGGCAAATAAATAAATAAATAAATAATGGAAAGCCCACAGCCTTTTAACAAGACAATACTTGACACAGTAAAACTTGAGGGAGATAACTATTACAGATGCAATGAAATACTGTTTTTCAAACAATCCAGTTCCTGCACTCCAAAGGAGCAAAGTAGCAGCCTCTTCTCCGTTGTATTTGTCACAGCTCCAGATCAGGACTCTGATCTTAAGGGCAAGTCTCTCTGGTTGATGGCAGATGTGGTCTTTCCTTCATGGCTGCCCTATGAGGGGCAGTGAACAACTGCCCTATGCTCCAGTGAACAACTCAGCAGCTCTTCTACAGGACAAAAAAGAGCTGGAGACCAGACTTAGACATTGGGTGTTGGTTGTTCACTTCTCAGTTACACGAGTGGACAGACAGAACAGAGAAGGAGACTGGTTCAAACTCCTGCTTGAGCCAATGGGGTCACTACTAGTTTACTTAGTTAGTAAAAAAAATGTGCAGTGCAGACAGTAAATTTTGTTTTCAAATAAAATAAAAGTGGAAGGCTTTCCTGCTTGGATTGTTCAGTTTTGTTCATTTTAATTTCACAGCAGCCAACTGTGTGAGTTACAGGCTCCTCACTTGTTTCTGCAACTGATACCACCCGTCTTGCAGGAAAGTTTGTGAAATTTGGCACTTCATCCTTGAGAAGTGCGAAAGGCAGATATTCTAGGGCAACCTAAATCTCTCAATCCTCCAGCCTCTCCAGGTGGGAGAAGAACTGGAAGGATCAAGAAACAGATATGCAAGAGGGAGGCTTGCCCTTGCTCTGTGGTGTATGGGAGATGAATTACCCCCTGGACTGTGATAACTCAGTGACTCTCAAAGGTTATGAATAACTAGTGTATGAGGCAAACAAACAGTGAAGGGACAGAAGGAATAAAGGGACAAATAAAAAATGCATTTTAGAGATGACTTCACTGTAAAACTCTGCTTATTCCTTGAGAGGCACTGTTAATCAGGGGAAGATTCTGCAGGTCAAAACAAGTCCTTCATTATTTTACTTCTGTAAATGACATTCAAGACACCCTGAAAACCAAGGGCCTATTTAATTTTAAAATTCAGTTTTCTGTGCTCTTCTATAGTGGTTATAACCGTAAAGAAAACTTGCCTTGCTGTAGTGTAAAGGAGAGCCCAAGGCAGTGCAACAGAGAAGTATTTTAATAGGCTTAAATGGAACAGATTGAACAAAGATTTATGTGTTGCCTTTACAGTACAAATAGGAGGAAAAAAAAGAAGTCAGTGAGTGAAATCAGCAGACACGACCACATGTATAAAAAGTGCAGACTGACTGAGTTTGAAGGTGCTACTCTAGGCAACCACTTCACAGTAGCAGTGCATTGTCTGAGGAGAAATTTATCAAAGTGTCGTTACAGTCAAATTCACCCAGAGCAAGAAGACTCAGGCTGCCATAGAATACCAACCACCCTAATAAATTAAGATAAAAAAGGAAGAGGAGCTCATGGATTATTTGAACACAAAGCAAAGGAATAGTCTCAGCAGACCCAGACACTTCTCTTACCTTTCAGCATTAAACATGCAAGTTTTTATCATAACATGCTTTACAGGAGTTAAGGAACTTTTTTGAAAAGATGAAAAAAAAAAAAGGAAAAGAAAAAAGAAACTGTGTTAAAATTCTTCAAGATACATTTACAACTGTTAAAAATAAACTAATACATAATAGTTTAACATCATAAAATTAGTAACTACATTTTTCCAAGTATCTTGCTGCATGTATAACAACAGATCCAGTTGCTAGCCTATTGTCACATACCTGCAGAGGGCGGTCCTCCATTTGAAAGCTTACACTTCAGCACTCAGCCATCTTCCTCTCCCTCAGGAATCAGCCAACCAAAGGCATAAATCCTCCTACTCATCTCACCTGATATATGTGAACTTGCAGTCTGGCAATGGGTGGTAGCAGCAGCTCACCCCCAACTTCAGCAGGACTCAGAGTCAGTGCTCCCTGGTTTCCCCCCCCCAGAACACTTTATTCACTTGCAGTATCTGTCTTGGTGGACATTACTACCTACTTCTTCAGCAGATCTATTTGTCCTATGCCTCCCGAAGACCTCTCCGACTTTGAGGGTCCATAATACATCCTGAGGCTGCATATATTCTTCACACAACGCATCTTACATAGGATCACATTTTCAACCCATTGTATCTGCTATCTTCCACTCAAGTGAACTTTAGCATAATGTCCAAGCACATACGTGTAGTCATATTGTAGAAGTGCAAGGCATATGAAAAAGGAACTCAAATGTATATTAGCCTCCTTTCTGAACACTAGTTTCCCTCCAGAAAAGGACAGGTAGCATAGGTACTTATCAGTCACCAAGCACAGGCAAATATACAGGATGATCAGACAACTAAGAGTTTGGCAGCATGCAGCTGTGACAGTAAAGAAGTTTGAGAGCAATAACCTGAAAAGGAAACTATGCTAGAAGAATAATCAGGAAAGTTGGATTCTTTCTGAAAATCCAGTTTTGAATGGCTCCTAAATGTTCAGATTTTATGGATTCATACGTTATAGTCTCTTAAATTTGCATCTCCTGAAAAATATTTCATATTTCATTTTAAGAACAGGAAATACAGATCCCTAAAATTTGTTGAAAATTAGGTTAGGAAAAAGAAAATCACTCTGTCTTCTAGGAGTACTTTGTTTCCAAAATGAAATGAATAAAAGCCCTAGCTTGCTTTAGACACTGTATGAGCAAGCACAACAGCAGCCAGATTTAGACAATATTCTTTTGTTATAACAGATCTTTCTGAGCAATTATTTTGTTT
The DNA here is from genome assembly GCF_034315485.1 of Pezoporus occidentalis. Classification (NCBI taxonomy): domain Eukaryota; kingdom Metazoa; phylum Chordata; class Aves; order Psittaciformes; family Psittacidae; genus Pezoporus; species Pezoporus occidentalis. The sequence goes on from NW_026916062.1 coordinate 2,961,765, forward strand.
TTCCTGCTTACAAAAGAAAAAATAAAAATTAATATACTTATCACTACTTCTGTTAGTTTTTCATAAATCTCACCATTTAATGTCACTGTGTAACCATAAAAATTAGTTTACTATTCTCTCTTTCAAATGAAACTAATGATAAAATAGCCATGCAGAACAAAATGAAATCAGTCTATGGCTGTGTTAGTCACAGTAACAGCAAAATGCATACTTATTTATATTTAGCCTTACAGGGTTCAATGATCATGGCACACGTTAGCTCATATTTGGCATTTGATTAGATCACTGACCTCTTTTTTGCACAGCTTGCATAAAAAGCCCACCTGCCTAATTATTTACAGATAACTGCAATCCTCCTCCATCTTTTTTCCCCTCTAAAAGATCATAACAAACTCCAAAGGCTGGGAACACACTGACTAATCAGAGATTACCATTAAAGGGCCAGGGAGTGAACAAACTGAGTATTGACAAGCAGGTGCACAGTCTGAGAGAAAATCATTTAATAAATAAAAGCAATTACTTCAAATAAAGTATAAACAGCTACTGTATGGGAATAAATGGAATCCTCAATATCAGTCTCACTGTCATGCATAGTTCAATTAGACACAAAAATGGGACAGTGGATTAGGTTTATCGGCAAGCCGTTAAAGAAAGGGAGGCAGATATCATCCTACATGATTGTCTCTCAGTGTAACCCACCTCCCACAAATTCCAACATAATATCAATAAGGATGGGAAAAAATCACAAAGCAGAAAAAACATTTTACTTGGATATTTTGTCTAGCAGTCTCACAACTGATTTGATATTCCACAGTGAAAAGTGTGGAGAAGTCAAGCAATACATAGCTAAATTGTCAGCTGGATTACGATAGCTACAACACATTTTGTTTGAGAACAGGAAGAGAGTGGCCTAGTTTCCTGGGGCCAGACATAAAAGCAATGGAAAGTCCCAAAACCAGACTCGGAACTCAAAAACTGTGTTTTTAAACCACAGGCCTGCAATACAGTTGATTACCAGTGAATTTCAGATAAAAAAATAATAAAATCTTACTCCTGTCATTTTATCTTTACTCAGAAACCCACCACAGCTTTTCTCCCAGATTCAAAATTTCACCTGAAGGGCACACAGAATTTTCAAGAGTGCAACAAGCTGATTCAGAAATCTGTTTCACAGGGAGCCCCTGAACTTAGAATTACCAAGTGTGATGTGAGTTCATCTTATTCAGCTTCAAGGTATTTTCCCCATGTTTCTTCATTCTATCCAGCTTTTTTAAATTCATTAAACTGGAACTCAGTGTAATACTGCATTATTGATACTACAGCTGTGGAAGAGGGGGCTGCAGGAAATACACTGAACAGAAGTGCACAGCACGTACTCCCAGAACCTTTTAACCAGTCAGATTGTTATAACCGTACAGGTAATCACACTGGAGAATGTACGCACAGGGTTAAGTGGAAATATAGCAAATCATATCCACAGAAGGTGAGGGAGTACAGTGAGACCTAGATAGTCACAATTCAGAAAAAAAATCCGATCACTTTTCACATCATAATTTTGTATCTGTGCTTATCCAGTCCTTATTTTGAACATGCAAAGTGACAGATGCAAACAATATGAATAAAATTTTGCCTTAGCAAGATTTATCTCAATACTTTGTAGATTACAAACCATAATTAAAATCCTGCCAATAATGAAAAGATTAGCTAGAAAAGTAAGTAAAGCACTTCAGCAAAATCTCTGCTTTTATTTCATCAGCATAGATTTTGGCCATTTGAAATGAACATCAGGAGAGGAAGTAGACGATATATATATATATATATAATCTATATACATTCCCACTGCAAAAATTATACAAAAAGTTTTGGTTTGCTTTTCAACTGAAAATTGACTATTTCAGCTACTGCCACTCATAAAGAAACATTAAACTACAGAAAGAACCAGAAAACTCAGAACAAAAGAAAAAATCAGACATAAATGCATACACATATATTTAAAACCCAGGAGTGAATACTGGTATGGATTAAGGGTTTGGCTTTGAGATTGTGAATAGTGATTTATCAGCTGCATTAAGTGCACTTTCTAAATTCAAGCAGCTAAATCTACTTTCTTGTAACTAGAGAGACTCAGGCAGTCAAAACTGCTCTACAACACCAGTGACAAAGCTGCACATTACTCAAGCATACATGGTTTTCTACAATTTCCTTTTATAAGTAAGCTATCAAGTCTCAAATACAATACCTGAGCATTCAGTATGGTGCAATGTTTTTTAAAGAAAGATTAACTGCACAGTTACTGTTTGGTCTCTTTATTTCCATGGTTTTCCTGCTATGCTTCCAAACATCAATACTGATGGCAAGAAGATTTATCTGGGTTTTGTTTCTACCTTGCAACTCCTGAAAGATATATCATCCTACATGAAAAACAGCACAACTATCAGTTTAGCTTTCTGATGAGGCAGTCATACAACTCCAAATATCAGTCACCTGCTACACTGGAGATGGAAGAGCACCAACAACTGTTAAGAACTTCCTAAAAGAGCTTCTATTTACTTAACTGGCCTCAACGGTGTCACCGTTTGTGGGGATAACCCTCTACAATAGAGACATTACTATTACTCAAAAGGTGAAATCTTATGCAGTACTTACTGCATGCCATTGAATGACACTCCAAAACAGTCCAACAAGAAGTGATTTAGATGTGCGTTCTCCACAGGGGTTGAAATAACCACCTCAACTATATAAGACTAGATGAAATTTCAAATCATAAAACAACAGTATAAAAATAATGAAGGCCAAGATCAACAGGCAGGGAAGTTACATTCACTTACTAGAAAAAGCACATGGCTTTTCTTAATAGCTATTTTGTCAGTGCTGTAACCCCTATTAAAAGGGAGTAAGGGTAACACTTTTCCCAGGAGTAGGTCTGGCTCTTTGCTAAACAGCTTGGAGGTGCTGCTGCAAAAAGGGCATCCAGAAACCCTGCTTTGTAAAGTGAACTTCCCACAGCATGCACTATGAAGAGAAAAATCCTGTTTCTGCAGTCCAGCTTTTATCAGAGAATGACATTTTGCAATGTCACACAGATCCTGGCACTAGCCATCATAAAGGCAAGTGAACAACAGCAGCTTTCCTCTGGAGTACAGCAGCAAAGGAGGCAATGAAAACCCATATGCTAGAAGCCATTGCCAAGGACAGTTTCTATCACAACAAGCTGTTACAAGTTATCATAACAATTAAAGTACATTCCCTGCCTTTTTTCCCAAAAGGCAATTCAAATCTAGGCCAACAGGATCGTTCCTGGATGTGGAATGCAGCATCACAAATTACCATATAGACAGACAGACTAGGATTTAATAACAAAGAACAGGTGTGTAATGTTCCTCAAAATAGTTATAATGTATTCGACATAAAGAGGTACAAGACAAAGAACTAAGTGTAGCTTGTCTCAGCTGCAGATACAAGGGAGACAACCACAGTAGAAGCAGACAAAGTATTTGGATAGGTTATTCAGGCATCAGAAGTAACAATAAACTGTATGACAGAGCAGCCAAGCAGTCTATGCAGTTTGCGGGGAAAAAGCAGGAGTGAAGGACTGGTGAGTTAACTTTAGAACCACTCAATACCTTTACCTTCTTGGTGAAGTGCTATATGGCAGTTCTGTTAACATCATTTTTTGTTTAGACCGTCTCAGATCACAACTGAATTGTGCAGGCACTCAATGCTGCTTATGCAGGATACACATCCTCTGCAAGGAGGTTTGAATTTAACATAAAAGACAAGATTCAGAAAGACAACAGAGGCATAAGAAACATGAAACAAAGAACCCAGTCAGAATTACAGGTAGGGATTTTAGCACAACAAAAGCTTAATTGTTTGTGATATTTTGCAACCTCCACAGAAAGAAGAAAAAAAGAAAAAAAAAGTTATGAGAAACAATGAAACAGCTTTACAGGCATTTATAGAGAGTTTCTTTCAACCATAAAGGGCAGCTTGGGAGAAAGCAGTATGAAAAGTTGAAAGAATGCAAGCAGAAACTAATGAGATCTGAGATAGCAAATGACCTCTTGGGGTGGGGTGGGGGGATAGGAATAAATGGTTGAGGATAGGCTTTGAAGTGCCTTGAAAGTGATAGGAAACTGTTTATGTGTGAGGCCTGGTGAAAGAGGAGACTGAAGAACCACCTGAGCAATAATGACTCAGTTGAAACAGTGGAAGATTCTCTCTGTAGGACATCACTACACAGCACAAACGGAGCAAGGGTGCAACTGAAAAGTTACAAAAATATGTTAGCATAACAATGGGAGTCTGGAAAAGGGATTTCATGTGATGGATTAAAAAATAAATATAGATAAAAGTCCTCTGCACTCACAATTTGCAGCACTACAAGACCTGGTTCTAAGATCCATCACATCATAGAAAATTTTTAGATTTCAGGCCTCAATGACACAGGGACTAGTGATTACCCTCATCAACTGTGTGGAAGGGGTAAAATTTGGGAAGATCTAAAGCTGTGATTTAGCCATACTGAGCTAACTAAATACCTATGAACAGATATGAGTGACACAAGGCCGTATTTCAAATTGGACAAAAGCAGACACACAAAGGAGAAGGCAATTGGCACAGAGAGAGTGCTGAATTTGTGCATGAAAAAAAGTAGTTGAAAGCAGGACAAAGGTGACCATGGAAGATATCCTGCACAGAAGTGCCAAAGAATGAGCATTAAGAAGTACATTCATGTCAACACCTAAATAGATCAAGCACTGGGAACATGAGAAATTAAGGGACTAACTCACAATACACTGGCAAACTGACCACAGATAAAAGGAAGCTTTTCAGAACTGTCTTCTAATCAGATCAACAACTCAGCACTTCTGCTATTTCTTTAACAAATTAGCCTTCTGCAAATAGACAGTACTAGCACCTAAACGTTCAGATACTTTAAAGGTAGTTTGGTTACTGCTCTGGCTGTGGGTACTAAGAATCTGAGATGATATAAACTGGATTTCCACCAGTAAGCCATCATACTCTATTGAAGTCAGAGAAATAAATTATTATTATTAATACTGAAAGCAAGCCAACTGTGGCTTAAGTGATACAATGGAATTATACAAAACCAGTTGTATATAAACCACAGCACAAAAAGACTGCAGCCTCAGACTATAGCATTGCTAAATGGCACACAGAAATCAGGCCATATTTTACAACAAAAAGTATAGTTTTTTTCTGGTGTCTTGTGTTGAAGCTTTACTACTTCTCCTCACTTCCTATCTGTTAACCCGTAAAATGTAGCTGAAAATGGGACAAGTACTGTATGCTGTTTAAAGTGGGGGATAAAAGACGCTTGTATTCTGGTTTGGTTTCAGAAAGCTATTGCAATATTTATCTGCTGTACCACAGCTGCTTTTTCCCTCACCCCTCACCATTCCCTCCAGAATGATCACAGAAATTGGGAGAGACACAGTAACTGCTTTGCTGAGCCAGTGTAAGCAGAATATTGCCTATACTTGGCCAATTCCCCTGAAACTAAACAGAACAAGCTTAAAGCTACCTTGCAATAGCAGCAGGCAAACTAGCTGCCTGCAAGAACAAGACTAATCAATTCCAGCTTCCCCCTACCCCCCCAAAAAAACAAGAGAGAAGATTCATGAAATTTTATTTGTAAAATATCACTCAAGTTTTTAGAGCTGGTAAAATGAGAAATACTAACAGACGTGATTTTTGACAGTTAAATCTATTTCATAATAAAGAAAAAACAATGCTCAAGCCTACCAAAGAATTAGTTGCTCAGCTGCTGTAAATGAACACAGTGTCCATCAATCTCAAACACTCATCTGAGTAACAGTCAATTAACTCCAATCACTTGCAGTGCTGACAGGCACCAAAATGATTGGAATCTATCTTCTCTAATCAAAATAAAAGGGTAAGTTGGGAAAAAAAGTTATTATTCTACCTTACGTCAAAGATGTTGTACAGTAAGAGACAAGTAATATTTAAAGACTTGTTGGTATTACTGTCCTCATCTATGAGCAGATACTCCTGCCATTTGAAAGAACTGAACCAGTTTTCACAAAACATACACACTGGGCTCTCAGAAAATTGCAGTGCTTGCATGCTGAATCAACACAACCTTAGGAAACCTCATAACTTCTTAGATATGGCAGAAGTGCATCCCTTATGCTCTTCCTTTCAGTCTGTCATCATAAAGCTCATAGAGACAATGGTTCTCCTCAAGACTGTCTTCTTCAAATTCCAACCACCACAAAAAGCTTCACATGCAGCTCATAAACCATGACAAGCCATATCAAGCAGTGTTCACCTAGTCCTGAAATACTACTATTTACTGCAGCATTTTGATAGCACCATGATTTATTACGTGTTTCTTGTATGGAACTATGTTCACTTTGACACACAGTTCTCCGTAGCAGACAGACCAGGAGGGGGAGAGAGTGTTCGTATTGTTCCTGTTATACACTCCTTACTTAGTTTTTTTTTCCTATTGTGTTTGTTGAACCCTTAAATCAACATGACATGGTTCACACATGTAAACTGAAGTACATGCCTAGGTAACAGCAGGATCAGGGCTTTGCCAATTCTGATATTTCTGTCTTTTTCTAAACCTCATCCTTTATGCTAGATACTATTCATTAACAAAACAATTAATGTAATTCAGAGTTAAAAATACATTAATTTACAGAATAATGCACACAAAGAGTGGCAGTTTGAGTACAGGATTTCAGAGTAGCTTCAGATAATTTATCTTTGGGACAGGATTATTTATACTCTAGTGTGCTTAATGTAAATTTCCTGGCACTGTAAAGCAAGAGTACAAAACCTTCAAACCTTCTACACAAATTCAATGACTCGTAGAATAAGTGCAGTGACATACCTGATCACAAAGCATCCCCCACAAGTACAATAACATTGAACAATGTGTATTAGGATACCAAACACATTGATAGTTGAACACATAAAAAAACGCCAATAAATTAAAAATCTGCTGTTAGTTGCTGCAACTTGAGAATAAAATGGAATTCGTAAGTCAAAGGATACTTAAAATTCGCCATTAGCACATTCTACATGACGCCATAAATGGCACATTATCGCAGAAAAAAATGTATCCTAACAGTGCCCAGGCTGTGCAGTCTGTGTACCAAAGTAGCATATTGCGCAATCTGTAAAAATCTGATTTGTTCAGTGGTGTAATGTGTGGGGTTTGTTCATCAAGAAGTTTGGGGGGAGGGAGGCTCTCTGTGGCTGTCGTTATGTGAAACAATACTCCTTTTGACTCTGTAACTGTTGTACTCTGTAGGTAATGGGGGGAAGTCAGTTGTATTGTTCCGCGGGATTGTGAGAGAGAAAAGGGGCCTGGGTGGCTCGAAGTGGTGTCTTGTTGCAACGTTTGAGGGGAGGGGAGGGGGCTGCGACGGTGAGGAGGCTGGAGGCTGGCAGTGGACGCTTCTCGAAGCCTCTGGCAGCTTCTCGAAACTTCCCGAAACTTCTCGGTAATGAGACCCCTGCAACAAAGGGAACCAATGGGGAAGAGCCATGTCAACATCCGAGTGAGGAGGGGCGACAGGATTGGCCGGGGCCTTGAACCGGAGAAGATAAAGGACCGCCTCCCAGGTACTGCGTGTGTGCGTCTTGGGCGGAGCAGAGGACTCCCCGGCGCACCCAGCGCTGTTTTATCTGCTATCGCTTACTCAGTTCAATAAAATTTATACTTTAAACCAAATTGGCTACAATATTGATAACAGTGGTTTACTCTCTCGTTAAAAATAAGAGTGCTAGGCTTCAAAGTATGGCCTTCAGTTTGTGGTCACAGCAGTCTTCAACGCATAACTAGCAAAAAAAACAAGCGACAAAACGTAAGTCATCTACAGAAGAGACAGAAATGTTGGAAAATAACAAAGAAACCGAATTGTTTCTGTGAAATACAGAATTAGTTCCAGAATTAATCCTGGAATTTTCAGTTTGGACATTCTAATACAAAGTTCCATTAATAAATACTAAAATTGAATAGAGAGCATCATCTGCATCCACAGCAAGGGAAGAAAAGAATACATAGTCCTCAAATACACTAAAATGGTAATGATACAATAATGTTTCAAAATGTTAGAGCATGACTCAGAAACACATAAAGAAAATGAATTCTGAATTTTTTTTTCTGTAAACATACAGATTCATGTAAGTATACACTTACAGATATAGACAGACAGGTAGAGTATTTTTTTCTGGCCCATTTTTAATCTATCAGCCATGATGTCCCTGTGTCTCTACAAAACAGATCTGACTCTTTCTAATCCTCTCCCCATTTTTGTTACTTGAGCATTGCTCTACTGTTTCCTATATGAAGCCTGATTAAACTGACATTAAGGACAAGGAAAGTACAAACTTTTCTGTTTGCTCTTAATTTTTGACACAATGCAATACTGCTTCTTACTTAAGGAACTGCTCCTGTGAATCCTTCTCCAAAAACTGTCATTTGGGGTCGCAGTCATTTATTGATATGAGTTCAACAGAAATTACAAGATCAGGTATTCTCTTAGTTAAAGGAAGGTGAAAATGCCTTGAAGTGCCACCATGCCTTCCCCAGCCCACTGACTTGCACACTTGCCTCGTCTTGTCAAGCTACAAAAGCTGTGGCACTTGCATGGTTCTCCCCAGGTCCCTTGGGGCACCAGCAGCACAAAACATTGTGCATTTATGCACACATAGAGTTTGGGGGACGAATACAGGGCAGAGAAAACTGAGACCCACAGGCAACACAGATTAAAACACTGACCGTACATCAGACTCTGCCAAATAGTACCACCAAACTGACTTTTTTTTTTTTTTTTCCATCTTGGCCCTAGTTTGGAAGGCAAGAGAAAGGTAGTAAGAGCCTACAACATTTACATTAAGTGCCCAACTGAATGCCCCCGCACTGGAAGCATTCAAGGCCAGGCTGGACAGGGCTTTGAGTAACGTGTTCTAGTGGAAGTTATCCCTGTGCATGGCTGGGGGGTTGGAACTAAATGAGTTTTAAGGTCCCTTCCAACCCAATCTACGATTCTATGAATGAGCCTCTGCATACAAGGAAACCAAGCTCTAAATATTCATCATGTCTACATTTTAAGAAAGCCCTAGACCACTGCAGAGCTCTTAAGGATCAAGACTTTGGCCATAAAAATGCACTTAGCTGCATTTTACATGATTGTTGCACAATGCATAGCCCAGTTTAGCACTAAAAAACACATTCAAAAATTTTTAGGCTTAATGAGTATTAGAAGCATAAATATGCAGACACTTTCTTAAAAATGTTTACTCAGGTTGTAGTTGCCTGAAGAGATCACATATTGTAGAAAAACATCTCTTAAACATGGAGTGTCTGTACTGTCTACAATTTTGAGTAGATCTTTGTTAAACAGCGAAAGCCAAAACACAACAGCCCTCAGAAGCTAATTCTAATGAACGTCATATGTACACCTAAAGCATCCCTTTCATAAAAGTGAAAGTCTACCAGAAGCAGGAGGAAAACAGACTGAATTACAAAAATAAACCCATTTCCTCTCGTATGTGTCCTCTGAAGCTCTCAAACATACTCCCTTGATATGCTGCTTCAGCATCACTGTTAGGAAAAATTGCTCTCTACATGATGCCATATTGCATTCAAACTAAGCTGAAGGACATCATTTGTCATAGTGAATTAACGTATATGTCAAATGAGTAATCCAATGGGGAATCACAGATATGTGTTCTCACATTAAGTGATCAAATGAAGGGCTAAAGACAGCCTTTGAAATTGAAGCAATTTTGGGATTATTGGTTAAAAATCTCAAACAATATTGCCTTCCTAATGAAAACAAGAGAGCTTATAGGGTCAAATCTGTAATTACCTTTTTTTTTTCCTGAGAATGTTGTTTCCCAAATTAGAAACATCTTTTTAGGAAATCTTAATTAAATTATTTGCATATATATGGATTTATTTCCCACAAACATTAGATTTTTGTAGTGATGCTCAGATGCTCCTGGTTCCTGGAATCCAAACCCAGTGAAAGCAATAGCTCTTTTATGAAGGCCATAGTGTCCTCAGACTGTAATTTCAATTTCTATGTGGTTCTCTGCCCATTTTTAAAATCATAGAATAGTTTTTGAAGCTTTATGTCTTAATGACATTCACCTTACTACCCTTTGGTGGAAAGCTTCTTTGCCATCCTGTTTTGGTTTTGTTTTGTTTTTTTTTCAGATATCAGGGTTAGAGGGATAAACATTCAGCTGACATGCACTATAACTACTGGGATCATGCTCTCTAATGAAATAATTTGCCTTTTCAGTATGGTGCTATCCTTACCTTGGACTGGTTTTTATTAGTACCATGAGAGTAGCACACCTAGCTCTATGACAGCTCTAGCAGATGTGTGGAGATCTCAAAAATGAGTGACATGAAGTAGTCCCATGGCTGAGACTGTCATTACTGCAAGTGCAGTGCATGATAACACTGCTGAGCAAGCAGATGATAGCTGTTGGCACAGCAGAGGCCATGGTACATAGCAGCAGGAAGATTGCCAGGGGCTGCAGACACAAGAAAAGATGGGGCAAGGCTACCTTGCAAAGACAGCCACATGCTGGTTCTTTAAAACAGGAAAACTGAAGCTGTTTCAGTTCCAGGGTATGCACTGGCCACAGGCTGAAGAATTTATATTTCTGGAAATGTAAGTTACTGGAAAAGGAAGCCTCTACCATTTGCTATATCCTCCTTACAGGTAATTCTGTCCACACATTTTGCTCCCACAATACATTCCTTCAAGATAGGATAGGATGGAGAGAAAGAAAAAGAGAAAGACTGCAACAGGAAGATAGCCAAAACTGAAGATACCACTTATACCAGACATGGAAATCAAAAAATTTCCCCACCCCATCACTCTTCTGCACTTTCATGTATTTCTTTACATTCAGTGTGGTCTGAGACATGGACTTCCCTGACACAGCCCCAGATAATGACAACCCTAAACTTATTAGACTTTTATGCTGGAACAGATATCCTTTGCAATAGATCTGCATCATCTATGTCTGGCACTTCTATCCAGTGTCTAAGTACTACTGTTTTTTCCTGCCTTGCTTTCCATCACTGAAAGCTGATACTCCCCACCGAAGTATGATGACATACACGTAAACCACAAGATCCTTAATAATAATCGGAATTACTGTGCTTTCACCAAATGTTCAGAAGCCCCCTGCACTGGCATACTCCAGCCTCAGACTGAACAAAAGGCTTCTCTGCCATGCAAATTCAATACTGTCAGCAATTCCGTAGGGAGGAGGAAAAGAAAAAAAGTTGGGAGGGGCCTGAACTCAAACTCGCCCAAAGACCATTCCCAGTGTTAGTCCTGGGCAGCAGTCCCCAGAGGAAGTCATGCAACAAGGCCTTTCCAAAGCCTCCAATACTACCATTTCATACAACGCACATCGTGACAGAAAAGCTAAGTGATTTGAAAAAAGGTCACAGACTTAACTACCTCATAACTGCTGTTACTTCAGTGTTGGTACCAAATAGGTTCAATCTCAAGTTTCTACAAGAAACTAGATAAGATGTTGCTCAACTTCTGAAGAAACCAGCTATGTGTACACACACACCCCACAAAAAGGGCCCATAAGGCTTAATGCACATAGAAAAAGGACAACAAAGGAATCAATCACAGAATTACAGAATACCAGGATGGAAGGGGACCTCAGGGATCATTTGGTCTAACGTTTCTTGGTAAAAAGAAAAAATGTTAATTTCAGGTTTTTCTGTGAATTTGAAGAAGTAATAATAAATCAATGCACTGAAAATAGTTTTATTCACAAGTGTAGTTCAACTGTTATTTTTTATAACCTTTGAAGAGTAGCTCCAGGAAATTATACTGGGCTAGAGATAAACCAGATATAAACAAACATAGGGAAAACATTCAACACAAACCAAAATAAGGAGCTGACGCAATGTCCTCTGTGTGACCTCATTTTTTAAAGTAGATATCTATTTTTGAAATTACAACAATTTCGAATAGAGTCTGTCGTGGTTTAAAACCAGTCAGGCAGCTCGTTTGCTCACTCCCCCACTTCTTTCCCTCCCCCCTACTCCCGGAGGGATGGAGAGGAGAATCGAAAAGAATGCAACTCCCACGGGTTGAGATAAGAACAGTTTAGTAACTAAGGTATAACACAAATCACTACTGCTACCACCAATAATAACAGTGATAAAGGAAATAACAAGGGAAGAGAATACAACACCTCACCACCAGCTGACCGATAACTCGCCCCACCCCACCCGACTGAGCACCGACCGATACCTCCTTGTCATGGTTTAAACCCGAGCCAGACAGCTTGTTCACTCACTCCCAGTGAGTAGTGCCGGGCTGAGAGCAAACAAGGCGCCCCCCAGGGCTCTCCCCTTCCCCGCTCCCGGAGGGACGGGGAGGAGAATCGAAAAGAATGCAACTCCCACAGGTTGAGATAAGAACAGTGCAGCAACCAATGTACAACACAAATCGCCACAGCTACCACCAACGATGACAATGATAAAGGAAATAACAAGGGAAGAGAATACAACACCTCATCACCAGCTGACGGATAACTCGCCCCCCCCCAGCCTGGCCAAGCTCTGGCCAATACTTCCTCCAACCCTGCAGACTCGCAGCCCTTCCCGCTAACTCTCAGTTACATCCTGGGCATGATGTGCTGTGGTATGGAATACCTCTTTGGTCAGTTTGGGTCAGGTGTCCTGTCTCTGCTTCCTCCTGGCTTCCTCTCCTCCCTGGCAGAGCATGAGGCTCACAAAGTCCTTGGCCAAACCAAAACATCGCTCGTTATCAGCTCTGTTCCCGAGCTGAAAGTCAAAACACTGCACTGCACCAGCTACCAAGAAGGAGAAAAATGACTGCTACTGCTGAACCCAGGACACTCCTCCAACCCCGCAGCCCACCAGCCCTTCCGAGTAACTCCTAGTTACATCCTGGGCATGACGTGCTGTGGTATGGAATACTTCTTTGGTCAGTTTGGGTCAGTGTCCTGTCTCTGCTTCCTCCTGGCTTCCCCTCCTCCCTGGCAGAGCATGAGGCTCACAAAGTCCTTGGCCAGACTAAAACATCATTGTTATCAGCTCTGTTCCCAGGCCAAAAGTCAAAACACAGCGCTGCACCAGCTACTAAGGAGAAAAATGACTGCTACTGCTGAACCCAGGACAAGTCTAAACATGTTTCTGCAATAATCACAATCATATCCAACAGCATAAGAATACATAGTAAAAAATAAACTTATTTGAATAAGATTATAAGTATTTCATAATATTAATCTATAGCATCAGATAATATTTTCTGGCAATAATCAGAACTTACCATATTAATTGGGTCAACTGGGCCAATGCTGTTAACATAGACATCTGTTTCAATCACTGTAGTTCTCACTGAACAAAACAATAAGCATAATAATTACATATTTCATTAACTATGTACATTGTTAGAATCATTTAGCTTATTAAAATAGCAACAAATCTGATATTCTTTTATGAGATTCAGAATAATTAAATCTCTGGTTTGTTCATTCTGGGAAGGATCATATATGACTTGGCTCCCTATTCCATACGACTCGTTAGGATTATCAACATAAATTTTTTACTTCATAACGCAATCTCCACCAGTGCTTTTTGAACAACCAGATATAAAAGGCATAAAAGGTAAAAGAATTAAAAACCAAAAGAAAACAAACACAAAATCTGTTTTTCCAACATAAAACCTTAATCAGAAACAGAAAAAATGTCTGGGAAAAATTGCTCATACAAAAACCCATAAGGTCTGGGAGCAGATATGTTTATCAGCTGTAACGAATCAATGTGCAGTGCCTCCTGTTGATTCCTACTGAAAATATGTAACTAACTAGCTAACTAAATAAATAAAACCCAACAAAACCCAACACTTTTCACCACAGATTTCTTCAATTCATGCAACTACAGTACACCTAAGGACTACTAATGTTTTTATTTGACTTAATACGGTGCTTCAAATGCTAAACTAAAGCTCCTGAAGTTAAAGTCATTTAGAAGTTAAACATTTCAAAATGTATTTTTCTTTAAAACCACTCTCACCGGGCAGACAAAAATTAACTGCTTAAAAATATATATTCTCTTACAGAATATACTTTCTTTCTTTGTGCACTTGCATGAGGGCATAAAGGTATTTGTCTGAAATACAGGTTGCACAGATAATTCAGTTTTTTTCTTCCAAACTGGTTTACAGGGGGGGAAAGAGAAGAGGTCAGGATGTATTTTAACTTCATCAATTTGCCAAAAATTTTCTTCTAAGTACCAGCTTGTACTGGAGAGCCAAAATGAGGACACAAAAATACATATGTCCTAGTCCCAGTAGAATTAAGAGGGTTAATAACAAAGCTCTGCTGGTTTTTATTTCATGATGTGGCATGTTAAAATGAAGCATCTCTGTCCATCTGCAGGTGGAAAAGGTGTAAGGTGCAAACAGAAAGACACTTTGATTTCCTAAGAAAGGGACTATGTCTTCAGATTTGATTTCTTTATACTGCAAACCATCAAAGATCACACAAGTGCTCTATAACAAATCAAAAACCTTGAGAGGACTTTTCAAATCTCAGAATCAAAAAAACAGATACACAGAAAGAAACCAGGGTATCATTAACATCCTCACCAGTTACAATGACAGGCAAGATACATTTCCTAAATATCCTAAGATTCCTTTGTCCCACCAGTCTCACTTGGGAGGAAATTCTCCCTGATTCCAAATCCAGTCACTGAGCATGACAGCAAGACACACTGCTGAGGCTGCACAAAAGATTTTCTAGATGACCACAGAGCACAGTCACTTGGTCACCATGCTGTCCCCAGCATGCTTCATAGAAAGTTTAAACAGACTCTAGAAATCAATTTATTTCCTGGAGGGGAGTGAAAAAGTAAGTACTTCTTGAGCTGCAAATGTTTTCACCATCTGCAGGGCCCATAGAGGAATGGGGGCAGCACAAGAAGTCACATCCACAGACTGAAAAAATCAGAGAAAATATTAGTATGTAATACATGTGTGTTTATACACATATGTAAAATGTAATATAATTTACATATGTCACATCTGGCAGATATCCTCTTCCTTTAATTCTGCAACCCTGTTTATCCGACTGCTAGAGTAGGAAACAAGGGGATGGATCAAAGTGCATCCTGCCTCATTGTTCAAGCAATGCTGAATCCTCTATTTTTCTCCCATATTAATAGGAAATGTTTAATTCCCTTCAGTGTTAGGACATCTTGTTTTGTTCAGAGGTTCAAGTCTTTTACTCAGGCTTTCAGCACTGCCCAGCCATGTCTCAAACCTCTTCTTCAGATGCAAGTGCCTATACACAATGATTAAGGTCACCTCTGAAGCCTGCCTTTGCTGTCACTGCTTTACTATGCAGAATCTTACCTTGCAGTATGACCCACAGGCTGCTTCTCTCTCCTCCATCTTCCCCCTCTCCCCCTCAGTTTTTGTATTTCCAGTTTTACTGAAGGAGCTGATTACTCTGCAGATACAGCCTCTTCCTTTCCCACAGTCTGTCATCCACCAACTTTAGTACAAAAATTAATTGCTAAAATCAGTCAAAGTATCAATATTCTTGATCAAGACTTTTCTGTGAGACCCCATTATAGACAGCCCACTGACACTTACTTATTAACAACTAAATTTTTATATCTTTCATCAAGCCAGTTTTTAATGGGGACTTTGTCGATTTTATGAAATTTCAGCTTGCAGTGAGCAGCACTTGATCTGCCACAGGGGCTATCCTGTAACGTGCCATGGAGTTCAATTTGCCTTTTCCATACTGCTTTGAGTAAGACTAGAAGAGCTATTAAGAGCCAATGAAGAGTCTGAAAATCTGCCTCAGTTGAAATTATTTTAATTGACCCAAATGATCCAATTCAAGAAGACTGGAACAGGATGTTCTGCTACCTCAGTTCTTCTGCGTAGCACAGAGCAAAGTACTGTGAATCAGAAAAAAAAGAATTTATTCTTCTTGTGTTCTTGAACTAGAAGTGGTAAGAGTCCATGAAAACAACAAATGCTGGAGGAAAACACTTTCCTGACATCCATATAATTACTATTGCTCATTAACACTTCACAAAGAGCTAAATGAAAAATGGTTTGAGATTTTTCTACTGTGAATCCTTCTTATTTTACTTTAAAAGATTTGAATCAACCTTGAAAATACTATGAGAAGGAAGAAGGCTATTTAACACATCCTGAAGTGCAGAACAGCACTGTAAACTTACAGAAGCTTCTAAGGAAGGGGAGAAAAGGCTTGCACACTCTAAATATTTACACTGAAAGACATCATGAGATAGGCTAGAGTAAAGTACGAAGGTGAGAGGACAGCATATTGCACACTCAACAGAGAGAGAGAGCACCAAGGGGCAGCTGTCCCCAAGGGATAGTTCATCAGCTCATAACATAGCTAAGTACACAGGGAACCAGGTTGTTAAGCCCAGTCTAGAGAGATCTACCCACATTTTCTGATTTCCTGTTTTGACATGTTTTCTTGACTAGACTAAACTATGAGAAAATGGATGAGCCGAGGAATTACAGAGCAGTGAGTCTCACCTCTATGCCTGGCAAAATCTTGGAGCAGATTCTCATGGAAGACATGCTAAGGCACATGAAAATCAACAAGGTGCTTGGTGACAGCCAGCATGGCTTCACTAAGGGGAAATCCTGCCTGACCAATTTGGTGGCCTTCTATGATGGGGCTACGGAGGTGATGGACAGGGGGGTAGAGCAGTTGACATCATTTACCTGGACTTAAAGAAAGCATTCGACACTGCCCCACACAACATCCTTTTCTCTAAATTGGAGAGACATCAATTTGATGGATGGACCACTTGGTGGATAAAGAACTGGATGGATGGCCGCACATAAAGAGTTGTGGTCAATGGCTCAATGTCCAGCTGGAGACCTGTAACGAGTGGTGTCCCTCAGGGATCAGTGTTGGGACCGGTCTCATTCAAAATCTCTGTTGATGACATGGACAGTGGGATTGAGTGCGCCCTCACCAGGTGACACCAAGCTGTGTGGTTCAGCTGATATGCTGGAGGGTAGGAATGCCATCCAGAGGGTCCTCGACACGCTTGTGAGGTGGGCTGATGCCAACCTTATGAAGTTTAACCATGACAAGTGCAAGGTTCTACACCTGGGTCGAAGCAATCCCAGGCACAGCTACAGGTTGGGCAGAGAAGAGATTCAGAGCAGCCCTGCAGAGAAGGACTTGGGGGTGCTGGTTGATGAGAAACTGAACATGAGCCAACTTCAGTGTGCACTTGCAGCCCAGAAACCAACTGTACCCTGGGCTGCATCAAAAGCAGCGTGACCAGCAGGTTGAAGGAGGTGATCCTGCCCCTCTACTCTGCTCTTGTGAGACCTCACCTGCAGTATTGTGTGCAGTTCTGGTGTTCTCAACATAAAACCAACATGGAACTGTTGGAACAAGTCCAGAGGAGGGCCATGAGGATGATCAGGGGACTCAAGCACCTCCCGTATGAAGACAGGCTGAGAAAGTTGGGGCTGTTCAGCCTGGAGAAGAGAAGGCTGCATGGAGACCTCACAGCAGCCTTCCAGTATCTGAAGGGGGCCTATAGGGATGCTGGGCACTGGAATGGGCTGCCCAAGGAAGCTGTGAACACTCCATCCCTGGCAGTGCTCAAGGCCAGGTTGGACAGAGCCTTGGGTGACATGGTTTAGTGGAAGGTGTCCCTGCCCAGGGCAGAGGGTTGGAACTCGATGATCTTAAGGTCCTTTCCAACCCTAACTATTCTATGATTCTATGATTTGTCTTCTGGTTTAATAGGTCTGACAGGTATTGACATCATCTAACACGAGCACATAGCAGGCTTGTCCCAAGAAATACAGTAAATAAAATACTCGTAGGCCTGGAATTCAAGAGCAAGAATGAACTTCCCAACAAGCAACAAGACCTGGAAAAAAGCCTCTCTCAGCAGGCATGTACCACTGTCCTTCTAATAAGAAATAATGCTGCATTACACCCAGGCTGTGGTGGCTTGACCCTGCCTGGATGCCACATGGTAACCAAAGCTACTCTATCACTCCGCTCCTCAGAGAGGGGGAAAGAAAACGTAACAAAAGGCTAGTGTGTTGAGATAAAGACAAGCCAGTCCATCAACAATTATGGTCATGGGCAAAACGGACTTGACTTGGGAAAATTTGTTTAATTTATTGCTACAAAAATCAGAGAAGATAATGAGAAAAACAGCATGCCAGTCCACCTAAATTCACTAACTGGTTCCCATAGTTTACCACAGTTCGTCGTTTTAGAATGAAGGTCTACATCACCTTTTATTAATTATTACTTTTCATGCTGTTTGATTTAAACTAAGATTTTTGATAATTTTATCGAGGCTTATTTTTTATATGAACATGTTTTCTATAACATGTTCTTCTTGGTGATAAAGCAGTTATTCAGCAAATAAATTATGCAACTATGACATTCAGAAATAACAGGCCATTAGTTTGCTACAGTTTTCTATGGAATAACATAATTTTCACAACCAGTTATCTAACAGTATTACTTATATGGTTATCTATATTGAAAATTCATCAAGTGTCTACAGAAGGATAGCAGCTCCAACTCTGAAGAATTTTTTCAAAGTGATTTTGATGAAGACAGAGCCTTATTCTCTACACTTCTTTTACCTTTTCCTTTAAAAGAAATCCATCTTTAGCAAATACTCCAACCACCACTTTTAATATTTCCATCATTTTCATGCGTGCACACATCCAGTACCTTTAACATTCACTGCATATGCTCTTAAACTTCTTGCTCTTGTATTTCAATTTCCTTCAAATCTTGCTAAATATTCTTAATCTCAGAAGATATTTAAATAAGACAAAGCGAAAATTACAAAGTGTGGCGTTCTCCTGTTGAATTTCAGTATCACCTCTGATGTTTCAATTTTATTTGGCTCTCCTTTATCATCTGCTATTGTGAGACCCCACTTGGAGTAGTGTGTACAGTTCTGGTGTCCTCAACACAAGAAGGACATGGAGCTGTTGAAGCAAGTCCAGAGGAAGGTCACAAGGATGATCAGGGTGCTGGAGCACCTCCCATATGAAAACAGCCAGAAAATCTGGGCTGTTCAGCCTGGAGAAGAGAAGGTGGCGTGGAGACCTCACAGCAGCCTTCCAGTATCTGAAGGGGGCCTACAAGGATCCTGGAGAGGGACTCTTCACGAGGGACCATAGCGATAGGATAAGGGGTAACAACTTCAAACTTAAACAGGGGACGTTTAGATTGGATATAAGGAAGAAGTTCTTTACTGTAAGGGTGGTGAGGCACTGGAATGGGCTGCCCAAGGAAGTTGTGAGTGCTCCATCCCTGGCAGTGTTCAAGGCTAGGCTGGACAGAGCCTTGGGCAACACGGTTTAATGTCTGGTGTCCCTGCCCATGGCAGGGGGGTTGGAACTTGATCATCTTAAAGTCCTTTCCAACCCTAACCATTCTATAATTCTATCTCCCTCAAGTAAATGGATGTTTAACAATGAAACCCCTTATCTTAATCTGAGATGCTGAAATTCTATGTCAAAATCAAGAGGAAAACAAAATTCTGCCATGGAATGCAAACCAAGAAAGTTCAAGTTATTAAAAAAAAAAAGAAAGAACAGAAGAAATTTTTGCAACTATTGTAACTGAGCTACATTAATTCAATAGTAAAAACGTTCTTTAGAATTAGAAATCCAGTTCAATAAGCTTGTTGTACAAGTACTGGCATATATCCTGAATATGTGGAATCTGACACCAGATTTTATCCATATAATTGAAGCAGACTAAGCTGAATGAACTAAGTTTTGTTTTACATCAAGAGAGTGAAGAAGGAAAACAAAGGCAGCATTTATGTGAGAGAAGCCAGAACTGTCTTCCTTCAGGAGCTGATTATTTGGAATCCAAAATGCTGTACACTCACTCACAAAAAGGCAGAGTTCTTGCCCTACATATGGCTCAGTATATAATCAGAAAAGTGAAGGTAAGGATTACACCATAATTCTTCCATAACTGTCTAAATCTATTGACAGGTCAGAATAAACACTTCTTCCTCTATTTTCCCTCCATTTATTTCTTAGTTTTAGGGGGAAAGAAGAAAAACAGGATTCTCTTTTCTTTCATCCCCACCTACCAGCTAGTCATTAGAAGGAATTCTAGAGGAGACAGTTTATTCCCTCATAATGCCTTTGCTGTCTGTTGCATAAAGCAGTCAGGATAAAAAAAAAAAAAAAAAAAAGTAATACCGTACAGCTGTCACACATTGAGAATGTAAAGGGAAATAATCTGGAAGACCTTTCCTGTTGTCTCAATATTTGCAGTTATACAATTAAATGAATGTGAAAGCAAAAACTTACAAAAAACTTCATGAGATTCACATGTGGTTATATTATGACAGCGAGAGAAAAATTGCCATTCATCATCTTCAGGGTAACAGTCAACAATAAAAGAGAACTAAGAAATTCGGAGAAGAAAACAATTTGTCAGAAGCTTTCGAAAGAAAATACTTAGTTTGAGATTGCATCTCTGTTCTCCTACATAAATGAAACAAGTCTAGATTGTTGTGTTATCATATAAACAGCTTAAAGACTTACATAACATTACTTTGATAGGGAATGCCAAGTATTTAACAAATAATTAAGTCCTACACTTCTTCCTTCACAGTTCAGGAAACAAACTCAGAAAATAAATTATTTTTTCTAGTTTGATCCAGCATGCACATGGTAGACAAGAGCTGGCAAGGTTTCATGTATTTCATGTTTTCAACACAAAATTCTTCCAAATATTTATACTTAATAATTATATGCAAATTGATGCTCTGACTATTGAAAGACAAAACCCCTTTCCTGTTAGCTGCAGTCTGACATTTGGTAATGCAGTCTTCCTTTCTGTATTGCCCAGAAAAGATACAGTCCAAAGTTATATTTTTAGATTCTTATGAAGTTTTTCAAAATCTGAGTGAATGGAAGAACTGGGTTGAGTTAATTTTGCTCAGAATACACACTTACAATGCACTTTCTACAGCAAGAGTAAAAATATCTAAGAATAATCTTTAATAACTCCTACAGACTCAAGACCAATTTTTTAAATAATCATGGCTGGTTTATATCTACAGTTCTTTCTGCCAGAAGATCTTAGTTAAACAAAGCAAACTATAATTGTCTTCTAATGTTTTATTATAGATTGCCTAATGTCCACAAAAAGCAATGCTTTACATAAAAGAGACTGTAAATAGAACATTAAAAAAAAAAAAATCTGCTCTTGCCTAGAACATTATTTTTACTAGTTCCAGAAGAACACTGCATTTTATTGCTATTATATTTAGCTTGCTATATTAAGTTTTAAAAATTGTATTAAATGGATTTTTGCCATCTGTGATAAAACTATCTTGGGTTCATGTTTTCTATTTACTGAGTTATTTTATTGGCTTACCTCCAATATCTGGCCGAAGCTTATTGTCATATCCTTGAAGTAAAGAGTCCAGTATGTGAGTTACATCCCCTCCGTGAATCTTTGGTGCAAGTACCCATGTTTTATTCACTGTTAGATCTTCATCATCTTCATCATCTGCTTTATCAGCTCTATAGTAAATTAATTTAAAAAAACAGGGTTAGGTAATAAACAAACAAACAAAAAAAAACCCCAACCATAGTGAAACTAAATACACAAGAGGTGAAGAAGAATCTGATAAAAAATTGAACAGTATTTACAGTACTTTATAAAAATCTAAATGCATTCTGGTGCCAAAAGAAAGAGGCAGGCTGCTTATTTAAAACACCAACATTTTATTTTATGGCAGTAGAGAGTGTAAGCAAATAAACATGTCAAGAGAGGCATTAACACATCAACCATTCAGAAAAAAATCAAGCCGAGTCAAGCCCATAAAAGCAGCAGTAGGCATACCCTTCCTGTCAGCCTTTTCCTGTTTTAAAGCACAAAATGTAATTCACAAGCTTCTCCCTGCATGTATTTCATTTTCAAATCATGGTGATGGTGATAATATTTCTAAGAGATACATAATCATGGTAATAGATACAACTTGATGTCAAGAACATTCAAAGAACTTCCTTCCCAGTAGCCTCCATTCTAGCTATGGTATAAAAAAGTAAGACTTGTATAACTTATTCAACTCTATTCAAATTTTAAGAAAGCAAATAAATATAACAACCATGTGCTTTAAGTAAACATTCACAGCATGTGTCAAGTATCTGCATGTATACATGGTACGGTTAAAATGCTGTTCCATTCCTTTCAGCCAGTAATATTATTTGTTAGCTACCCATTTTATAAAGATGAAACAAATGTACATGGAGAACACTTATACATTTATTTACTGGCTATCTTTCGATAAGTAGCAATATATAGTTAATCATTAAGTCACCAAAAAACCCACGCCTGAAGTAGCCTGGTTGCATCTGCAGATTCACTCTTATATCACTGAAAGGTCAAAGAATGCATGGAAGAACTTTCTATTTGAATCAAATGAGTGTGGACTTAAGTATTCCTCCACTGCCAAGGTCTGCAATCTGTATTACTCATCCAGTTTATTTGAGGGAAACTGCTAAGGGCTTCAAGTAAAGCAAAGTGCGTTAGACTGACAGCAGTACCTCTGACAGTCACAACGTTATCTTCACAAATGGACACTGGCTAGCAATTATTACAAATGTATGCAATCCATATAAATCAGTTCCAAGGTTAGCATAAGCTAACATTCCAGTAAAAGAAGGGAATTAAATTACTGTTGTTGTACTGATTTGTATTGTGCACCAAAACTAAAAATGTTACTGTTATATTGTCAGAAAGGGATTTAAGGGTTTCTAAATTACACAGACACATGCTGCCCTCAAAACTAGGGATGGAATCATTCAGTAAATTTCCTACAGGAATGAAGATCACCAGCATGTTCCACATGGAGACAATATTACATCTCCAGGAAGAAAGGACAGAAAAAGTCAGAAAAGCACAGAGATGGGGTAGGTAGGCACACCTGGCTTTAACTGTACTCCTTTGAGGGCATGTACCAAAACAGTCTGTATTCGTAAGACCTCACATCACCTCAGATAACATTAGCACGTCTCACTGAGCATCAAGACTACCAAGGCTGTGGAAACTGCTCAATGGTTTTGGCACGCCTGCTTAATTTGGGAAGTGCAACAGCTCAACAGGTTCCCAGGGGATGAACAAAAGGTGCTGCTCAGATATCAAGACTTTCATACCTAGCTTGCTGCAAACCAGTTGCAAGAGGCTGTTACAGCTAAAAGTGATATGCAATCAAAATACAAGGTTGTCCTGGGTTCAGCAGTGACTGAACATGACTGCTACTGCTGAACCCAGGAGAAAGGTTCACTGACAGCTTTCCCTGTAACAGTCTGAAAAGCACTTTCATTCTTTAAAATTGAAATTCACTGTAAAATACTTAAATCTTTACTGCACTAAACAGATATTATAGAAATGTCAGATATTAAATATTTAACATTTCCCATGAGTAGGATCACACTAAAGGGAGCACTAAAAGTAGGAAACTAAGTTTTTAAATGTACACCCTTTTTCCTCAAAGCCACTTACTGCTATCTCTTTCATGTTTTGTTACCATGCAGCTTTATATTTTTATACATATATATTTTGTCTGCTTGCACTTTATGTCATCTAATTACTACATAAATTAGCTTACAGTTGCTAAGAGTGCAGAGGCAATCCCAGTTTTTCCCCAGGGGCACCAAGATGATGAGTAAAAATTTATAAGCAGCTCTTTGAGGAAAAAGATACTATGAAACCAACATTTTCTTCCTTTTTTTTTGTCCATTCCACAAAGAGCAGAAAGTACAGTGAAACTACCACAGTTTTGTACAGAGCCAAGGTACCTGACTCTCAGGATCAGACCAATTGTTTGCAGAGAATTTTAAGTGATGGTGACACAACTTTCTCCTGCTTCAATGTTCTTTCCGCACTCCTATTAAGAACAGCACAGATTTAGCAAAAATTAAAAGTATAAGAGGTCATGCCATTCCCACCTAAACCCAAGAGGACTTACAACCATGATACCTTCACCTGCAGTCACTCAAAGATCTTGACTTTTTGGAGTTTTTAATTTTATTTATAGATTCACAGGACAACTCCAGTGGAAGGGATCATGGGAAGTTTCTAGTCCAGCCTCCTGCTAAAAGGAGGGCCAGCTATGAGGTCACAGCAGGTTGCTCAGAGCTTAACCAGGTTGGGTCTTGCAGAGCTGCAAGGACGGAAATGCACAACCTCTCTGAACAACCTGGTCTCAGGTTACAGAAAGCTATTAATAATGCAGTTCCAGGGAGAGAGTGAAAAAAATCCATCCTGACATCCAACCGCTTTACCAGCCACAGCTAGCTAAATTCATTTAAGGGGTACTTCTATTAAAGGCAACATTTCGTAGTGTCTGACAAGAGTCTTAAAACATCCATTTCGTATTTACACAGAACTACCTGGTTTTATCTAGAAAACACAATACATTAAAAAAGTGACAACTGCTAGAATAGAAATACACTAGACTTCCACACAAGTTGGTAGGTTAATAAGAGCTTGCAGTTCACTAATCCATTAACTAAACTAGCAAAGGAATTAATACAAATTAGGAATTAATGTAACCAAATGTGAAGGCACCAGACTATCACTGTTCTACACAGTGAAAGGAGCTATTCTTACTCTCTCTGTTCCTATCTTACTGGCCATTTCAGAGATGACTGACTGTGATTAACTCATCTTCTTCTTTAAAATGCGCCCAAGATGAGCATGCATCTCTGCAGTGCTGATACACTTTTGATTTCTAAGCCATAATCACCAACGTGCTGCCACAGCACTGAGCTAAGAAAGGAATGATGCTGGCTGGAAAAAGGAAGTGACCATAATTTACAGAAAGTCCTCTTTACGCCCTCCAATGAAATTGAGAACACAACACCTGCCAGCTTGAATTCTCAATCCAGATGTTTTGGGGGGAGTTGCACAAATATCTCCCAAAAGAATACCCAGACTCACACAGATCAGGGAAGAGACGCTGTGGACATATTAATTTCTTGGAATCTGAACTACTAATCTTTGTCACAGTAGACAGGCTTGAACTACTTTGTTTCAAAGGTAGAAATCTCTGCAGATTTAAATTGTCAGCAAGATCAGCTGAGATGGCGCTATCAACATCTAATAAAGGTCTCTAGACCG
This sequence comes from Pezoporus occidentalis, assembly GCF_034315485.1. Taxonomy (NCBI): domain Eukaryota; kingdom Metazoa; phylum Chordata; class Aves; order Psittaciformes; family Psittacidae; genus Pezoporus; species Pezoporus occidentalis. The sequence continues at coordinate 2,987,007 of NW_026916062.1, forward strand.
TGTTCCTTAAGAAACATTCTCATGCTGGAAAACAAGATGGTTCAAAACTGTTGGCCTTTCACCCAAGTTTCTGTGTGTCTCACATTGCAAAGGACAGTTTTATCTCCAGAACTTGGAATAGGGTAGAAGGCAGAAGAAAGCAAACTTCATTCCAAACCAGATAATGTCAAATTCAGGTGTGTTGCTCAAATACTTAGTGACACATTTACTTGGGCTGAGCAGCTTTCTACTTCTTTGCAGTTAAAATAACACACCCATAAAGATTAATGACAATTAATCACTCTCACTTTAACAACAGCACTTTCCCCTCTCTCTCTCACAACCCCAGGAAGAAAGACAAACTTAACTGAAGAGGAATTCTTTTCCTTTCTATGTTTATGTAAAGGTTATGACACTATACACTGTCTCCATTTACTGTAAAATATGTTTTTTTTTCCCAACAAAGTTCACTCAGTATGTCTTTTTCAGAATGTCTTGAGACTAGATGATCTTAAGGTCCTTTCCAAACTTAACTGTTCTATGATTCTATGATGATTTAGAACAAAAATATGACACAAACCATGAAAACATTTTTGTTCCATGGCACGATGCTAGTTTACATCTATTACTGCAGGTATAATCCTGGTTTTAATGATCTTATAAACAGGAAAGAGACCTTACTTCTTTACATGCTTGTTATTGTAACACTTCAGCTATAGCCTCATAAGCTCAACAGTAAACTCCATGTATACAGTTAACAATAATTGGGCAAAAGGTGCCCTAATAATGCTCTCTGTCCTTCAACTAATTGGAGACATTACCATGACTAATAAATCCCTGAGCACAAGTGACTAATGACTAAATAAGTCTTTTGAACACCATGACCATCTTCAGACTTTAATATCACAGGTCTTTGTTTAACTATGAGAAAAAACAATCAAATGAGCTGTAAGTTGCAATTAACATCAGTCAGGTTATCTAAGGCATTGGGAAAAAAAAAATAGTATACAGTGAGAGCTCCAACTGCTGTTCGCACCATGCATATCAAAGTATTACACAGAGAAGTACACAGCATAGCACAGGTGGGAGTATTTAAACACAGCTAATAATCAATTTAGTTGACCATTCCCAGGCTCCTATTCCCACCCAACATACCCAAGGGTACCCAGTCCTCCAAGTGGAGTCGATTTATGAGGAAACATAGACTTACGGAGAAGCAGTATAGACTGGGCAGTTGTCGTGGTTTAAACCCAGTCAGGTAATTCGTTCGCTCACTTCCCCCCCTTTTTCTTGCCCTCCCCCTGCTCTCGGAGGGACGGAGAGGAGAATCGAAAAGAATGCAACTCCCACGGGTTGAGATAAGAACAGTTTAGTAACTAAGGTATAACACAAATCACTACTGCTACCACCAATGATAACGATGATAAAGGAAATAACAAGGGAAGAGAATACATCATCTCACCACCAGCCGACCGATAACTCGCCCCCCCAGCCCGACCAAGCTCTGACCGATACCTCCTCCAACCCTGCAGTCTCCCAGCCCTTCCGGCTAACTCCTAGTTGCATCCTGGGCATGACGTGCTGTGGTATGGAATACCTCTTTGGTCAGTTTGGGTCAGGTGTCCTGTCTCTGCTTCCTCCTGGCTTCCCCTCCTCCCTGGCAGAGCATGAGGCTCACAAAGTCCTTGGCCAAACCAAAACATCACTATCAGCTCTGTTCCCAAGCTGAAAGTCAAAACACAGCACTGCACCAGCTGCCAAGAAGGAGAAAAATGACTGCTACTGCTGAACCCAGGACATTATCCACCCCTTATTCCATACCATTCACGTCATGTTCAGATCCCACATTTTCAATATACCATCACTCTTATCTCAGTGCACTCTTAACTTAGTGCATGGACCAGTCCCTATAAAGCTGCTGCGTCCATCTGGTCCATGTCAGGCTCCATCTCTTGTAACAGTCTTCCAGAGCAGGAGAGACTGTGTGCAGTGTTCACACTCGTGAATAACCTGGGCAATAGTGTCCATTGCTAAGTCCACCCCCGATCATGAGTCCATCTCTGTGTTGCATCTCTGCTCTGATGGCCTGAAGTGCATTGGTCCCACCAGGCTTAAAATAATTCACTGTCCCCTTCAGCAGTTTCTGCAGCTTGTTGCTGGGGACTCCATACAGCTGCCTTCCATCTCCGATGCTTCCAAAGCACTGGAGGGGCCCAGTGGACTAGATACTTGCCCATACTGTCCCACACACCCTGCCACTCATCACTGTCCAGCCTCGGAGAAAACTTCTTGGTCACGCTATATTGTTGTCTAACCCCAGACAAGGCCCAAACCTGACTCTGCTTAACTTCTGAGATCAGACAAAATGGTTGTGGGTAGAACACAGTCTGTGTGTGTGCCAACATGCTGATCCCCATCACAATCAGCAGGCAGGTCCCAAGGATACCCAAAGGCCATTCAAAACCTCCAGAACCCTCAAACGATGCTGCCGTACTTGTCACTGGGGCTGGTGTAGCTGCTGTGCTTGTCACTGGGGCTGGTGCAGCTGCTGTGCTTGCCGGCTCTCCCACCGCCAGCTTCTCTTTTCCTGAGTCCAGCTCTTCCTCCTCTGCCTTGCTGGGAAATGCTGCGTGGTCTCCTGCATCCTCCTGGGGCTCGGCGGGCGGCTTCCGGTAAATGCTCTCGGCCGTCGCGGGGCTGGGCTCGGCCGCGGGGCTCGGCTCCTCCGCGGGGCTCGGCTCCTCCGCGGGGCTCGGCTCCTCCGCGGGGCCCGGCTCTTCCGCGGGGCTCGGCTCCTCCGCCGCCTCCTCCCGCTGCTCGGCAGCCGCCTCCTTCCTCTCCTCGACCGCCCCGACCTCCTCCACCCGCAGCCGTCCCCTCGCGGCCTCCGGTCCCGCTCCCGCCGCCGCTTGGTCCCCGGGGCCGCTCTCCCGGGCCGGTTCGGCTGCCGCCGGCTCCCGGGGCCGCTCCCCCTCGGCTCCCCGCAGCCTCACAAAGATGGAGGCGAGGGCGAGGGCCAGGACGGTGAAGAGCAGCCGGACGGCCAGGTACAAGTCCACGGTCACGTCCGTCCCGCCCTGCTGCTGGAGCCCGCCCGTATTACTAGCCATTGCCATAAAGCACAGTGAGACAAGAACCTTAGCCCAGGCCCCATACTTGATAAACACTATCACAGCAAATACCGGCTCTACGTAAGTTACAACATTCTGAAGCTGTGAGATCAAGAGAAACAACTCTGAGAGCCAATAAATCAGCATTGTGATGAGTGAGTATTAATCCAGTCAAATCTGTCGTTATCTCAACCCTTCGTGCCCCACGTTGGGCGCCAAAAGAACTGTCATGGTTTAAACCCAGTCAGGTAATTCGTTCGCTCACTTCCCCCCCTTTTTCTTGCCCTCCCCCTGCTCTCGGAGGGACGGAGAGGAGAATCGAAAAGAATGCAACTCCCACGGGTTGAGATAAGAACAGTTTAGTAACTAAGGTATAACACAGATCACTACTGCTACCACCAATGATAACGATGATAAAGGAAATAACAAGGGAAGAGAATACATCATCTCACCACCAGCCGACCGATAACTCGCCCCCCCAGCCCGACCAAGCTCTGACCGATACCTCCTCCAACCCTGCAGTCTCCCAGCCCTTCCGGCTAACTCCTAGTTGCATCCTGGGCATGACGTGCTGTGGTATGGAATACCTCTTTGGTCAGTTTGGGTCAGGTGTCCTGTCTCTGCTTCCTCCTGGCTTCCCCTCCTCCCTGGCAGAGCATGAGGCTCACAAAGTCCTTGGCCAAACCAAAACATCACTATCAGCTCTGTTCCCAAGCTGAAAGTCAAAACACAGCACTGCACCAGCTACCAAGAAGGGGAAAAATGACTGCTACTGCTGAACCCAGGACAGCAGTGAACCTTAAGTTATCTCCACTGACACTTTATGCCTGTGCACAAGCAACTCAGTCAAGCCCTCAGTGGCCGTGAGGGATAACTGACCCTGCACAGTAGCCTTGTCTGTTTGGAGACAAAGTCTTCCTTCCATACAAGGAATACTCTAATGATCGTTTAATAAATAAATAAGAAGGAAAGTCAGTGCTTCAGATAATTTCTATACTGAAAGAGCTGAAAGGAACACAGAATCATAGAATAGTTAGGAAAGGAAAGGACCTTAAGATCAACTAGTTCCACCGCTCCTGCCATGGGCAGGGATGTCTCACACTAGACCGTATTGCCCAAGCTTCTCTCCAGCCTGGCCTTGAACACTGCCAGGGATGGAGCACTCAACTTCTTTGGGCAATCCATTCCAGTGCCTCACCACCCTTACAGTAAAGAACTTCTTCCTTATATTCAACCTGAATTTCCCCTGCATTTTTCTTTTTACCTTACACAAGCAAATGAAAATAATACTTGGTCCGTTAGTTCATTTAGCTGAGCATCTTCTCCAACAGCAGCCAAAAGAAGTTTCTTTGAGAGTTCTACTGATACGAGGGTAGGCAGAGAGACACTTACCTAAATCACAAAACATGCCTTAAGACAGCTGTTATTCAACTGGCTGTGCATCCCAGCATGCTGTATTTATGTTATTTGCCTAAGTGTAATATAATTTAAACTTTATTTTCCGGTACTTAAATTTCTCTCAACTTTCAGACAAAATGTTAACGTTTCCCAAATTATAAACAGGAGATCACTCTGTTAGCAACAATTCAGTTTCAGAGGTTTGTCAAAATACTGCATTTAACCAATGCTTCCTTAGAAGTCAATTGAGACACACAAGGTTTCCACGGAAGGTTTCCAACCAATCAGACGTCTAACCAGTGACTAGCTTACTCCAGAACACCAAACATGACATGTTTTCATGTGATAAAAAAGTATACTTCATGGCCCCATCAATAAGAGTTCAGAGGTCATCTGATCTAGACAAATTCCACTCATGAAAAAAAGACCTTAAAGCATTGCTGAAAACCAAAACAAGGTCACTGACATCCTAACATCCAGAGTCAGACCTTTGTACAGAGGCTGGTGATGATTCCAATTCAGAAGCTAAAAAAGCAAGTACTTAGGCAAGTACTCGGTCATTTGAATCACAAGGCATAAGGTGAGGCATAGAAGAAAATCTGAACTCTAGAAAGGTGGTAAGTTAGGCAGTGCCTGGAACAAAAGAAAATTCCTTACAGAGAGAGCAAAACGCAGCTTCAGCATGTTAGGAATAAGTAATTACTCTTATGTCAGCAATTTAAAACATTTATATATTTCCTTAGACATTCCTGGGATAAAACAAGGGCATGAGACAGACTGTAGGATCCTTCAGAAGCTGAAAAAGGATTAGGACTTCTGCACATAACTCAAATATTACTTCTTTTCAGTAGCAGCAACAGCAGCAGGACTACATTAGTCACGACTGCTAGAACAGGACACAATTACATTTTTCGTCAAAAGATTCTCTTGAAAGCTTACTTCCATTGCTAGCTGTCAGTAGCTCTCAAGATTATCTTCCAAACTTGATGGTTGACTTCATACTCATCAGTTCTATTGCACTTCTGCAGAAATGAACTCTCTTTTGCATTTCATCATCAGCTTATTCACTGATATGCTTTATTCATCTCAGAAAATCATGGGAAAATAAGTGCAACTGCAAGCAAACAAATGCAGCTACTGAAAATACGCCTACAGAAAGCATTACTTGCTCTTCTGAATCCTGTGTGATATAGTCACTCACGTTGTATTCCTTCATCTTCATCCTTCCCAAACCCATTTAGACACTGTTAACAAAAATCTTTTTTCTCTTCCCCCTCTTCCTCCCCCACCATTCTACCTCAGATGATTTTACCAATCTATTTCCTTCTTCTTCTGCCTTGCCAGAATTTGGCATATTCTTTTGTGTGTCAAAATGTATCTCTCCCACTGAAGTATGTTTGACGTATTCCCTACATCTTTCTTCCATCATACCTACCACATACTGTTAGGTTGATTCTTGATACATTTTGTCTTGTGCTCGTCACTTTCTCTAAACTCACTATTTGTCTGGCTATTTATAATTTTCTGCCCTGTTTCCTCTTTCCCTTCTCCTTCCTGAGTTTTTACTGAATGGATGAACCTGGACCTTAAGTCAGCAGAAAAATTCACAGGGAAAAGTTTGGAAAAATTAGAAATTCTTATACAGAAAGACTGTCGTGGTTTAAATCCAGTCAGGTAATTCGTTCGCTCACTTCCCCCCCTTTCTTGCCCTCCCCCTGCTCCCGGAGGGACGGAGAGGAGAATCGAAAAGAATGCAACTCCCACGGGTTGAGATAAGAACAGTTTAGTAACTAAGGTATAACACAAATCACTACTGCTACCACCAATGATAACAATGATAAAGGAAATAACAAGGGAAGAGAATACATCATCTCACCACCAGCCGACCGATAACTCGCCCCCCAACCCCGACCAAGCTCCAACCGATACCTCCTCCAACCCCTCAGTCTCCCAGCCCTTCCGGCTAACTCCCAGTTACATCCTGGGCATGACGTGCTGTGGTATGGAATACCTCTTTAGTCAGTTTGGGTCAGGTGTCCTGTCTCTTCTTCCTCCTGGCTTCCCCTCCTCCCTGGCAGAGCAAGAGGCTCACAAAGTTGTTGGCCAAACCAAAACATCGCTTGTTATCAGCTCTGTTCCCGAGCTGAAAGTCAAAACATTGCACTGCACCAGCTACCAAGAAGGGGAAAAATGACTGCTACTGCTGAACCCAGGACAAAGACACATCAGAGTTTTAGGGCAAATTACATAAAGCAGTTCACTTAGTATTTAATAAGTAAAGTTTTGCTAAAAGAAAAAAAAGAACAATTATAACACTAACAGAATTAAAGCTGGTACCCTGGCTGTTCATTCCCTTTAACAGTGTTGCCTGCATAGCTGAGTGTTTAGACTATCAAACTTGTGATATCTTAATACATATCACAAGCATCAGGTGTTCAAGATCTTTTGAGTCATTACCGCTTTGAAGTACATCTCTGAAAGATATGAAACATTTTCTCCCACACACAATAACTTCAGTACAATTAATTTTAGTCCCAGCAAGACCTTCACTTAAAAGCATTATCACATTTCTTATAAAATGATCTTCAACATCTCTGTGATACTAATATAATAAAAACTAATCCAAAGAGAAACTGCTGAACAATATAACCATATATAACATTTGAATACTTGACAAAGGCAAAAGCTGCAAAGAACATTTATAGAAATGTGATTTTTTAATGTTAAGAACAGGTATTCCAGTACAATAATTTTGTTCTGAGAGCCACACAAATTGCTTTTCTCCAAGTCAACTTTCAGATAATGCCACATACGATTTGAAAGGCATAGGTCAAATTTGTTATTAATTCAAATGTTTTTTAAAGACCTCAAAAAAATTATCATCTGTACTCAAAGCATCAGATTTTATCCATCAATCTTCTCATACAATACAGAGTTAACTTTCTCTCCTTGAAAGTTCATCCAAATATCGATCTGCTATGATCACATAACTGCTGCCCCTACTCCTATCAAGTTGCAGTCCAGAAATCAATTAAAAATTTTCCTCTTCTCTCTCTATCTAAATACAGGTAATATTCTGTGCCAGTTCAGAACTGCTAGATTCTCAGACATATTCACCTTGATTAGTACAGTGATCTTATTTTGACTATCTTCGTAAAAACAGTTCTTTACCTCCATATGTGATCACAAAAATATTCTTCCAGTTTTATAAATCTGATGGAGATAACTACCTGTTTCTGCATCCCTCTCTTATGCCATACAATAGAGAACAAGAACCTTGCACAAGATAGCAAATCCTACAAAAAAAAAAAAAGAAAAAAAAAGAAAAAAGAAAAAAAAAACAAACAAGCTGATTCCTGACATTTTCCACAGAATCATAAAATTTAGAAGGGATCTTATGAAGTTGACTTCTACTCACAGGAGGGTAATACAGAATTCAGACCAGGATGCTTAGAGCTTTCTCCCATCTGGTCTTTGAAAATTCCAAGGACAGGGATCCCACAACCTCACTGGACAACTTATTCCACTGTTTAATTATCTTCACATTGAATTTTTTTCTTTATACCCAGTTGGAATTTCCCCTGTTGCAATTCATCACCATTATTCCTCATCCTCTTACCAGGCACCACCTCAAAGAGCCCATCTCTGTCTTCTTGATTGCCTCCCTGTAAGTGATGGGGGCTACTGTTGGGTCCCCCAAAAAGCCATTTATTCTCCAGGCTGAACAGCCCTCTCCTCACAGGGCAAGTGCTCCAGCCTGATCAGTTTAGTAGCCCTCTGCTGAGCTGCCTCCAGTTTAAACCCAAGACTGAATGCAGTACTTACATGCGGTTTCACAAGTGCTGAGGCGATCACTTCCCTCAACCTTCTGAGCATGCACCTGGTCACACAGACCAGGAGACTGCTGCTCAGGTGCCATGCTGTCCTCCAGGAACTCCAGGTCCCTTTTGGCAGAGCGGCTCCCCAGCCAGCTTGTCCCCGGCCCATGCTGCTGAGGGGACCTTCCCACCCAGCTGCAGGATATAGCATTCATCGTTGATGAATTTTATAACATCGCTGTCAACCCATCCCCACAGCTACCTCAGAACAGCAACCCTGGCTGCAAACATACGAACTTGGTAAAAACAATCTTTCAATATGGGGAAAAAAGTCTACTGTCTTCAGGAAAAGCTACACTAATATTCCTGCTGCCCTGAGCAGTTCTTGCTCCACCGCAGACAAGTGAGGAAATAGGACACATTTTTCACTCCTCTTTCTTCACATCAATTATTCCACATTCTGATTGCAAACTTGCAGAATGTGTGGCATGTTATTTGTTTTGGCTTACAAGAAGTGGGTACTATATTGATCATAACACCCACATTCACAGTGTAAGTACACCTCTCCCTGTTCCGAGAAAATCATTACTACAATATCTTAAAACACATCTTGCCTAGGAAAGTACTTGAAAGTCCCTATTATCTTCAGTATGTCCTTCCTTTTTTCTAGTACAAACATTTCTAATTCTAGCTGAAAAATTAGTACGGGCCCTTACGCCAACTATGTTTTAATCATAAGAGATCAAGAGCATTTTGTCGTAACATTTTTAGATAAATATATCTTCCTCAACAAAATATCTTCCAAGGTAAACCTTCCAGCTATTGCATGCAACAACAAAAAAAAAAAACAAAAACCAAATTTATCAGGATATTATAGTCCTTAGCACAATCTGTACTGCCTTGACTGAAACTGAAGTATAAACCTTCTAAAATTCTTAGGGAGATTTATTTCAGATAGATTCTTAACAAAACCTAGAAATGTAAACTGGTAAATCTTATCTTCTCAGTTGGTAAGTTTTACTTTCTTTGTGGGTTTTGGCCAGACCATGCAATCAAGTAATTAAAATGTAAACAGCCACTGTTCATCCAGAGCACACAGCAGGAAATGAATGAAGACTCAGAGAAGAAAATAAAAAAAATAATGATAGCAATTTATAGAGCCTAAGTAAATATAACTGAAAAGGAATAAATGGTATTAAATAAAGCACACAAATATACCTAAACTCCTAAGGAAGAGCATGATGATGAAAAAGCATAACCTCTCTGGATACCTGAAACATGTGCTAACCACCATGGTAGTCCTGGGAGTTTCAGACTAGGATCATCACACAAAGACAGGCACACATAAATCCATGTGCCACATGTCAGCACCCCTCTCCAGAGACTGCAGATCTCTATCTACACTTGACTGAAGAAAGGTTAATTGTCATCGAGTTCAGAATGGGCTGATACATTGTTGATGGGTTTGATCCAAAAAACACTTTCCACAGTGGAACTAGACTTAAAACAAATCTAACATAAATGAATGCTGAGAACCATAACCTCAATAAAAAGCTGCTACGTTAATTAAATGCCATCCCACAGTCACTAAAATATTCCTCAACTTGCAAAGTCCACTTTCAACTTTGTTAGGTTTCTACCTTAAAATGTCACCATCATCTCAAGAAATAGATAGAATTAGCTCTCCTTAATAAGACATTTTTGGTTATTTATACTGCTGCTATTTCAACATATTCATGTGAACATTTGTTCTAACCCAATTCATTGCATACTTCCTGCAAAATCTTCAGGTAATCTACTGCAGGCCTTCATAAAAACAAGCTTATTTGAAATACTTCCAGCTTCTGGTACACATGTAAGCAGGAGGTAAAGAAGTATGTACAGACAGAAGTAGCAACAAAACCAGAGACTTGCACTGAACTATGCACCATAATTGTGACATGCAGGTGAATCTGGCTTAAAATTATAGAAAAAAACCCACACAACTAAAATAACAAGGAAATGACAAAAAGAGAAGTATCACTGGGGTCAATGGCTCAATGTCCAGCTGGAGACCAGTAACGAGAGGCGTCCCTCAGGGATCGGTGTTGGGACCAGTCTTGTTCAACATCTTTGTCACTGACATGGACAGTGGGATTGAGTGCGCCCTCAGCAAGTTTGCCGATGACACCAAGCTCTGTGGTTCGGTTGATAGGCTGGAGGGAAGGAATGCCATCCAGAGGGACCTTGACACACTTGTGAGGTGGGCTGATGCCAACCTTATGGAGTTTAACCATGACAAGTGCAAGGTCCTACACCTGCATTGGAGCAATCCCAGGCACAGCTACAGCCTGGGCAAAGAACTGATTCAGAGCAGCCCTGCGGAGAAGGACCTGGGGGTGCTGGCTGATGAGAAAATGAACATGAGCCAGCTTTGGTGTATGCTTGCAGCCCAGAAAGCCAACCGTATCCTGGGCTGCATCAAAAGGAGCGTGACCAGCAGGTCGAAGGAGGTGATCCTGCCTCTCTACTCTGCTCTCGTGAGACCTCACTTGCAGTACTGTGTACAGTTCTGGTGTCCTCAACATAAAAAGGACATGGAACTGTTGGAACAAGTCCAGAGGAGGGCCACGAGGATGATCAGGGGACTGGAGCACCTCCCGTATGAAGACAGGCTAAGAAAGCATAGCAGCCTTCCAGTATCTGAAGGGGGCCTACAAGCGTGCTGGAGTCGGACTCTTCACTAGGGACTGTAGTGATAGGACAAGGGGTTATGGGTTAAAACTTAAACAGGGGAAAGTTTAGACTGGATATAAGGAGGAAGTTCTTTACTGTGAGGGCAGTGAGGCACTGGAATGGGCTGCCCAAGGAAGTTGTGAACACTCCATCCCTAGCAGCAGTCAAGGCCAGGCTGGACAGAGCCTTGAGTGACATGATTTAGTGTGAGGTACCCCTGCCCATGGCAGGGGGGTTGGAACTAGATGATCTTTAAGGTCCTTTCCAACCCTAACTATTCTATGATTCAATGGTTCTGTGAATGGGTTCTGCTGAAATTATAGTCTAGCTGTCATTAAGCCATATGGACTAATCTAAATGTCAGTGATATTAGTGAGTAATTGTACAAAGAGGTGAATATAGTCTGTAAGGGCTAATGTAAATAACTAAACCATGTAATAAAGAGCTTGTTCGCTCTCTCTGCAAGCAAAATCTGTCTCCTCCACTGTAACTTATTGTGCATTAAAGATAACATATATCTTTCACAACAGGAGTATTCCACCTCTTGTCAGATGATAACTAAAATTCATGGCTGTCAAAGTTGTTCCCTGCTGGATGGAACCTCCAGGCCATCAGTTGCATGGCCTTAATTGGTAAGACCCACAGCTCATCTGCAGCAGGTCCCATACAGTCCAGTATGTATTCAATGGCTGGCTGATGGTGAGGTCAAGTATCTTTCTTGCCCAGGGAAAATACTGAGGCTACTTTATCTTTAAAACAACTATATCTCTTGTTCTGCCATCTAACTATGGCATTGAACAATGAAGAAAAAAGGTTGTCATGACTTACTACGGCAGTTAGCCACTTAATACTATAACTTTTACCTAATGTAAATTCCATCAAGCCAAACTTTATTCTGAAAGATAAATTGGACCATAATATTAAATTAATAAGAATACTACTACTTAATCCCTCATGGTACACTGCCTTAAATAAGTAGAAAACCATATTAAAGAACTAATGATCTATTTAAGACCTCAAATAATTTAACCCAAAGGGATGGATCACATGTTACCTTAGATCTTTCTTATTTACTATGTCCATCTTCCCAAAAATAAAAAAAGTAATTGCATATAAATGTAGAAACACAGAATTAGCCATTCACACCTTACCAGAGATGAATGTAGTGACATGGAAAAGAATTTGAGGATCAAGGCAGAAAGCAAAAAGAAACAGAGCAGTACCAGAGCTAATCCTGGGATAGATTATCTCAGTATTATGAAGTAGTAGTAGGGAAGTAATATGCCATACCTGCCATTAATAAGGCTAATATTTATATAATCTACCCATTTTTGAGGTCTGTTCTTCAAAGAAAAGTTTAAAAGGGTTTACCAAACGGTTAAACAAAGAATTCAGTATTTTCTTAAGAAATATAAGTAGCTTAAGTACTTTTCTGAAAGGAAAATGTAAGCTGTTGATGAAGTTGGTACAGTATACCAGGGAAATACTTCTAGTAGTAGTTAGTGTAACTGTAGTATGAATAAAGCCAATTCAATGGGAATTTCCACTTTGTGTAGAGTATCTCCAGTTGTGACACATTTGTATAAAACTTTCATTTTGGACTAGATTATTTATCCTGCAGCAACTGCTAGGCATACAACTGCACTGCAGCTTCTCATTTCCAAGAGGTGAGGAGGTTTCTCTGAGCAAGTAATTTACAACATATTATGAAAGACTAATCTGGAAAGAGAAAGGCAGCATCAGGGTGGTTTCTGACCAAACTGCTGATTTTCTGTAAGAATTTTCAGGATTCATTCGAGGTGCTCTGAGTTCATGTCAAGGCAAAACTTGGCAGAGGCACATAAGGGCAAGGAAGAGTTCTGATGATAACATCCGCTGTGTTAAAAAGCAGATGGCTGCAGACCACACTCCACTCCTGAAGAGCAGCGACAGCCATGGTCTGCACCCTGAGGCTGCCCTGCACAAACCAGAGATACAAAACAAGACCTGGATTTCCCCATGAAGAGATGGACATGGGATCCAGCGGCTGAGCCAGCTGTAGGGGGTGGTACTGAGGGGAAAAAAAAAATTAAAAATTAAAAAAAAATCAGGCTTTTTCACCTAGCAGAAGGCACGAGATCCACTGGCTAGAAGCCAGAGAAACTACAGACTAGAAATACTGTACAATACTTCTACGCAGGGACTTACAGTTATACAGAAGCAACAAACCTGATGCACAAGCCAGGGTAAAATCTCTAATTTTGTTTATTCTGGTAACAGACTGATTATCACAACAGACCCCACTGACTTGCACATCCACCAATGAAAGCATGTTTTAGAAACTACTTCTTTCCATCTTTGTCATAACACTTCAGATTTTCCTCTTCTTTGAAGAAGGTTCTGTTCTGGTCAATTCCTGATGACCTTTCTAGTCTCTCCAGTTACTTCCAATAGTTCAGTATTGTTACACGATTTACCATTTTAAGTTTAGATATGTAGATCAAGTTTTTACATAGGCCAGTAGGCCACTGAACTCACCACACTATTTTCAGTGTTATTAAAAGCCTTTGCATGTGTAAAAAATGCAAAACTGGGACTCCCATGTCATCTCCAGGTTAATTCAATTGCATCTGAATTTCTCCTTACAAAATATTACCATTCACAGAAATGGTGAAGGAATAAAAATTAGTGTTACTTTCATCAACCATCATTTGAAAGGTCCCTGTCAGTGTGCTGACATTTATACTGTCATTTATAATTACCACTTTCTCTCTACTGCTTTTTACCAAATAAGTTATGATAGTTATTTTACCAAAGTACAAGCTCAATTGAGTATGTGGTGCAAGAAAGGGCTAAAGAAGTAACTAAAGTTCTAGTACTCTTCTTTTATAAGTGGTACTGCTAAAATGGCTCTTTGCCCATCTTGGGAGATGCTCACCTTTGATCTCCTGCACATTCAACATTCATGGCTTTTTTAGTGTGTATATATATGTATATCCCAGCACACGTTCCCTATTAGCGGGTGAACAATCCAGCGCTTGGTGAATTCTGCTCCAACCAGATTTGCATATCCCACATGCCTTTGGTCATCGTGCTTGCAGTAAGCATGGTTAAAGCCCTTCCCAAATCTTCACTCGCGTAGCCAGGCCATCAATCATATATGTATATATATGACAGTACAAGCCAAGGCAGCTCACCTTCAAAAAGTGCATATGCCATGTCCATTTAAGTAGTCCTACCTAGTGGCCATAGAATCTAGGTGTTGTATTCTAATCAGATTATCACAATTCCTCTACAGCTTTGAAGAAAAATCATAGATCTGCCAATTGCCTGGTAACTTACACTGTGGCCAGACTTACGTATCCAGAAAAAAGTTGACCAAAGTCAACAAGTGTTCACCTGTAACCTTTCTATCCAGCTCAGAAAGGCCTGAATTGGCAGCAAGCACCTTTGATACCTCTTATTAAATATCAGGCATATTTAACAAGCATAAAGTTAAAAGTAGTTGAAAATGTAACTCAATTTGCTGTAAGAGCCCTTTTTCTAATGGACTGCCATGGCCTGAAGGCTTCCTTTGAATCCATTGTAAGAAAGTTATGTGCAAAGAATATAAGTATTTCTCAATAGTTATGTCTCATTAAACTTTACAGTAACAAAAGAAAATATTAATAAACTTTTTTAAAAAATAAACTTTTAAAACACTGGCACTGCTAAATTACAAGTTATTCACTGTCACGTTGTGAACAAATCGTGTAAGAGTGAGGATAATAATGAATAAACATCATAGATGTTCAAATGAAACAGTAAATCACTATTATCAAGCACAAAGAAACCCATATTGTTATGAAAGGCTTAACTCTCATCCAGGAATTCATATGAGAAGAAAATGTAGGCCACATTATGTAAGTATTTAACTAAGAGATACTTTGAAATGAAAAAGAAAATATTAATTGATATTTGCACCTGCTGACAGTTACACTGCAACAGGTCATTTAGAACTGCTTTTTAGAACATAAGGTTACAAAACTAAAAGGAGAATATGGCCAAAAATTAAGCTTACAATATACTACTAGGCATGCTGACCAGCACATACCATTTAAAGCAGTATAAACCAGAAGAAATGTTCTAGTTACACTGCACCTGTATGATTAGAATTAAGGAAATAAAATTAATTATATTGTCAGCTCTTATGCTCTCCCTATGAATTATCTGTTTACTGGAGTTAAACAAGAATAATGACTTTGCTGAACATTTAGGACTGAAGTGACTGCTCGCTAACTACTCTTTTCCTGCACATACCTTGTAGAAAGGCTCACACTCCAGTTTCTGCTACAGAAGTGATGTCAACTATGGACAAAAAAAAAAAACACCAGTACTTCAACATACTGTCTCACAAAGTGACATCAAGTGCATTCAATATTCTGGTCTGTTTGTGCTTCATGTGCACAACTGGGGAAGACAACTGGTTTATGGGACAGAGTTTAACTGCAGTGAATGCCTCTGGTGAAGTTCAGTCTAATGTCACACTACATGTCTGGGGGCAGTACATTAAACGGATAAACTCTTGGTTGGACTCAACATTCAGTGTGCTTGCTTAGGTTCTAGCTCCATGCATTAAGTAACTTTACTCATACTCCATGCAAGGTACTTTGTGTATAAACGCATACCAGCAAAAGTATGTGTTGAAAAGGTGGGTTGGCTCATGCAAGGTGTTTTCAGGGAAAAAAACAAAAACAAAACCACAGAATTGGTGCAATATGGTCTATTCTTCAGAAAAGCATTACTTCTGTGTTTTAGTTTGAACATCAAGGAAAAGCTTGGGCTGAAACTACAGAAAGGAATTGAAAAGGCAGAAAAATAGCATTTCCATCCTACTTTGTGGCAGGCTGCTAAAGGGTGCTAGAGCTTTTGAGATCTCTGTGAACACCCCTGAGTTGTAATGCACTATATACCAGAGAATCAGCATCTGAAAAACATTACGGTCACTTGAAAAAAAAAAAAGTAGCAAAAGAGAAAAATCTCTCAACCACCATTTTCCAATGTAGCCTCTGAACGAAAGGCAGCCTGAAAATAGCTGATGCAGATATACAAATGTTTATATCAAAGATTCCATTTTATCTGAGCTGTTCAATAAAATAATGCAAGTAAGTCACCTCTTGCTCTTCCTGAAGACTTCTTACCAACTTATTTATGAATGCTACTGTTAATGAGATGCATACGTAATAACCTACACCCAGTCCTGTAATCACAACCACACTTCAACAAACAAACAAAAATTACTTTATTTTTTTCCCAGCCAGTCCTCCTCCTTTGTAACTAAGCCTTTGGACTGACAAATTAGCATTTGTATTCTTTTTTCTCAAACCACTGGATAATTTCTTTCATACCTGAGGTACAATATGTTCATTAAGAAGCATTCTGAAGATGCACAGCTGCACTGGTATCATTTGCATCAATGATTCTGAAAAAACATTTCCATAACATACCAAGGTTTTAAAAGACAGAGAGATTAAGAAAAGTACAATCAGTAGTGTTCCTGACTAGGTTAACACAGCAGCCTTCTGAAGATGAGAGATGAGCTGAGATCAACACATACACACAGACTGATAAATCATCATTCAGTATGGGGAAGGGGTCTAAAGTACGATGGACTTAAAAAGATGCTATAATGCATTTTATGGGTTTGGTTTTTTTTTACTACACGTTTGCATACCCTCTGAGAATGATAATTTAGTCTATCATTAAAAAGAAAGTCACACTGAGCAACAGTCAAATGCTCTTTCAGTGCTGCTTTGTGATTTTTATGAGAGTATAACCTGTGGAATGGTTCACATTAGCTCTGAATTATTAATGGAGTTGAATGATCAGACTGCTCTTCGTTATTACGGGTACTAATCACACATTTACACAGCGGTACCAAATTGTTGTTTCTCCAGAGTCCCCCGGATCAATTTTACAAATCTCCCTCAAAATGCCCGTTTCCAACTTCTGGGACTTGAGCAGCTGCCCGGCACCGTCTCCCTCCCAAGGATGCGGAGGCTCAAGGCGGTGCCGTGCAGCACGCCCCGCTGCACAGTCAGGAACTAACGGCACCGGGAGCACTGTACCCCCACCCGGCACCGGCTCTTGGGCCAGGCCCTGCCGAGAAACCAGCAGCACCTCAGCCGCACCCCAGCTAAGCTCCAGCCTTCCCCTCCCTGCGCCAAGCGGAGCCCGGGCTCACCAACTCGCACAGCGAACAAGTGGGATGCGGCTGAACTTTTACTTTGCTGTCGCCAGCTTCCCCCGCGGCCGCCCGCTGGAGCCGCCGACGTAGCACCGGCACCTTGTTGGGCTTATTTTAAGTTTGGCTACCGCGTAGCACGTCCCCGTCCTCTTCCCTTCCCCGTCCCTTCCCCGTCCCCTTCCCCCAGCCCGGGGCGAGATGCGCAGGTAGCGGAGACCCGGCGGGAGCGTGCTGGCGGTGCCGGTACGGGGGTCGCAGCTGTACTCACCCGCTCCCCAGCCGCACGGTCAGCAGCAGCAGCAGCAGCCGGGCTCCGCGGCGGCAGCTCCAGCGGGGAGCGGGCCCCCCCCACGCATCCATGAGCGGGAAGGCCCTCTCCCGTCCCCGAGTTTTCTCCGGAGAGGCTGGGGAATAGCGACCCTGCCAATCCCACCGTTCTCCCCCCCCCACCGGCACACGGCAGGCAGAGGGAGGGGAGGGGAGAGGAAGGGGGAAATTAAATAAAAAAATCAAGCACCCAAACAGGTAGGAAGCCACTCTACAAGAACCGAGCAACTCGCCCAATAGGCTCATCAGGTTGCTCCATAAATTATCCTAAAAATTGCTGGGCGAATCAATCCCTAGCAGAGGTGGAGCCTCCTTTACTAGAAGGGAAACATGCTTGGGAGAAAGGGCGGCATTGGTTTGCTATTTTATCCAAAGAGGGAGATAAATCTCATTTATATACAAAAATATGAATGTTAAATATGTATTTACGTATATATGTGTTTGAATCTTTGTATTTTTAAAGCTACTGAGAGGGTGGCTTGCAGTCTGAGAAGCAGCCCCTCGACCCTGCCAAAGGGGAGCTGCAGGCGGGAGGAGAAGAGCCGCGGGTTGTGCGCGGGCATCCGGGGGGACTGCGCGGCCCCGCGTCCGGCACGACTGCGATTCTGAGGAGGGTGGCACCAGCCGCGGGAAAGGGGGCACCCTCCGGCCCCTCGTCTGTCCCCAGGAGAAGGGGCCCACCCCTCCAGCCATGGTCCCCAAAGCTGTGCTGGAAGCAGGCGGCATATTCAGTGCGCAAGTGCAACCGCGGGACTTCCGCGCACCCTAGAAACGAAAGTCGCGCAAGCCCGAAGGCTGCACGCTGTTCTGCGCGGCCGCGGAGCTCCCCCAGGGGGGAAAGGGGGAAGAAAGCGGTCGGTGCACGGTGCTGCGCTATGAAGTGAAACGTGCCGGGGCTTGCTACAACCTGCAAATCGATTTTTTTTTTTTTTCCCTCCTTCCCCCCCTCCCCCCCCTTTTTTTTTTCCTCTTCCCTTCTCATTTTCCTCCTTGCTGCTCCGTTTTCCTGTCTCTTTCGGGGAAAACAGGTAGAAAACCCCCACACCCTAAACCTAACAAAAAAACAACCCCGAGGCACGAAAAGCGTCCTCGGCGGCGGAGAAGCGCAGAGGTTTCACGCTTGCAGCCCCCTCCCGCTGGGACCGGCGGTAAAGTCCCGCTGGGACTAGCGCCTAAATAGAGCCTATGTCCTTGCACGGCTTCAGGGTTGGATGGCCCCTGAATCTCTCCCCGGCCCCGGAAGTGTCCCGCCTGCAGCTCTCGATCGGGGAACTCCGAGAGTAACCTGTGCTGTGTGATTCTCAGCATAAGGAGCAAAACGTTTTATAGTCATCCTATTCATCGTCATTCTCGGAGTCAAGATGTATCTGCACAGAAATGTAAATAATTCCCCATTCAGTGGTTATTCCGACAAAAGGCAGTGTTTTGGTTTGGGCTCTCCTGCTTTACACATCTTCATATGGTTATTTTATATATACATCTTATAGCGCTTTAATGGTTAAAGGAACTCACCACGCTTCAGAGAGCTGCAGTGCATTAAGTGAAAATTCAGTGACTTGAAAATTAATAGCCAGCCTTGGGGGTACTGGCAGAAGGTAAAAGCACATATTAGTGTATGACCTGAGGTCTCTTTATTGGTGGATTAACACTGCAGGCAGCATCCTATCATGATGGCAAAGACATGAGCTCAGAGGAGAGAATATCCATTTATTACACAGTAAGTGTAGAAGCAGCTCCCCTGCTGCAGCTGGTGGCCCTGGCTCCAAGGAATATGAGTGCTGTCCCCCTCAGCAAGAAAACAAGCACAGCCTGTTCCCAGGTCCCTTCCTCTCCATATTTTTTTCCCTGAAAATAATCACAATCCTTAGGTTTTTTTATGAATTGAACTGTCAAATTTACCGCATTTTGCAAAATGTGTAATGAACACTTCATATGCCTTTGCATTCTGATGTTTATGGAGCCATTAAAACTCTTTACTAGTCTATAAAATTTCATCCTGTCACTAAAATAAATTAAGCAATTAATATGAATACTGAGAAAGTTTGATGCAAGAAGTTTAAGGGTACTTACAGGATTACGAGGCATCTTTATTCTACATAAGCAGCTTGGAGCATTGATTTATAAACATTTAATTTCACCCCTGTGTAGGTCCAGCAGCTAGCTAGCACTGAAAGAGGTGGAAGATTACAGCTAAAATAACAGGTAACATGGATACTGCGAAAATACTTTTTTTCATTTGATTTTTCTGGGTTTAGACTACTAAGGCACATTAAAGTGTCATTGAAAAGAATTTAAAATAAAATTTGTACCTATGAGGTTTCTCAAATGACACAAGATTATATCAGGACAAGCTGGTTTCAGATAGTCCTAAATCTGAATTTTCCTTTAATGTAAAAAATAGAATTCTACCCCTTACAAAACTAGAGAATGATTTTTTTTAATTAGTAAGTAAAATACTTAAGGAACCTTAGGTGTTAAAGTACTGAGAATCAAACTATCCTGTAAAAATAGTAAAACTTCTTTAACTAACAGAAGAAAACTTGAAGGACAATGAATCATCTCAAATTGTCTGTGCTTCAAAGGAACAAAAGAAGCAATACAGGAAAACTGCAAAATGGAAAAGAAGACATTGAAGAAAAACAGAGGAAATTACCTAAATGAGTGTCAAAATGAGGAGATGCTGATCCAGGTGACAGTAAGTTACCAAGGCCTCCTGATACTCATCAGCCACTTGGTACTGACACAGCTGACCTAACAGCAATATTTAAATTATCAGTTAGAATCATCTTCTACTGAGTGTAGGAGGGGTGTCTTTAAAAAAAACCCAACAAAGCACAGAGGTGAAGAAAGGGGTCAGCAGTGGCATTTCAGGCCTGCTAGGCATCGCCTCAGAAAGAGCAAATTAAACAATGTTTAATGTACAAGCAAAGCTGTAGGATTTAAACTGCTGTTTTTATTAAAGGGGCCCAGACCAGAACGGCTTCTGCCGAGAAAACCACTGCCTCTAACTTCTTCAGTGGTGTTTAATGAGTCTGTGAATAGAAGAACAGGGCTACATAATCCAGTGTCTTTCAAACCCTTTTTAAGGCTACCAGTTATTTGTTAAAGGAGCTGCATAGTTAGGGGGTGAGTCAGACAGTAATGCCATATTTCAGAAACTGCTTGCGACTACTGTCACAGTGGTTAACTTTCCATATTAAAAAGATGAATTGTGAGTTCTTGCCCATCTGCTCTTGAGATTATTTGATCAATTCCTTACTAATGTAATGGTTTTAAAGACAAGAAATAGAAAACTTTACGGATGAAGGTTTCAGTTTAGTTAAGTCTATAGAAAAAAAATAGAGAATACTGATTAACTGATCATGGTAGAGAAAATTAATTATGGGATGTGAAGTAATGGTATGTTGGCAAACATAAAAATAATAATTCAAGGCCTGAATTTGGTAAGACTTTTAAGTACCTAAATGTAAAAATCACATCTCAGCTCTCAGCTCTGTTGCTAACTAATAATGGAAGATCCAGAAAAATCATTTATATTTAAGTGTGACATTTCTCCAGGTCTCTAAAGCAGCGCCCATACGAACACCCAGAAGAGCACTAGTTTGAGCAGCTGAACAACTAAATTCTACCCAAGCTCATCTGAAACTTTACCCTCCAGCTTTGAGGAATGCAAAATAACAGGATAATCAAATGCAATGTGAAAGTCCTCTAAAACACAGCCAGGGTAGATTGCCTCTTTCCTAACTTCTTAGAGGTGTAAGAATTTATTTGGATTCTATGCAGATACACTTAACCCCCAGGCACTGTAAGAGCAGTGAAGGCACTTAGCACAAGTTTCTGATTTCCAGTCTGGAAGCCACCTGTTCAACTTCAAGGTATCTACAAACTGTAATGCATCCAAAATGACATGAGAAGGAATTTTCATGCTTAAAGCTAAAATAGAATTATATAGAATATAATAAAATAGAATAGCTGAAATAGTCCAAATAGAAGGAGGAGGGAAAAACAAACAAAAAATGAAACTAGCTAATAGCCACTGTATTTTTCACCTGGGAGACTTCACACCTATTGAAAAGCATTTTAATCCTTCAAAACTTAATTGTTCAAGACCACAGAGGAACCTAAAAACTCTCATATGTAACTTTCCATCGTGTATCTGCTATATTTCTCTTGGGCATAACTACTTTCCTTACAGGAACATGGGAAATTTGATGGGAGCTTTGTGTGCCTGCACACCACTTTGAGTGCATAAAGAGCTCTGAAAATCTAGTGGGTGGCTCATCTTCATCCACTGTTCTTGAGGGAAGTTAATGGTCCTTGCTCATGTAGTTCTGTAAGAAGCATTTATCCTGCTGAGCGCAAAATTATCCAGTGGGTGGAGAGGGAAGAGAAAACTATTGTGGTGTTCTGTCCTCCAGCAACAAAAAGCATATACAATAGCAAGAGCTCAAGGACCATTACAGCCATGTCTTCAGAAGGGTAAATTCAAATTTACATAACACTTTTTGCATGTTTACATATGTAGACCTTAACTGTGAATGTACAGAGCCATTTCCTGATGCCCTGAATTCATATAATCATAGACTAGTTCAGGTTAGAAATGACCTTTAAAGGTCATTTCTACACACACACCCCTCGCAATGACCAGGGACATCTTCAGAAAGTCTGCACATATGATTTATGGGCTTGCATTTGAGTAAGCACAAATTTAAGTGCAGAGTCACATGCACAGATTTTTAAATCTGCAGCCCAAATGAAAACAGTTCCAGTCTTCTTAGGGCTATTCAGAAAAAGTGATTTTAAATATGCATAATCATCCTTAATCCTACCTGAATGTTTACTCCTTAGTAAAATTCAAGAAAGGTATCCTAACCAGCCCATTGCAGCCTGAGCTGCAATAGATGCAAAAAGCATCTCAAGAACAATGAAAAGTAATGCAGACATTTTGGCACTAGCCCTTTAAAATGGGCCTTTAAATATGAGAATGGTGGATATCCATGGGAGGAAAGCAGAAAGATGCAGAAATGTAACTTCAGTGTGGCTTTCATGTTGCAATTAAAAACACAAAATAATTGCTTTCAGTGAAACAGTCAACATCTTAATAGAAAATAAATTATAAAACTCTCACTTCCCATGGCTAAATACTGCTTTAATTAAGATTTCATCTCCGATACATTGATTTAACTGCTCACTCACTTATGTTGTTCATTAAAATGATTACTAACAGTACAACTTTAGTGGCACTTAAAATTAAATGAGAGTAGTACTCTCAAGTAGAGAACAACGGATGTAGGAAAGGAGCAGACTGCATCCATCTTTGCATCCAAGGGAAAGGGGAAGGCTTAAAGCATCTAAAATGATAATTTTTTACATTTAGCATGTTACCTTTCTTCTCCATATAAGATATGATGAAATGAAAAACAAGGTGAAGTGTAGGCAGATCTATGGTGAATAGGCTGAAGTGCTTGGGCACAGAAAGGTAACTTCAAAGCACAGGTATTCTCTTGGTCTGTGACTATTGTCATTGCCTTTCACTAGACCTCCAAGTATTTTCAACATAAATCAGAAAACAGTAGATAAATACATTTTGGTCCTTACTGATTTATGGGCATATATCCACAATCCCACCCCCTCTTCTTTTCCCTTTGCCTTTCCCTTACCTTCCAGACCATCTCCCAGCAAGCAGAGGCCAGGACCCTGGATTTCCCATCTGCCAAGGCACATCTTTGAAGACAACAGACTTTGCTAGGGAATTTGTGGCCAACAAGAAGGATACTTGCGAGTGTGAGACGTGTATGCTGCAGGTAAGGCAAATCTTACAAGGGACTGGGGCACCTAGATACACTCTAATTCATTTAGGAAGTTAAGTCCAGCTGGAACTACCTCAGTATCGTGGGCAGGAGGTGTATACTAGTTCAAACTCTTCTGCACAATATGCTCTATTTTCCCCAGCAAGGAAGTGATATAGTTCAACCCAGTGAACCAGAGAGGGTACATTATATACATTGTCACTTCAGTTCAAATAAGGAGTATGCTTTCAAAGTTAACCTCCCAACCATCTCTATATACAGAGCTTTACCTACTGAGCTTTAGCTGTCATAACAGAGAGGCACTGGAGATGGGACAGCGTAACAGAGAGTACATGAAGATGCTTGCAGCATCTTTTTATAGGTGCTAAGAACATACTGTGCTCCAGCACTAATGGGTCTTCAGTCCATGGGACTAGATTGGTGCCAGTCTAATGAAACCCCACCCCCAAAACACACTGTGGGTGTTGGGTTCTCAGCACCAATCAATTCTCTCTGAAGATCTGCTTCTATTTCACCACAGTATTAGCCAATGTAGCCAAAGCCACAGTGAATTATTAGAGAACTGGGACCCTGTCCTGAATCACGGCAAATCAGACGGTCAGTGTAAGTGCCCTTACTTTGAAATCGTACAGCAAATAACTCTTTTCTTTTTGCTGATTCCTCTTGTCTCCAGGTAGAGTGGACATTCCCTGCAAATAGTAAGAATAAGAATTGTTTCATGGCTTAGAAGATGCTCTCAGGAGACAAATATTTGATTATCTGTCTGATTTTATTTTGTTATAGGCTAACAGGGCAGCTGTTACACCTACTACTGTGAGCACTTACTGTTCCAGCCATATCAGGAGGACAAAGACATGTGAAAATAGAAAATAATGGGGCAGGCAAAAGACTGTGGTCTGTATTTTTTCCAGTTTCAAAAAGGTTCAGTTGGTACTTGGCTCTGCCTTTGTTGAAAGCTGAAGTCGCTTTTCAGAATACCTTATTCTGACCAACCCTCCTTAGAGTATAAAGAATTTTTTAATCTGTAAAGCCCAAGACATAAAAAAGGTATCGTCATAAGACTGGTCTGTCTGATAATTGAAAACCATTCTCTCCAGGATGTCGATTTAAACTCCTGGTAACAGAATCCCATAGTAAATCTAAATGGTGATATAATGCTGTCCAGAATATTAATATGCTCTCTACAATTTATCATGTCACTCACTGAACTTCCATACTTATTATTAACTGACCTCTAGACCTCTCAATTGTAATAAAATCCTGAAATACTTAGGGATTGTTTTTTTGTATGTAAAATTGTATTTTGCTGACTGTAACAAAGGATATACATTCTCTGAATTTGCACTAATTTTCACCTTTATTTGTGCATCTCCATTTTTCTTCTTAAGGGTCTTTTTCTCATATTTCTGTGGTTACTATAGGACACCTTGTAAAACCAAATGTTTAATTTCCATTTTGAGTACATCACAATCATCAGTGCCTCCTGTGCTTACTAGGAAAATAAGCAGAGATCTGGCTGAGCTTCAGATTATTTTTATTACTATAGAGTACCAAACAGAACTGTCGTACAATACAGCTTGGTGTAAACTCAGTCTCAAGTCAATAGATTTATTTGCAGTGGCAGGAAGAGGTCAAAATACGTAATGTAAAACCAGCATTGCTTCCAAGCTTAATTATTGTGAGAAAAAGTTAAAAAAACCCAACCTTTGTCAGTAGTGTGTCATGACAGGTTCTCATAAGATTGTGTAAAGAAAATGCTGTTAATTACCATTAACCATTTGCTGATGATATCAAACATGTCAGCATTGAGATAAGCAGCATTGAGATAGCACAGAGCTTAAAGAATAAATGCATATGCCACGGTGTCAAAATGCTAATTTTTTAATGATGTATTTCATGGTATGTTTTCAAAACTACTCCATTCATAATCAATATAAAAATGCTTTGATTTTGTTTTTTAATATGTCCCAGAGAAGAGTATTTTTCTCTCACAAACAGTACCAGAAAGTAGAAGACCCATAGTGTGAGGTCTTTTGCGCCTAGACAAACTTGTTTCTGCAGTTGTCTTTAATCACTGACTTGCATATTCTAGCATCTGCATATGATGAAAATTCTTCATTTTAGCATGACAAAAACTGTTGCTCTGCAGAGATACTTCTAGTGAATGACATAGAAATCAACTATTTTTAAAGGTGGAAAAATTATCTTATGGTTTATTGTACGCTCTCAGGAAGGTCATTATCAGTTACAATTATCAATACCAATTCACCCTTTTGATTGGATACTAATGGAACAGCTGCTTCTTTCCTGTTAGGGTGGTGAGACACTGGAATGGGTTGCCCAGGGAGGTTGTGAATGCTCCATCCCTGGCAGTGTTCAAGACCAGGTTGGATGAGGCCTTGGGTGATATGATTTAGCGTGAGGTGTCCCTGCCCATGGCAGGGGGGTTGGAACTAGATGATCTTCAGGTCCTTTCCAACCCTAATTATTCTATGATTCTATGATTCAGTTTGTATCATTGATGACTCTTATTCTTGAGTATGAGCCTTCCCCGGCATAATTCAACCATTCTCTTGGAAGCATCTCCTAAAATAATTCCACTGACAAGACTGGTGATACTCATTGTCTTCTGCTTCAGCTATGTTGCAAATGATATTCTTGATGTTAGTCTTTGTTTTCCCTAATAGCTGTTAAAAGCACTGTATGTTTTTGTGACGCTTCACCTCAGTCACCACGCTGTATTAGCCGTGTAAAACATATTCTTTATTTAGTCTGAAAAACATTATTATAAATTGTGATTTAATAAAACAAAATTTAATTTAAAATCAATTTTCTGATTTTTTCCCCCATACTTTCTTTACTTTAAAATATTTCTCTTAAACTACTAATCCTTTTTACCCATTAAATTCTTATTAACTCCGGGCAAAATGTTGTCCACCCACTGGCTAACCTACCTCTTCAGGAAGTATCACAAAGGCTACAGTATGTTGTCTTTGAGCTGCCAGTCCCAGTGTGTCCTAGGCTTATGACAGGTATCAAGTAGAAGCTGCCATTCATGCAGAATTTTACAGTGTGTTCCATAATTAAGGAATTTCCACCATCCATCTTCAACAGCTCTCTATTATAGTTCCCACTTCTTTCCAGGTCAAAACCAGGACCTGTATGTCTTATTTACACAGAGTTTGCCACTTCTCCTGCATCATACTGTCTCTGTTAAGAAAAGATTAAAAGGACCATACCCTTACTTCCATTTTTTATAATTGTAACCTTCTCACCTCAGAATTTCTTCAAAGTATCTAGTGTAATATCAGTGACTTTGTATAGTTTCTTAAATTCACTCATTGGATTTCAGTGGTTGCTGCACACACACAGTCAAAGGTGTAGGGTTTGAGTGGAAAATCTTATGGAAAGACAAAGAAAGTTACAAAAGCAGGCACCCTTTTTAGTGTTGTCTTTCTGCAGAGCCTTGTGTCCACCATGAAACCTGCTTGCCTTTGCTCGTTCTACAGATTTCTTCCAGTAAATTGCTATGTCATCTTCTGATAAAGTCCTGCTTCCAGGTTTTGTCATTTATAGCCTGGGTTGTGAGTATTACCTGAAGTCCAGCTGCACTCACTGGGTGAATCATGGCAAGAATCAGAGATACTTTGCTTTTAGCCAGTCCCAGACTTCATTGTAGCTCCACAGACTGATTCCATAACAGAATGAGATCTGCCTCTTGGAACAAATGTATCACCATGGGAAAAGATACTCATGCTATCTGTTGTCCTTGAGTCATTGCCACATTGTGCAGTGGTCCCTGTGTAAGCCCCAGATAAAGTGAGTCACAGCTGCACAAATACTGGGGATTGCTAAAGCCTACTGCAATATTTTTGAATAGCAGTGGTGTATTCCCCTTCCAAATAGATATCACAGAATATTTTCATCATGGTGAGGAGACACTAAAACCTGTCTTTAAAAAGTAAGGCCACTTGCCTTATTAGGGTGATGGAGATTCTTGCTAGCAGCAAGTATTGTTGCTGGAGCCTTATGTGAACATCCTAGTCAGGAGCACCTGTTTCTTGCTTGGACTTAGAGTAAGCTTCATATTCACAAACTTTTCATCTTCAAGACTTGTGACAAGTTGGTAACTTTACACTCGTCATCTGTTGAGAACATATGAATTCATTAATTCTGTTCAAGCCTTTGATGATTAAGAAAGTATTGAAAATAAATCCATATACTAAATTGCACCATAGAGTTTATAATATAAAGTGATGGGGCATCTTACTATATGTACCTAGTGTAATCTTACCTAATATATGTTGTGGTGATTGTCTTTTGTTCTTTCTTAGTAATCTTACCTAATATATGTTGTGGTGATTGCCTTTTGTTCTTTCTTAGAGCCATTTCAAGATAGCAGGATAAGCTTTTATCCCATAAGAATGCTCCCTGAAATACTGTCCAGTTTTCCTTGGAGAAGGAATCTAGGAAAAAAAAAAAAATCACTACACTGAAACAATCTTTTTTATCTGTCCATAGGGAAGAAAATCCCAAACAAAACCTACAGTTTTTGAGAGTAATCTGTATGGTTTCCTAGTATGTGTGTTTGAAAAGCAAGATGATTATGTCCAAGTTACAGCTTTTCTTCAGGGAGGCACATCTTGACAACATTAATATCGGTGTCTACAAATGGAAAAAAACTCCTGAGAATAGGCAAAATTATGTCAGTAGCCAAGTGCTAAGCTACAAGTAAACAGATTTATTAGCCTAAATTATTTAAACTACCACATTTCTTTAGTAGCATGTATGCCTTAGGAGTAGAGTAATTGCAGAGGTCTTTCAGCTGTAAGCATGGCATTGTGACTGCAATGCTACAGTGCTTCTGGGATGAACAGGTCAGAAACATAAAAGTAGCTATTGTACACACAAGCACTACTCTCACATTGTAAATTGTGATGGTAGCTTTTAATAGTAATTTTCCTATCAGAGTAAGAGAAACCATACCACTGAACCTCCTATTATTTTATGCCTGCTCTTTTATACAAATTAACTAGTTAAGCTCATGACATTTTGACATTTTTGTTTACCTTTATAGAGGTTCTAAGAAAGAAAAGGCAAGAAACAGTATTGTGCTGTAGATATAGATCCAATATATTTGGTTTTGGTGCAGACATACAGATCATGGTAACACGTGAATTGGCAGCCCTGTGGACTTCTACTTACCTGCAAAATAGGTACATCACATGTAATCTTATTGTATAGTATCTTCCTACCTGTGGAATGGAAGAGAGTGAAAACTTAGCTCACTCTTCTAGTCCAGACATTTATGCTGTCTCTGAAGCTGATAAATACATTAACTAACATGAAGTTATTCTTCAGACTAAAAAATTACCATCTCACATCAGCAGAAATAATTTCTTGTTACCCTCACTCTGCTAGAAACTAAACAAGTGACCACATTTAGAAAGCTTGGTGTTTTATAACTATGTCAAGGTCTCTAATTTGCAATTCTGCATTGGTCTACCCAATATAAAAATATTTCAGCATTTCTCCTGTATTTGTGCCCATGAAATCAGATATATTTATAACATTATAGCTATAAACAGTTAAACACTTGGGAATTGAACAGCTAAGATGCCAGTTTAGTAAGCAACTAGATAAAATCGTAGAATGGTTTGGGTTGGAAGGGACCTTAAAGATCATCTAATTCCAATTCCCTTGACATGAGCACAGACACCTTCCATTAGAGCAGGTTGCTCAAAGCCCCATCCAACCTGATCCTGATCAGTGCCAGGGATGGGGCAGCCACAACTTTTCTGGCAACCTGATCCAGTGCCTCACCACTCTCCAGTAAAGAACTTCCTAATATCTAACCTAGATCTACCTAAATAATTAATTAAATAAAACTATTGAATTTATTGATTTTATTAAATAACATTATTAAATAAGTAAATCTACCTAAATCTAAATAAATGCAGCGTACAATTAACTTTTGTGTTGTTCTGAAGTGCTTAGGTTAAGAGATTTATTTCCTAGGATCAGTATGTAGTCCATGGAGAGGTAGATAATTGCCTTTTGCAGGATTTAGTTTCCCTTTCTCAGCTGCATAAGAGAACATACAGTTTAGCTGTGTGACTATCCTTTTCCATTCCTTCTACTGTTAATTATTGTTTCTGATTCTACCATTTTGTGTGACATCCTTAGTTCTATGTGACTGGAAGGTGTTTCCAGGTTGGGTCTGCGAAGGCTTTCTGTCCTCATTGTGAAGTGCCTGTCTGTTCTTTTCTTTCACTGGAATGAATACTTCTTTACTCACTGCAGAATGCCGTTCTTCATTCTTCCAGAAACTGTCCATCTAGTCTCTCTAGATAGACAGTAGATCAGTTTGTTTCCTACAGCAGTGATAGATGTGGGCAAGGTAACTAGCTTATTTTCATCTTTTAGCTCTTTCTCTTAATGGGGCCAGTCCACAGTTTTGGGTAAAGAATTCTAAATCACATTTGGAATATGTAACTGTCAAAATGTGTGGTCTTGAATGGGAGAGTATTTGGCAATAAGCATATCAGGCTGCCCTTGTTATTAGCCTGCTTAAGGTGGTGTCATTATCTGTGCAAAACATAAATGGATTTTAAACACCTATTATGTTTGTGATCAGAATGAAATAATTTTTGTGATAACAATAAGTTGGAATCAATGAGTTAGGAATTGCATCCCAGTGCTACCCAGTGAATTTTGCATATGCAGTACACTCAAACAGAATTACTCCGTTGTTAATCCTACACAGATTTTGACAATGTGTGCAAAGTACACTAAAGATTTGAGTTCAACTGTTCAAGTCTGCTCTGAGCTCTAGAAGCTACTAGCTTCCTCTGACAAGTTATAAACATGCATTAGGATGGTCACCAAAAATAACTATAAACTTTTTATAATAGCTACTTCAGTTTTAGTGACTGAAATCCCACCTCTAGTAAAGAAATTTTGATAATAGCAACAATGCCATAAATTATGGTTATTAACAATTAATCACATTACTGGGAAAGAACAGCTCCAAGGCTTTTGAAGAGAAACAGGGGCCTCCAAAAATTCAAGCACAAGAGGACGGAATGGGCCTTGAAAGTGCAAGAGCAGGATGACACCAGAAGCCTTAGTGCTGCAGACCAGGGTAGTACTGCATTTAGGGATAACAAATACAGCAAAAGACAAGTATTCAACACATGAAAAACACAGTATATGAATACTAAGACCCAATAATAACATGCAGTGAAAAAACTGTAATTGGATAATTTCAACTATACATGTTAGCATCATTGTAACTTGATCAGTAATGTCTTTGATTAGATTTCTAATACTTTAATTGGACTAAGAGTAAGTTCCTGACTTTGCATAAAATGTGTTTCTTTACCCCACAGAGCATTTGGTATGGTACCACGACCTTGAGGCATGATTGTAATCTGGATGCATTGCTCCTTAAAGTTATGTAACATGTCTCAGGTATCTTTTATTCTTTTGCTTCTTAACACATAATTCCAATATAATCATAAACAGATTAATGGGATAATTCTTCTTTTAATGGATTACTGTGCAAATATGAGTGCCTAATAAGTAGGTGTGTTTCATCATATTTATGCCATGCCAATAAGAATGAGAATAGTGGCAATTTGGTGAAAAGACTGTCCTGGCTGCTCCCTAGCCCCTGATGCTCTGGAAGCAAATAGGGATAACAACAGCTAAAAGCGCAAGCCTTCATAGCGTTAGATAGCTGCAGTCACTGAGCAGTTCTTCCTAAATCACACCCATAAGGAGCTCCGTGTCACGCATGAGCAAGTTAACTGTACCCTCAGTTCATCCATACAGACACTGTTTGACCTCCTAGCCATCTCTGAAATGCCTGCATGCTCTTGTAGCTGCAATTGCAGATAGCCAGGTAATCTTATCTTGATGCAGGCTGGCTGGAGGGTTTGTGTAAGTCTTGTCCAGATACAGTTGCTATTCTGATGCTCCCATAGAGCACTTGAAGAGGGCAAACTCTTCCTTTTGTACAGAGAGCCTTACTTCTGCCTGACTGCAAAGACTTCTATCTGAAATTATAACATTTTTGAGACAGAAGTGAGAAAGACAAAAAAGTTCCATACATCTTTTATATTTTTAGGGGACATTTGCAGGTTTTCATTAGTAGGGGCAGTTTGGAGAAAACAAATGTTTATGAAATAGTAGTAAATACTTGTGGAGTGAGCTGCTGGAATTCTTGATAAAAATCACAGTCAGACCAAGACACAATTACTGAAGAACAACAAATCACTTTATATACAACAGCACATTTTTTGTTATGTATCTTTAAATATAGCAGCCCCCTAAATACACGCGCGTGCACACACACACACACACTCTCACACTCACACACATACACACACTGAAGTCCTTTTCAGGGAATCAGTGTCTTTTTACCTCCCTGCTATGTCTAGTGCCTTCAGTTCACAGAAGTTCTTAAATAATCTATCATCCTAACAGAAGTCAGTAATCCTCAAGAAGAATATTTGGGGAAAATTTCCCTCTGAAAAAGTAAGACGATAGCTTGTGATTATGTATAGCAAATTATAATGTGTTTGTTCCTTTTCCTGTTCTGAATTGCCTAGACATAATTATCTGTTTTGCCCTGTATCTACTTTGTAGACATTCTTTCCACGTCAAAATAGCTGTCTCAGTCATAAAGCATAAAAGAACTATAAAAGCTGACTTCAAGTTGTGTCCTAAAATACCTTAGGGACTATCCAGCATTCAGCAGGTTAAAGTACTGGCTCTTCAAGACTGAAATGAAATCTAAGTGTGGAAAACACATTTTAGGAAAAATAAACCCCACACCAAACAAATCAACCCATTGGATACTATAGTACACAAACAAGTTTTTTAGAAGACATCTCTTGCAGAGCATAATGGCTACTTAGGTATTAATATATGTCTCAAGTAATTTTTCATATACTCTAAATGGAAGTGTCTGGGATAAGAAAAGGCTGCTTGCTCTCCCTCACCATTTACACTATTCAGTGCTGAAACTTGGCTGCTGCTTAGTGATCTCCCAGCTCTACCTGTTGCTGTGTAAAGGCTGCTCTAATGGAAAACAAACCGATCCCACGTAAAATTAATTGCAGAGTTACCAGATGAGCTTTAAACACTGAACCCTGAAGATGCTGCTCTGACTGGGTATTGTGTAGCAGCAGTAATGCCCTGATAAAATTCTGCCTCTTCCCAGACAATGAGTTATAAATGTTCTTTTGCCAATAAACATAAAATACTCATGCCAAGTAAAATGCAAGCAAGTTGTGGAGGTAAATTTGCTAGTAACAGAAACCTGTAACAGAACTGAGGAATGACATCTTGTCACACATTACCCCAATAACTACTTTTCCACAGGTAAACTGCAAGTGACAGGGCACTGCTTATAGGCAGACTCCTAGGAGCTTTATAGTGTTGGAGGTAAGAGCCTCATGGGTTAGCAAAAATCTCATAAACATCAGAATCAAGCTTAAGAAGAGGTACCCAGAAGAAGGAGATTTTGAAGATAACCTTTCTTTGTTGTCATTTCTAGAGAAGGAAACGGCAGGACAGTTTTCCTGCCCAGGCAAAGAAAGAAAGTACAGATAGGTGCTTTAAGCATGCAAAGTAACTGAAGAATTTTTGTGAGGCAAGTTAAAGGACAAGCAAAATAATATATATCTTTTTTTCCATGCAATTCAGACTAACTGAATTTGGAATGGAAATGCTGAAGAAAAATAAATTGTAAAAATCTGAGTTTATTTTATCAAAAGCTACATTGTGGTAGCTTTTGCTTCAAGAGAATACCCTGAAGACCAGTCCAAGGCATTCAAGTGCAAGGATTAATATCCTCTCTCATTCTGAATTTCAGAAATAATTTAAGACACCAGGCAAGTAGAAGGAGGTAGAAAATACCTTAAATAAACTTAAGTTAAATATGCCTTATCAGAATATTGTGAGTTTTATGAGCCAAGAAGCTCCTTTAGGGCTATTTAATACTTGTTAGAATTTCTAATTGTCTCCCACATTATTCCAACACTTAAACAATCACAGTTACTTCTAAATGGAAAAAATATAGCAAGCTACATTGCCAAAATGCATCAGATAAAATGATTACTGACATCTTATACATGTAAAGGGAATTTTATTCTCAAAGGCACTTCTACGGCACCTACTATCTTGCTACCAGAACAAATGTACTCCATCATTTTCATTACAGAGTACTAACATGGGATTTGCTGGGAATTAATAAGGGTTTGAATCATCTCTAGGTCTTTTCTGGGCAAATTTTGGTTTCTGTAGGAAAAAGAAAATCTAATTATACGAATCCTCTAATTGACTTAAGTGCATGTTCTCTTTTATGCCTTGGTAAATTCTCCCACTCTCTCCAGAAAACTCACTGTCATTCTCCACCGCAGACTTTTGGAATAACATCCATTACTGCTGTTTCATCTTACTTGAGCTTCTCTTCTGCTGCAGAAGGATGAGACACACTAACCTGCATCCTGCTCTGCACAGTCTGAACTCAGTTTGGAAAGGAGGAAGAGGGGACAGCAAACAGCTTGGCTGCTTAGGCTCAGCAGAAGCAGCGTTGGGTCCAGCCTGCCCTTGCTGCCCTGCAGGAGCAGGGAGCTCACTGAACCTTTTGCACCCACCTGCACCTCCAAAAAACCCTGCTTTATCCCCTCCCTGAACCAGTGGCTGAGCCAGCCAGAATTTCTCACATAATTCAGAAAAGCTAAGGAAAGGATTATGGCTTTACATACATTATAAATGCTTACAATTTCATACCTTCAAAGTATCTGCAAAGGATGTTACGTATTTGAGGTCTGCCTGTTATTGACTTCTCTCCAATGTATGCAGAAGTTTCTGAAAATACGTGTTTCTTCTCAGAGTTCTGTGCCTCAGATGTAAGAGGTGCATTGAATCTAATCTTTCTTGGATTTGCAGGGAGGTACAGGAGTCAAAAATGCTTTTGTGAGCTCTCACTCTTTTATAGAATGAAATATGATGTTAAGTATTGAAGCCAAGGAAAAATTCATTTCACTAAAGCTAAGAAGGAATTCACTAGAATGAAACATGTTAGGAAAACAACCAAAACCCAAACCAAAAAACACCAACCCTTAAGCCGCCAAACAAATGGAATTTAAATAAATAAATTTTGGAAAAGCTTGAAGCTGTAAAAGATCAGAATATATTTGGAAAAAAAATACTCTAAGGAGTAATTCTTTTCAGTAATCTAAGGAAAAATTCACTAGGATGAAATGTACTAGGAAAAAACAAAGTCAAACAAAAAGCCAAATGGAATTTAAACAAACTGATTTTGTAATAAGCTATCCCTTCTCAATTGCTCAGCGAGTTTTCTTTGAGAAAGTGCGAGTTCAGTAGTTTCGTGTTTGTCTGACTTTCTGCTATGAAAAAAAAAAACACCATGAAACTGAAATATTTTTCTCTTGATTAAACTCCTTCCCTTCCACATGTATTACAAAGAGCTGAAATACAATAACAACTGCCTTTATCCTGCACAAGTCACCTTGAGAGCTACAATCTAACCCTGAATTTATTTATGGTGTCTATCAAATATGACGATGAAAGGGATATATGGTACTGAAGAATGAATATGAAACATGTTTTAGTCGAAGTGGTACATTAT
This sequence comes from Pezoporus occidentalis, assembly GCF_034315485.1. NCBI lineage: Eukaryota > Metazoa > Chordata > Aves > Psittaciformes > Psittacidae > Pezoporus > Pezoporus occidentalis. Next base: position 3,022,034 of record NW_026916062.1, read on the forward strand.
TACATAACCTACCCTTTGTTATATAGCCTCTTCTAACCTATTAGAAGGCTGCAAGAACAAAAAGGGAGGCACTTTAAGTGGAAGGTTTTCTAAAAGTCATCTGCGACAAGAGCTCCCCATTAAAGTCCCATTCAGTACAGCCCCTTCTTCCAAAATCTCAGTGGCATGGTTTCTGTGAAAGCACATCTAAGAATTAATCCTTGGGGGGGAAAAAAGATACAGAAGAAGAAAAAGCAGCTCACAAAATCTGATACATATTTTTGCATGAATTTTAAGGAATATGTATTTCCCTTTCTTTATGTGTGCCCATACTGGAGGGAAACATGCCCAGGTGAGAGCTACACCTCTGGCTTATCATCTGCCTAGGGGAAGAAATGAAATCAAGGGTGCATTTATTCAGAGATTTCAATAGGGTATGAGTTGTCATAGAAGTTAGCAATACATTTTCCTAAACACTTTAATACTTATTTTAGATTATTCACAAATAATACAGATACTGATATTTATATTCTGCTGCATTGGGTGTGAGATGATTCCGAGTTACTCCCTAATTATCTAACAGATGACAGTTCCCTAGACTGAGTTTCTGACTCACAATGGGGGAAATATACCATGAAATGAAAATACAACTCTCATCCCATATTAAATTTACTGAAATCCAGGTGCCTGTTAAATACTTTTATGCTTTAAAAGGCATTATACAGTTGCATGAGCAGGGAGAATGGAAAACTTATACTTTTTTTCCCTGAACATCAATGATGATTACTTTAAAAATAATCCTTAAAGCATCAGTGATCTCTCTCACAGAAGATTTTTCTCACTTACTTTGGTTTTAGGTGCTTCCTGTAAATAAGAAACTTTGGGTTTATGCTTTGTGTTTATAAAATGTGGTTTGTGCAATCTCCATTTTTAACCCTAATTTAACACTTTACTGAAATGGTCATATTTCTGGCTTGGCAAGAAAAATGCCTGTTATGCTTTTTACTGAATTACTTTTTTAAAAAAAAAGTATAAATAAATCATGTTCCTTTATGTAGTCAGATTTGTTTAGTGCAAAAGAAAATTAAAAGCATCAATTGCTTAAAAATAGGTCTGGCTGGGAAGCCATCTAGGTTAGAAATAATATTTTCTAAGATTTTTATCTTTGAAGTCCATTCCAAATATTTAAATATACAAATAATATATCAAATTTCTAAGCAACTAGTTAACTTGCTATGAATCCAAAGCATTCTTCTTGGATGATTTTCCCCTTCCATTTCCCAATTAAAGTAACTCTTTTCTTAGACACTGAACATTTTCCTTTTCTTTGATTTCCTATGGTACTGTACCATACAACAGATGCAATTTTATAGCTTTTCCTCTTTCATTCAAACGATTTTCCTGTTTTTTTGTAGGGAATTCACTTAAATATTGTTTGTGTGGGTTGCTAAACAGATATGCAGGTTATTTTACAACCTTAACTTTACACCATATTTTAAAAGGTTTTCTGCAAAATGCAAAATATGAACATAATTGTCCCTGAAGGCTAGATGATGCCTTCAGGCTTAATTGTTAACATCGTTCCTTGATTAGGTAGGTTGAAAACAATTCTTAGTATAACTCCTATGAAAAAAAGTCATTGTCTTTCCTGCAACAAGACCACAGTATGGACCACTGCAATGGGAGGACAGAGCAATAGCCTCATCCTCACTGCACGCCGTCTTGCTTTGGGACTAAGCTTTCAAATGAGCAGGTCAGATAGCAGAGAGACAAATGTGGACCTTCCCTTCCTTCTTTACACCTGCACCATGAAAGGGTGATTGGCAAGGTGCTTATCTTCCTTAGCCAGTTCAGTGTCTTTCTTGCTATGTACCAGACCAAATAAACTGTCACAGATCACCAGGACCACTCAAGAGCACCAGAACAGAGAGCCATTAAGCTCTGCTCTCCTACAGTGGTTCTGAAAGGTATTGAAGGGAACCAAAGTCATGTAATCCAGAGCTGCTTTTGAAGCCCACCTGGGCAGGAAAGTGCTTTGTGAGCAGCTCCATTAATTTAAATGGGATTACTTGAGGAAATTAACCACCACCTGAGCAAGTGAGCAAATCAGACCTGAAATGAGTACCAAAGGATTTTGCCTCAACAGAATCCTGCGCTCTGTTTGGGTCACTATGAGTTTCTCTTGAATGCAGGCCTACCTTCTGCCTTCCTCAGGATAGTATTCTGCTCACTGATATCAGAGGCTCAAGAGACTTCATGACCGGAAGCCTTTGAAGTTCAGAGAAGTGGGAATGCAACCCACACCAATCTTCTTCAGCTGTGACCTAGAAGGGTTTGCTCTGCAATTCAAGCGGAAGTCTGAGCTGGTGAGGCACAAGGTGAAGGACTGGTACTTAATAATGTCTGATTTGACCTTTTCCTTAAATTAAATTTAACATGTAGACAATTACATATGAGAACATCTGATAGATCATAAAGTCAGGTGCTCACCAGGTCAAAAATGCCTACTTGCCTGTGTAACTGCAGCCTTCTTGGCTGTTTGCAGTTTAATGCTGTACTTAATTCCAAAATCAAATGCTGTATTTTTCCTCAAGGAATAGATATGAACCTTTCATATCTATGAAAAAGATAGGAAAATTTAGACTTTATTGTCTGAATCACAGTTTCTTCTAATACAGATATGTAATTATGATATGCAGTGACCCATTACCCCAGTGAAGAAATATTTAGGTAGATTAAGCCTTTTGTTTCAGATTTTATATATGGGCTACATTTCAGAAATTGCTATCAGTAAATGAACTTACAAATTAAACTATTAAACAATGTGAATAATATATGTACCATGCAATAATTAAGAGATTCAAAACTTGTAAGATTCCTTCACCACTGATCAAAATAAAATTCTGATGGATAGTTCCAAACTTTCTGAACAGCAGTATTCAATCTGTGAGTGCATCATATACTGCAATGGAAAAGAAAATAATAATTATTACTAGAAAATGTAATTGGATGGAAGGATATAATAGTCAGTTGGTGCTTGAGCAGGTGTAGGGAATTCAGATATAATTACTACCCTGATAAATCAAATGCCAACATCCATAAAAAAATAAATGTCAGAAGCAGTTCTCCTATGTAGAAAGGGAATAGTTTATCCAAACGTAAAAACCCCTCAGTTAATAAAAACAGGTAGAAACTCTGATTAGAAAAGATTAAGATCTGTAGTGGAAGTTAGTGGGTGAAGTAATAGCTGAGACATATTTCTTGTCAGAATTCAAATACACTGCCAATATTAACAAAATATCACTCACTGCAAATTCTCATTTAATTGTGATTATTCCATTAGCACTGAAGATCACTATTTCATCAACAGGGAAATAATTCAAACAATATTGAGATGTGCATCGTAGCCACTGGCCTTGAAGGTTAAAATGTTGCCATTACTATAACTAGACAACAAAGCAACTACACTTCCTACATAAATGCTTAGGCTTTAGCAACAAGTTTATTGTGTGAGTGAGAAAAGCAATAGTTTCAGTTAGTCAGATCTTTATGACATTGTGATAAGCTCAGAATAAATTGAAACCATCTGATTGTCATTAATGCTCTGCAAGAGTGAAAAGACAATTTAGAAATTTTCCTTGTGAAAATGGAGAACGAATAGCAGAAAAAAACATTGCTTCAGTTGCAGGACCTTAACGTGAAAAGGACAATTTCAATCATCTTTAATAAACATTAGATATCAGAGTGTAATAAGAGATCAAGATATGCAATGAAGAATGAACTGCTGAAAGCATGAACCATGTGGAAAGCTTTCTCACACACTGGCTTTTCTGTGGTCGCCAAAAGATTTCTCCCTACTATCACTAAAATGAGGCATAGCTGCGATTCTAGTCTGTGTCCCACCATGGGAAATAGTCTTTATTAGAGGGCAAGTGTTTGTATTGTCAGTAGGGTCTATAGCTTTCAAGTAACTTTTGTAGGTACTTTTAAATGAGTTCGTCCCTATCTGACAACCTGCAATACTTAGTTCTGTTTGATTCGTAATAGTGTAGAGCTGCATAAATCTCCATTTGCTTTTCCTTTATGATTTCCTCTTTCCCATCCCCTAAGCACTATAGACAATAAAAAACATGTATTTGTAGCCTAGAAGAGGAAACAAACCTCTTTCTTGTTCAAATTACTTAAATTATCTTAATTGGAGTATGAATTAAATGATTAACTGATTAGTCCACAGCACACTAAAATGACACTTCTCAGAAAAGATCTGTTGAGATCTGTCAGATTGCCTTGCAGATTCAGAGTGTGCTGTAACTTTTGATGTTGAGCATACAACTCAGATGCTTTCTTTGCAACTGCAAGCAATAAAAGCTGGTTTTGTAAGGAAAAATGAGACATCAGCACACAAGATAAGAAACGGCAATAGTGATGGGTTGCCTACTGTGGTACGAATAAAAGACATCTAGCTATTTTTAACTAAATTTCCTCAATGTAAGAAATAAATATTTGCAGAATTAGCAAAAAATTCTAACACCCTTAACTGTAATGTCCTACTAAATGGAGCTAATGCTGCAAAAGATGCACTTCTCAATGCCATGTTTTGATGTGTAATCTCACACACACAGATTGTTCCTGGAGTTCAGTGGATCTGCTAACACAGGTGAACTTATTCCTCCCTGTAGTAGGATATGGGCCATGGAATTTAGACAGAGTTTAAACTCTGGTTTTCTGGCTGGCTAACCAAGCAGGCTATGGGAGCATGCCACTGAACATAAGGAGAACCCAGTTGAGAAAGAGGCTGCTGATAGACAGGAGAGATGCCTCCTATGGAAAACATCATAGAAGTTTGGTATTTACCAAAAGACTAAATGACCAAAAAAAAAAAAAAAGTAACAAGGTGGAGGACCAACCCTGGAGCCAAAAGGGGCTTCACAACTTGCAGAAATCAAGCCAGCATTTCACCCAAGGATTCGAACTACAGCAGAACAGGCATCTACCTGGACTTGTGTAAAGCATTCGACACTGTCCCACACAACATCCTTGTCTCTAAATTGAAGCAACATCTATTTGGTGGGTGGACCACTTGGTGGATAAAGAACTGGCTGGATGGCCGCACGCAAAGAGTTGTGGTCAATGGCTCAATGTCCAGCTGGAGACCAGTAATGAGTGGCGTCCCTCAGGGATTGGTGTTGGGACCAGTCTTGTTTAACATCTTTGTCACTGACATGGACAGTGGGATTGAGTGCGCCCTCAGCAAGTTTGCCGATGACACCAAGCTGTGTGGTTTAGTTGATATGCTGGAGTGAGAGAATGCCATACATGCTTCAGTGTGTGCTTGCAGCCCAGAAAGCCAACCGTATCCTGGGTTGCATCAAGAGGAGGGTGACTGGCAGGTCGAAGGAGGTGATCCTACCCCTCTACTTTGCTCTTGTGAGACCTCACTTGGAGTATTGTGTGCAGTTCTGGTGTCCTCAACACAAAAAGGACATGGAACTGTTGGAACAAGTCCAGAGGAGGGCCGTGAGGATGATCAGGGGCCTGGAGCAGCTCTCATATGAAGACAGGCTGAGAAAGTTGGGGCTGTTCAGCCTGGAGAAGAGAAGGCTGCATGGAGACCTCATAGCAGCATTCCAGTATCTGAAGGGGGCCTACAGGGATGCTGGGGAGGGACTCTTCATTAGGGACTGTTGTGACAGACAGGTCAAGGGGTAATGTATAAGCGGCGAGGAGAAGCAGACAGGCCAACCCAATATGGGTGATAAGCAACTTCTACCTTATTTGTGACGCAGTTCACACATATATAGGAGTGGTATTCAGCCAGTCCTTCTTGGCATGACAGTATTGGTTAGCCCCCACAGCCTCCTCCACATTCTCCTCCCAGGTCCGGTCTCCAGCCACCTGTGGGGGCCACCCCCTGCCTTGCTTGCACAGTCCTCCAGAACTCTATGCTCCTGATCTTGGAGTCATTCTGCAACAGTAATGGGCTCAAACTTAAACAGGGGAAGTTTAGACTGGATATAAGGAGGAAGTTCTTTACTGTGAGGGTGGTGAGGCACTGGAATGGGTTGCCCAGGGAGGTTGTGAATGCTCCATCCCTGGCAGTGTTCAAGGGCAGGTTGGACAAAGCCTTGTCTGAGATGGTTTAGTGTGAGGTGTCCCTGCCCATGGCAGGGGGGTTGGAACTGGATGATCTTAAGGTTCCTTCCAACCCTAACTATTCTATGATTCTAGTCTATGATTCTATGATTCTATGATATAAACCAGTTTGGTTCAAGAGGCATTAGCTGTTCTCCTTTAGGTGTTTTAAAATGTGATGCAAGCAATAACTTTTAATTATTCACAAATTATAACACAAATATGATCGTCATAAAGCTGTGGCTTAGCCACATATCTTATGGACAATATTTCTCTAATAATCTATGGTTCATTAATATCAGGCATAACTCACATCCCCTGTTCAGTGTGATTCAGGTTTTTTGTTGGAATACATTTTGCCATGACTTCCTCATGACTTTCTTAAAAGCACAAACTTTAATAACAAAATCCAGGCTATATCATATTTCTAAAGTATGACTGTTCCTTCTAGTGAAACAAATGTGGATCTACATTGAATTACAGATGTAGCAAAGTGTTTTCTGATGCAATTGACATTGCATGTGCTTTGTTTGTAGTGTCGTGCCACATGATCATAAAGCAAGCACTAACCAAAAACTATGGAAGACTAGCAATTTGGTAAAGTTTGGCAAAATAGCAAGGTGCGTATGTTAACTACAGCTGTGCTGAATCCTTTGTCTTCAGTCACTCTCAATGTTTCCCTGTTTTGAGGCTCCTCATTTTCTAAAGGAGAAGGCAAACCAGTGGCTAGAGTATAATGATCTGTGTTTGTTCCCATACAGAAACAGACTATATTCCCTGTTGTGCACAACCATTTCTTACAGTGTTTTAGAATTCAAAGACTGACATATATGCATGCATACTTGCATTTATGTATACCCACATAAGCCTCCCTGCCTTTGCTTTTTTGGTTGTTTGCTTGGGCTTGTTTGTTTTTGTTCTGGTTTTAGGTTGTTTGGTTGGGTTTTTTTCCCTCTTAAATCAAGACTGTTGTTAACATACCATGCAGTTTATGAAGAACCAAATTCTGAACTTTTCAGATTAGCTAGGAGGAGGTAACGGAAAGCAAGATCAGTCATAGAATGCCTCAGGCTCAATTGTAAGGTTGTCTTTGGGACTTCGATAATTTAAGTGCTTAATGTATCTATAGGCTCCTTTTAAAAGAGGTAGGTATTCATTTCTTTTGTAATAGATTGAAATACAAGTCAATCTATTTCTACAGATGAAGGGCTATCGTTGTGACTTCTAACTTACATTTTCTTTATGTAGTCTATGTTGGTAGTGGGATCTGAAGAAAATCTGGCTGCTATACTTGCAGATTTTGGATTTGAAAGTGAACAGGGGAACAACACATTGATTTGCAGCATGCATTATAGGGAATGCTATTGCTGGTATCAGGTTGACCCACAGTCCACTCCAGCAGGAAGTCTTGTTCTAGTATATTAATGCTGTCAGAATTCTTTATTTTTTAAATAGAAACATAGAACACCATGCACAGCCCACAGTAAAAGCAGTTAAACTCTACCTATAATGCAGCTTGAAGCATGGTTTGACTCTAAACTCCCATCACTGTCATTTCTGCAGACACTAACGGGTTTAGTGTCAGATGCCTCTGATAGAAAGGAAGAACAGAAAAGGATTTTGAAGGAAAATGTGTTCCATCAGAAAGGTTTAACAGCAATATGCCAAGCCACAATTTAGGGGAATTTTCATTGTCAGTTCAGACTATCTCAAAATATTAACAATTGACTTGGAGGGGAGAGGAGTGCAACAGTTAAATAAGTTGCTCTGCAGTAAAACAGTAATTTTCATGAAACTCAGTCACGTTCTTTACATTTGCCACTCATGTCCAGTATTAGCAAAAAATGATGCCAGTCTTTGTAGAGAGGAAAAGACATTGAATTCCTTCCTCTTTAATAATTTATACGAGGGTGTCAAAAGAGCTGTGAATAAATTGAAAGCAGAGTTGATTCTCAATATTTAAAATTTTATGAATATTCATCTTTCACTTTTACTTGTCTCCAATCCACCACAAACGCAAAGGACAACTGTTCAAAATGTTTCCCATGCTGGATCTAGTTAAATGCTTCTCTTCACCCCCATGGCAGGCGGTTGTAACTAATTGATCTTAAGGTCCTTTCCCACCCTAACTGTTCTGTGATTCTATGATTCTATTAGTTTTCAACTGTGCAAATATTACTCTGGACCCCTGTTTACTTTATATCTGTACATAAAGCATACTGTTGAAATTCTCATTCATTACAATCTGATTTTTGGATTAAAAGTTTACTGAAAAAATATACTATATTACAGACCATTTATTGCATTGCTATTAATCCTTCAGCATTCCATAAGAGCATAAAAATACTCTGATACTGGTGAAATATTCAGAAAAAAAATCTGAAGAAACACACTTTCTAATGGAATAATAGCTGTGTTTGGACAATTGCAAATATGAGAATATTTTGCCCCCAAGCACATTTTGTCTGCATACATTTTTGCATCCATGAGGGAAATGTATAAAGAGACAGGCAAAACAGATTGCTTCTTCACCAATAAATTCATCCTGAGTTTTATCTTGGCATTAGGATGTTGCTTTGCTTTATAATACAATATTCTCTCTGAAGGGGAAGAAATGAAAAGGAAGTCAAATTCATCCAGTGGCTCCAGGGGGTGTTATTTGCAGTTTTCTAATAAATCAGTACCTCTCTTAATAGCAAGTATCCTGAACAGATACATAAGAAATGTACTGTCATACAACTGAGATAGATAGGACCCTGTTGGTACACACTCAAAAGCTACTGATGTGCAGTTCTAATGAAGAGCGGGAAGCAATGACCAGGTAAAACCAGTACATATCTATGAGTGTGTTTGCGCAACCACATCCAGTCTCTTGCCAGCAGCACCTGAGTATGAATCTCATGTTTCACAGGTCGGCCAAACACTCAGCACTATTTCCAGGCAGGGCGGTTTGTTTGGAGCATTATCAAAGAAATGTCAAGCTATGAAGTGGTGAGAAGTATCAGGCCCACACATTACCCAGTATATAGCCCAATGTGCAGCATATGTGCTGTTCATAGGCTTTTCCCTGAGAACAGTGTTTGTGACAATGTAGTGGGACTGGAGTTCACTGATAGTGTTGTACTTCAATGACAGTCTCTAACACAGTAAAACAGGCTCTTTAGGATTTCAGGATCAAGACTAGATTGATTGTGTAAGGTGTGCTACAAAGAAAAAAAACCACAAACAAACAAAACAGAAAACCGACACTTCTGAGCGATCACAAAGCAATCCAGAAAAAAGCAAGCCCATTAACAGAGAGGCAATGCCCTCACTTAGCCTGTACCAAACTGCAGATGGAGTGTATATATATATGAAATGGTTTTATGTCATGAGAGGGGTGACAGAAGAATAGGGGCCCAAAGAAGTTGTGCAATTTCCATTCTTGGTGATGGCTCAGCATTTGACTGGACAAGGTTTCACACAGCTTCATATAATGTGGCTGTGCTTTGAATGTGGGATTTGACAAGATGACCTGCAGGGATCCTTTCCAGTGCAAATTATTGCAATTCTGCTATATTTATCTATTCACAAAACAGACCTCTCTCATTCTGTCCTGGCATTCCCAGGTGTTCCTGGAGGGCATTACATAATCCCAGCCCAGATACAAGGAGCCCCAGATCTCTTCCAGTGAGCAATATTATGTCCATCTTCCATTAATAACATTTATGTGTTTATCATAAGAAGATGCAGCTATACAGGAAAAGCAAGGGCTATGCTTGAAATATTTATAGCGTTTCCACTGAAAGACCTGGAACTCAGAACACTCATTTTAAAACAAACAAACAAACAAACAAAACCCCCAAACCCTGCATACTACTAACAGTATATAATTTATGAGTAAGGTTTGTTACCCCATCTGCTTCCTTTGATGAACTGAGCTGTCAAGTCGGAGGTTTCTTGTGTTCCCATTATCTACTGAACAGCAGTGTATTTTAGAACCTTCTGGAAACATGAAATATTGTCATGTGTAATATGAATACATGAGGACATTTTCATTATATAAATAGAAAACCCTATTAAACTCTCACCAATATTTTCTTTCCAATATATTGCTTGCTTCCTTTGGGAAATTCTATCCTTAATAAAAAAGCACCTTCACAGATGTTGTAATGGGTTGCTTAAAAACAAGCAAACAAAAACAAACACCCCCCACAAATCCTGAGAGAAAAGCCATGAGGAAAACTACACATTTATGTTGTCAAAGGATTAAAAACAAAAAATACAAAATGTGCTATATTTAAATTAACTTTAATAAGAAGTACAAAAAGATAATGTTAAGCAATATTTTGCATGTGGTTAATAAATATTCTTCAACAGCAAGCAGTGACACATTCAAACTTAAATTCAGTTATTTCTTTTACAGTTTAGAAAAGTAACAATTTTTTTCCAGTTAAAACAAGGTCACAAATTACAGCACATTATCATCCTCTTTAATTATTTATAATTATGAAACCTACTAAATAAGTGAACTGTCACCCAGAAGATTTTGTATGACATTGATGTTCAAGGTTAAGTGTACTTACATTTGTCATGCAGTTTCTTACTGTGCATATTTGATTGGTGTTTATTCTTTAAAATTATTGGTTCCATTCTTCCCATTTGCTTATTTCTTGTTAATATACCAGAAGCATCTATTTTCAAACTCCTATATATTTTCACACCTAAGTGGCTCACTAAAGTAGATTTTTCATAGAATGCATAAATGCTCTCTGACTCCAGCCCAGCTTAGAATTTGCTAACAATGTTTGAATCAGACTCCACATTTACTTTTTTTTAAAATCAAGTATGCAATAAGATTTAGTGTAATCACTTCCATTAAAATTAAAGTGCCTTCAAATGTTTCCTAATAAAGTGACTATTTGGAGGGGAGAGGGTGAATGGGTGCTGTTTAAGAACGGATTTTTAACAGTTTATAGATACAGTGCATATGTATTCTAAGAGATGTAAAGTACTACATTGCATTCCGTGCCAATGCTAAGCTACAGTACCCTATAAACTGATAAATTCAGCCAAAATTAATATCTAATAAAAATATCAAAAGCAGTTGATCAAAGCAGTATCTTGTTCCATTCTGTATTTTCATCCATCCTCAACAACATAGATAGATGGATGAATTACTGGAAAACAAATATAACACTTCAACCTGTTGAAGCTCATCTTTTTTGAATGTCAGATGAATGAAAGAACTCAGTGCAATCATTAAAAAACTTGAATGCATAAAGACATTCTCCAGGCCACCTGATCGAGTGAAGTATTCAAAACATTATGTAAGGAATTAAAATTTGAAAGAAAAATATAACTTTTGAAACACCCAACGATAAAAATATATTCATATATATTTATGTAGACACCAACACTAGAGGAAAAGTATACATTATCTTGCATATTTTAAAATATCCTTTAAATTTCTTTTTGCATTATCACCTACTCCTAACTCATGGCACTTTCTCAATATTCTCAAATGGCATTAACATATACTAGGAATGAAACAGACATCAAGTCCTGTATTTCAGTATGGTTAGCTCTTTTAAGGTCTTATTTTTATACGTTAAAGAACTAAACCACCTCTATCCAAAGGAGAACCCTGGTGTAGTCTCAGGTGTACTCCCCTTCTGTGAAAAATCCTGGCTGACTCCAGTGACATAGATAAATATCCTCAGGATGTTAATCACTGTTAGTTTAAATTCAGTGCAAATTTTGCCCTGATCTCAGTCCAGCCTGCAATGTTTAGCATCTTCCAGTCAGATGTAATCACAAACTCCAAAACACAAGTTCAAGGATTCACCCAGAGAGATGTGAACCTAGAAAATTAAATGGGTTTAAAATATTTTTAAAATTTTTATGTGATTAACATCTGCCATTCATTGAAACAAACTTTAAAGCCTTTAACTTCTACTACTAAAGGTCTAAAGTGATAAAGTCTCTCACTGATTCTCAGACAGCTGAATTCAGAACAGAATTAGAAGTTCTGATTGTTAGAGATTTTGGGTTATCTACAGAAATGAGGTGGAGGAGGTCTCCTAGACTAAAAAATTTAAGAGAAGGTAATGTCAAAGGAATATAACTTCAAGTTGTATTGCAAACTGACAACATTCTAGCAGAAGGTATGTTGTCACTGTGAAGAGGTGGAAGGAATCCTAAAACTCTGATCTTGAAAGAACCACTCCTTGTACTGGAGGCTGAAGTGTGAGCTGACTTTCATATAAAATCACTTCACCACTTTAATGCTTCAAAGTCTTTAAGATAAAAACTTCATATGACATCAAATTATACCACACTCAGAGATTCTACTTAGATGTGTTTAGACATTTGTACATTTTTCATGCTCTGTGTTTTTTAGATTAGGCTATTTAACTTTCTGAGCTAATTTTAAAATGTCTTCATCTCCTTAAAACCCATCACATTGCTTTCTAAATTGCTTGCTTTTTTTTTTTTTTAGCATTATATGTTTACCCATAATCGGGCATAGACTGATGATAGCTTCATATCCATACTGAAATCATCTTCCATGAATATTTGTTAGGAATGGAAATGTTCAGAAGTATATGCTTCCTCTGTTTTGTGAAAGGCCAAGGCAAAAACTTGTGAACCACTTAGCTTTCAGAATAGGAATGAGAGGTATGGAGGATAGATACTGACAACCTGTGCTTAAGTGAAAGTCACACCTTTTAAGAAAAAAATAGAATTAACAAAGTTCTATTTCATTAATGAAGCTTCTTTCCCCCCTTCACCCCAGGTGTCTCTTATGGCAGGAAGCACACAACACTGCATGGTTTTCAGAACAGAGCCAGCAGAAGCCTCTCACTTTCAAAGGCACAGTTCATGTCCCTCAAGTTCAGCAGAATTATACAAGTAGTATTTAAATCTCCTATGTTCTAAAAGTTACTTTCCCACAGCTCATGCTGATGAACGCTCAGAACTGAAGCTGAAACAAAAATACATATTACCTCCCTCAATGGCTTCTTCCTCAACCAATCATCTCACAATCCACTAAGACATACATTTGCTTCTTTGCTTTCTTCCTTTCTTCCCCCATACGTCCCTACCTCTTCCCAGTTGCTTCTAGTTGCTTTCACACAGACAATTTATGGTCACCTCACTTCTGAAAAGTCTCATCATATCAGATGTTATCTATGATCACTGGGAAGGGAAGGGAATTCGGTAAGGCTCCTGTTTGGCATCTGGAGAAGCTCTTTCATGCTTCCTAATTTAGAATAATGTTCAGTTTTATGAGTAGTCTCCCAACCTAAAGTTTGTACCTCAGAACATCCAGCATAATATTTTTTTTAAAGATGATCAACAATGCAGCAGTTACAAGTTGAATTAAGCAGATATGGAATGTGAAGGTAATTTCATTGGCTACAACATAATTGAGAATTTTGGAAGCCGCTCTTTTAAAAGCAAGGAGTTAAGAAGTCTTTAGCAGACAACCCTAGCTGATAAACCCTGCTGATCTGTATATTCTTTGTGCTGATTTATAAATTATTGTTAAAGTAGTGACCATGTGCATCCAGTAGCGTGTGCCCCAGTACTACCTTGGAAACCTGTTTCATAATTGAAACCTCGTTTGTAATTATAGTAATTTCAATAAAAGTTTACCATAGTGTTATATCACTGTATTTTTTGTGTTCATTTATTAACTCACATAAAATATGAACACCCTGACCCCAGAATAATGGGAAAAATAAATTATATTCACATGTCAATCAAAAATTTCACTGGTAAAAAATTTTCACTGTGCAAGTCTTTTGATAGTGAAATTACTTGCATTTGCTCACTTACAGTCCCTCTCCTCACTTTTAAGTATTTAAGACCAGTAAGTTTTACTTAAATTAAATGAAACTTCTAGGTATTTGGCTCATAAATTTGTGACACCAGTTTTCAAATCCTAGACACAGATTCAATGCCACTAAATTGTAAGAAGGCTTAACTCTTGCATTCCAATGTTCCTTGCATGATGCTTGCATTCATTCAAACCTTTACATTCAAATTCACTTATCCAGTCTTTAGTTTTACAAATTTGCAACTTATGTGTAGTCATTTTATTCACTATAAATGTTTCAGTAGTGAAACAATAAAGCAGACTTCCTCCCACAGAAGGTGTTTGCTTTAACACAGACCAGCTGAACTAAATGTAAAAGTGAAGCTTTTGTGGAGCCTACACACTCAAAAGTCTTGCTAATGCCCACAATAACTGCATGTGTATATTTAAAATGTATTCTCATTCACTGACTGAATTTGTATATTTAAAATGTATTCTCATTCACTGACTGAATTTGTACATTATACTTATTCTTCTGTATTAGTGTGCAATAAATGTATCTCTAGCATGTGATAAACACCTGGTTTTTTGCCTTCCTGACCCCTAAGCATAACACAAGCATAGAAAAAAATGGTCAGTGAGTGAAAACATCATTTTACCCAAAAAACAAAGCAGTAGCAGCAGAGCTGACTAACATGAGACAGCATCAGGCTTCTTGTACAGACTGAAGATACACTTTTTGCATGCAGCTCTGAATTACACAGCTGTTCTTTTCCAGAGAAGTTGTCTTGTTGTAGAAGACTTGTACTGTCAAAAACGTTTGAGAGGTCCCGTTCTTGGATTAGGATGAAAAATCCTTCCTTATCAGCTAATCCAATATGCCTCTAAGCACACTCGTAGTGGGGAGAGTTCTGACTATACAGTGTCATGCATGGAGCAATACACAACATTGTTCAAATATTTTGAAGAGTTTGGAGTACCTGGGAGTGACCAAGGGTGAAACACAAACCTCTGATTCTCATGCCCCAGTTCAGTGAGCCTTGGAGGGTCCCTACATCTTGCTGATGCAAACAGAAGGTAAGAACTCGCACTAGGTCACAGGAAGGAGACCTTTGCCACAGAAAACATAATCGAGCTACTCAAGTTCAAGAGCTGTTTGACATGGGCCTCCATTAAACTATACAGTCAGAGCCCTTTGCCAAAAACAGAGTTAAAAGTGAAGGGATTTTTCTACAGTTCTAATATTTACAATTGTTTGTACATATGTACATATTTATATATTTATTCATACCTGGACAATGTGACTTTAAAGGGATCATTTATAATTTACAAATGAAACATTTTAAAAATGTATAATTATACCATGAAATAAACCTTTGTTTATTGCTTGCCTTCCAGCCTTATGCTCATAATCTCACTATTGCACACATCTCCATGTTACATGGAAAATCTACATTTATATATAAATATATATGAAAATAAGGATATTTCAATTTTAATGTTCTGAGTAAAGTGCTCATTTTTTAACTACTGTTGATGAGAAAGGTTTAATCTGACAGTTTAATTAGAGGGACTTCAAGGGAAACACACCTAGTCCATGCTTCTCCATTTCATTTATAACTTACATTTTCCTGATGTCAACTCTGTCTTAACTATTAATTCTATTCATAATATGCATTTGTGACCTTGGCACCTATACTGTCACACAAAGTACAAAACAGAATCACATTAAAAGCAAAGAAAAAGCAAGAAAATAAATCAGCAAATGAGAGCAGTGTTTCTCTTTGTTGTTTTTAGCACATTTCCATGTCTTAAGATACTCTTTTATTTGATTTTAGAAATATTTGTACAATTTTGTTAAACTCTGAACATATCTATTTTATGCACTATACTCAAGTACTGTACAAAACTGCAATAAATGACACTATACGACTACATATGTCTCTACTAGAAGACATCATCATAAAGGTGTATCTTTTTTTAAAGGTCAACTAATAACTGCTAATGTATGTGTGAATCGAAGTATTTTTGATTGGCCAAGTATACTAAAATCTAAATACAGTACACAATTATTACTTATGCTATGATTTATCAGGCCTTTAGGGGCATAAAGAATCTTTGCAAAGGCTCAGATGAGAAACAATTTTACTGATCAGTATTAAATGTTCATATAAAATTGCAAGTGGCAGCTCCAATTTTGTTATATTTGTGTATACGAAATACAGTTCATACCTACTGAAAATGCATGACCTTTTATTAAAAAAATAACATTCAAATCTTAGCAAAACCATTTCTAGTATACAAAGTTATTGTAAAGTTATGTCAGCGAAATGCAAAGTTGCAATTTACAAAAGCAGCAGTAAATTTTATTATATGGACAATTTCCTGAACTTAAGTCATGATTCTTGTTTCCCTTCAAAAGAATGCTTTCTGGGACGAGTAGAGGTAAATATTTTAATGGCAGGTTTTAGGTTAACATTAAGCAAGGAAAGAGTGTATACTTAACCCTGAAAGATTTCTGAGCACTTTTCTGAACCTCACAATAATCCAATTAAGAACAAAATCAAAAAACAAAACAAACAAAAAAAATCCAACTTTGCTGAACCAGACAAACCTGGCTTAGTAACGTCAAATAAATAAAACAGTGAAAAGAACAAGATTTTTCATTAGCAGAAGTTGGTTGAAAGTGAAAATTTGATTAACACTAGCTTTTGCCTGAAATCATTTAGAAGGGTTTAATAAGAACTTCAAGCAGGACAGAAGAAAGAAACTTGTGGCTTTTGCCATATAGTAGTCTTTACTACCTCTTCAGCCTAACTAGCATCCACAATGTTTGTGAACAGTAGAACTGTATGAGCTCCATACTTTGTTATGTACATGGGTACCGCTATTGTATGAAACAATTACACCTTTTTAAAAAAATCATTTTTTTAAATGACAGTTTCTTTCATTAAAGTAGGATTACTTTATAGAAAAATATTTTAACTTTAAATTAAAAAAATACTGTTCTTAAATAATTATGTAGGATCATATCTTCATTTCGTTGTACGGAGAGAGTATAATTCTGTATATTTGAATCCTAGTTTAACAGAACTCTCCTGGGTATAACTTTTAAACAGCTGGCTATATTTGCCATGGGTGCTATCTGTTTACAGACCCATGAAATAACAGTGTGTCCCTCCTTTGGAGATACACTGATAAGACATCTATATACACTCTGTACATAATGGTTCACAGATTAGCAGTTATTAGTCGGACTGTACATAGCGAACAACCTATCTGATTAGAATGATTCTTTAAGTCCTCAGTGCAATTCAGATTTTAAGTTGATGGTGCAAAGCCAAGTAAGACAGGCTCTCTGTTTAAATATGTAGCCCAATACACTAAATTGAAAGTACCAAATAAGACTGGAAACACTATTCTAGACATTCTGTCAATTTTGCTAACACTGTTGAATGTTTTCTTTGCTTCCTGTGGCTTCGCTTCTGGTTTTGCCTTGTTGGGTTCTGCAGTTGTAGCACTCTTGGAGATAGTTGGTAGCACTGAGTCCTTGGTAATATTTGGAGCATAGTTGGCAACAGCCACTGCATAGGCATTGTTTTTCTTAATGACAGACGCTTTTTCTTTTTTCTATTGGAAGACAGCATGGAGTTAAATATTTAATGTGTATTTGCCAGAATAGACTTAATTAAACATCATTTCAAATGTAAAAGAAACAAACAAGTATGTTAAAATAAGTATTAGCAATACCATGCTGATAAATTCAAATATAAAGAAAGACACTTCCAGTCTACCAAAAAAGAAGGTATAGGTAACATGAGAATGCTGTAAAAGCATAGACTCTTGCGCTATCAAATGCCCTACTGATGTTCTATGAGGAAGGATCTACTACCGCAATTGTAAGGATAACTGGAAAAGAGTTTTTTCTCTAGCTGCTTTGCATCTGGCTCCTTACAATGTAATTGCAAGATGTTTAAAATGTTCTCTGTTAGAAGAACTATGAGGAATGAATGGGTGGACTGGAAAAAAAAAATAAAAATTACCTGGCATTGTAATAAAAGGAAAATTAGGCCATCTTTTCCACGTAAATCTAGCATCACTATTAAATGAACCTCTCATAATATACCACTAATATATAATGAAATTTCAGCAATGGTCTATATTTTTAAGAGATTCTGGAGAAATATGTGTGTGCTTACATGTATATATACATAGACACACACACTGATGTCAGAAAGAGATTGCAATTGAGAGAAAGAAGGACTCGAGCCTAGTAGTTGCAGAAACAAGCTGAGAGCTAGTCCAAGAACTATTTCTGTTCTTCAGAAATTATTGTTTAAAAAATGTGTAACAGTGATGAATATGGGGATTAGAACCTAAAAAGTAACAGAATATAAGAAAAGTAAAGTGGAATTACAAGAATTTAGTGAAGTTTAGCAAAGGGAAATTAAACTCCTGCACCTCAGGAGGAATAACACCATGCACCGGTAGAGGTTGGGACTAATGGACTGAAAAGCAACTATGCAGAAAAGGCCCAGGATGGACACCAAGTTGAACAGAAGTCAGAAATGTGCCCTGACTGCATTACAAAGGCCGAGGGAGGTGAGCATTCCCATCAACTCAGCCCTAATAAGATACATCCATAGTGATAGACCCAGTTCTGGGCTCCCTGGTTCAAGAGACATGCAGAGTAAGTCCGGCAAAGGATTACAAAGATCATTTAAGGCCTGAACCATCTGAAATATGAAAGGCTGAAAGCTGTGACTGTTCAGCCTGGAGAACAGCAGGCTCAAGGGGGAGTTTTATCAATGTATATAAATATCTGGTGGGAGAGAGTAAAGAAGACCAGAAAAGACTCTTCTCAGTGATATCCAATAGAAGGACAAGAGACAATGGGCACAAATTGAAATGCAGAATGTTCTACTTAAATATACAAAAATACCTGTTTTACCATGAGCGTGACAGCACTGGAACAGGTTGCCCAGAGAGATTGTGGAGTCTCCATCCTTGGAGATACTAAAATTGTCTGGATATTAGATTCAGTCCATCTCTTTCACAAAATACAGAATTAAACAGATGAAGAAACAGTTAACTTCTGGCTATTGTATTGGTTTGGTTTAATTTTTTGATCTAATTAAAGTGGCACAGGAGATGGTGTCACATAAAATCTGGGATCAGGTGGGAATTCAGCGCTGTTCCTTATTGACTGGAGTGTGAAAAAGGGCTGATCAAATCTGTAGCTTGTCCCTTCACCTGCTTTCCTGTCAGACAAATTCCATGTTGACAGCACTTAGATGGGAATTTCCATATAACGTGAACACAGATGACTGTCACTGAGGAAACATATTTCACTCTATTTGGTGAGGAGTAACCTGGCTTTAGGTGCACAGATGCATTCAGCAAAAATAATTGCCAAATCTAATTACAAGAGGAACACTCTAACTGATCTATAATTCCTTCCTTTCAGACACACTTAGTGTGTTTTTAAAAGGTATCTGTAAAACCATTAAAGAGACCTGTATAATAAAGATGAACCATATTTTTGTATGACAAACTATGACCATGTTAAAAGTTTAGCTTTTTGTTAAGACAGTTTGAAGAAAATAGAGAACGGGGCATGTGAATTGTATGTAAATCCTCACATGGAATCGATAATTTTATTTTTCTTGGGGAAGAAATGCTATCTTGCTCTTAAACAGCTGCCACTCCTAAGATCAGGAGACAACACTGTTATATTAATTTGAAGGAACAGCCAAAGTATGATCAGAGATTTTATAAGGGATCCCTACACTATTACAATGCCAGGGTAATATGCCCATCTGAAAAGCTTGATTTGGGACATGCTGATAATCTTGTAGCGATTCTGTATCTACTTCTAGCATGAGGGAACAGACCCCAAAGCTATGGACAGCTCATGTCTTAATGGAAGCCACAGGAAATTATAAACAACATACTTTTTCTTCTAATTCTCTTGTACTATTAATTGAACATTTTGTTTCTTTACGCATTGTGCATTTTGCATTCAAAGTGCTGAGAAACCACCAGTCAATTAAACATTGCTTTGCATCTAATACTATCATGTAGGAAGCAAATAATATTCTACCTAATGTAAGGAGAATGATAGAAATCAGAGTATTCTTTATCATAAGAAATCCTTTTCCATTGGTAGAACCAGGCACTGAGATAGGAAAAATTACATAATATAGTCAGTCAGCCAAAACAAGAAGTTAGCTTTAACAGTCATTCTGTGTTATTAAAATTATACACTGCAAAGCTAGTCACAAATTTAGGAATATCACCAGTTAATTTTGTTCATGAAATAAGAAATTCTATCAGGTGAAAATTTCTTCATGCTATCACACCTACACTACTATCAATACCAGAAAATTAAGGCATGACTGTTTTTCTGTGCACTCAGAGCAACAATGCATCATAGGTGAAGAAGCATTGAGAATTTTGTAAAATTGCTATTTAAAATAGTTTAAAGATCAATGTCTATATATCATTAAGGATAAGATTCAGAATACTGAAAATGTTCAAAACCTCTAGATTTTGTTATTAATATTTTTTTACATATATGGGCATTCTGTTCTTATCTTTAATTACCTGGAAAATTAACATATGTTATCTCTCTCTCTAATATTCTTCTTATTTCCAATTGAAATAGATTAAATAATGAAAAAGGGATCAACCAATAAATCTAGATTAAATTTTCTGAATAAACAGATAAACAGTTGTATTTAAGGAGTCAAGAAACAAGTCAGTTCCCAATGTAAAAAAAGCAATGTGCTTGATATATAAAACTGGAATACTGAGACCAAGTAACATTAGCTACATCTGGGCAGATATATTTTTGTTCAGGACTGAAAATACACCTACATTCTTTTGATTTAAAACATCATATATTATTTGTTTTTATCTAGCCAATTTTATCAAAACTATGTATTACAGCTGCTTTAATGAAATTGAATGGAAATAGGGAAATTTCCTTAGGACTTACCTTATCATTCACTACACTTTTTCCATCCCAAGCCCATCCTCGCTTTGTGAAGTAATTTACAGTTGCAAATTCGATTAATGCAGAGAATACAAATGCATAACAAACAGCAATAAACCAATCCATAGCTGTTGCATATGCTACTTTGGGGAGTGAATTTCGAGCACTGATGCTCAGTGTTGTCATTGTCAACACAGTTGTGACTCCTGCAATGGGGAAAAAAAAACCACAACAGTAACAATTTTACTTGGATTTTTAAGGTTAACAAAAATACAAACCAAAAATTATTATGGTTTGTTTGTGAACACAGTGGAAAACTTCTTATCTAGGTTGGTGACAGACTGCCAGAACCTTCTTAAAAGCTGCATCTTGGATTTCCTTTGACATATTTTAGTTCAGTTTTGTTGTCTGAACTTCCGTTTTTTTAATCAGGTTAAGATTTTACTTATAGGAGATAGAAAATCTATAGATAGATATATATTTTTAGCTATCAGTACAGGTAAGGAAAAAAATCATCAATTCCTTAATGGAATTGTAATATTTGGCAGCATTAAGTAAAAATGATTGATATAGTAATGTTTTGTGGATGGCTTCACTGCAGAAACTGCAGGTTTGGCACCTTTTCTCACTAACCATTCAGTGACATAGTTGAAGATATAAACAGATAAAGTCTTCATTCAGGTAACATGGATTTTTTTTTTTTTTTCTAGAACAGCATATAGTTTTGAAATGTTAGATTATTATTACTGTGTCACAAAACAAGACTTCATGACCCAGGAAGATTGTTTTTCACTATGGCTGTTATTAAGAGCACTTCACAGTATTTTGTACATGATGAAGACCCAGTAGGAAGCCAGGAATCAAACTAAAAAAAAAAAAAAAAAAAAAATCAGAAAAAAAGATAAATGAGAGGAAAGGAAGAACATTTTTTGAATCAAGTTTTAGCAAGAAGAAATGCACAGCCACAAACACAGTCTCCATTCCTTAAGTAAATCAGTTCTCCCACGTGAGACTGAATCACACTTAGACAAACTGAACTATTCCCTTCGTGGCAAGCCATTAAATACGTCTCCAGAATTAAAAGCAACACAAAGTGATATACTTAGCACAAATCAAAAACCTACACTCCATGATGACAGGCAAAGCAGATGCCATGGCAGAAATATTAATAACAGCACATCACAGCTTCAACAACTATACACTCATAAAATTGTTGTAAAAGGGTTCCCAAGGGAAAGTAAAGTCACTCTTCCTAAGACAGATCCTTCACTGTCAGCAACCTGTCACCTGGGTTCTGCAGGATTGACCTAGCTCAGATTTTCTTTCTGCTACAAGAGAAGCATTTTTAAACTGCTGTGTGAGAGGGAAGAGAGGCAGCAATTACGCCTACTCAGACCTCTTTAGACTTTGCAATTTCCATCCCTCCTGTGAAGAATCTCCATCTCTGAGGGTGCTACACAGGATGACAGAGCAAAGCTAAGCAGTCTCAGCCTCAGCATTACTCTCCCTTGATAACACTTCCAAAGGCCTGTGCAGCAGGGAAAAAAAGGCACAGAAACAACTTGCTGAGTCACACAGTAGCCTGACACTTTAGCAAACATGATTTTGTAATTGCCATTTTTCAACCTCCATAAATGAAAGTGGTGGATTTAACTGGAATCAGCCATGACACTGTTAGCCTATACCACAAAAAGGAAGCAGCTGTCATACTATATTGTGTGAAAACGTGTAGACAATATATTTTGTAAAGAACTTATTCTCTCCTAACACTTACACAACATATGGATTAATTATTTTCAGCACTTCAGGGAAAGGCAGTCTATCTTAAATTTAAAATTATCACATGCAAATTTTAACAGCAGCCCTGAGCTGCAAATAAATCATTTTAATTACACGGAAGTATCAGTAAAGTAATTGTTTCTCAGAGATAAGTTGACCTTATCCACATGTAAATATATGCAGTTGCTAACGTAATGTTCTGTTTAAGTCCTACCTTTTAGAATAAACTAATCTTCTGGAAGCCCCCTTGGCTTCTTCAGAAATTTAATTTAACTGCTGACCTTTTCTAGTCTCAATTAAACCATCATGAATTTACATCTTGTATCTTGGTATCAGTTGACAATTTCTCTAAAAAGTTAAGCAAACCACACCACTTTGGGACCCAAATGTCAATCAAACAGCCCACTGTCAGAGAATTGCCAGTGCACTTTATTTACTTGTTCATTCTATAAATTCAGACATGTTCAAGCTACCACAGTGATATAACCTGTGGTAGCTTGAACATCAGAGTGGGAAAAAAACAGACAGAAAATTTCACTTGTGAAACCTGTCAGTACTGGAATCTCCAATATTTTTATACTTGCTATTTTTCTTCAATAAAAAAAAAAAGATAGATGATTTTGCACATTATAGTTAATTTTAAAAATCAGTATTATGAAGTCTTCTTTACAAAAATGGATGGAATGGAAGTAACCTCCCTCCTTGTCACTGCTAAATTTGATAGGGCTGAAAAATTATTAATCTGGAAGAATATGGTCAACTTTTAAAACAAAACACAATTATTTCACAAAGATTTAACTTAAACCCTGTACACTGACCAGATCAAAAACATTTCTCTTTCCAATAATTTGTAACACTAGTGAACTAAAATTGATATAAAACCCAGTGAGTAGATTGTCCCCATACAATGAGGTAGCCAAACAATTAGAGAAAAACAATCTTCTCTCCGAAATCATATACGACTATGAAGAGCCTAAATAAGGTAACAGGCTATGTAAAGACTGCATGCTATCACCCTATGATGTAGAAAGGCCAGTTTATAGACATGTCAAGAACTATCATCTATAGCAGATATGGCACTTAGCACATGCCAGAAGGACATGGCCACATATCATCTTGTAAGAGACCATGAGCAGCCATCAATTTGTCTTTAAAGGATTCAAAACATAAACCATTGATGTATCACTTCTTCAAAGAGGACCAAGCATTTTATACTTGACAGTAGATAAACCCAACATCATACAATTTTCTTTTTCTTAGCAGTGCATGCTTATAAATGCTAAATATATTATAACACTACAGTTTTATCCATTCTGGAGCTATTTGATTGCCTAGGATTTTTTTATGGTGCCACTTTTGAAGTGGCATCTGTTCAGTGGAGGGAAGATACCCATCTCCAGGACTCCAAATTCAACACTTTCAACTGACACTAAACTTACATATGTGGAAAATACCAGCTCTGACATATTTTTGATTCCAGGACAGATTGATACCATCCAACATACGTTTTAAGTCAGACAGCCACCTTTGGGCAAAAAATTTCTGTCACTCAGCAGTCTAGGGCACTGCCACACAACAGCAGAAGAGGTAAACTGAAAACATAGAAATGGTTAACTAAAAACATTCAGTGGAAATTGAAGACGTTATCACATAAATATTAAAGTTAAATCTTGTCATTATGAATAGTTATGCCCACATTTGTGCACAAAAAGTCAGGCTACTCTTTGACAGCAACAAGACCTTTTGGACCCTAATTTCACCTCTTGTGTATCAACTGATTTTTGTAATTTGAGCAGATTTTAGTTAACTGTACTGAAGGGGGCCTATAAGGATGCTGGGGAGGGACTCTTCATTAGGGACTACAGTGACAGGACAAGAGGTAATGGGTTAAAACATAAACAGGGGAAGTTTAGATTAGATACAAGGAAGAAGTTCTTTACCGTGAGGGTGGTGAGGCACTGGAAGAGGTTGCCCAAGAAAGTCGTGAATGCTCCATCCCTGGTGGCATTCAAGACATGGTTTAGAGTGGTGTCCCTGCTCATGGCAGGGCAGTTGGAACTTGATCTTAAGGTGCTTTCCAACCCAAACCATTCTATGGTTCTATATTATGTCCTAGCCTTCTCTTGTTAGAATGTAGACGCAGCCCTTGAAAATGACATGGTCATTTGGGTGGCATAGTTTAGTGGGAGGTGTCCCTGCCCATGGGCAGGGGGGGGCTGGAACTTGATGATCTTGAGGTCCTTTCCATCCCTAACTATTCTATGATTCTGTAATGAAAGCCAAAGGCCTAAACAGTGAGTTACTAAAGAATATTTCAGGAACAAAAGTGGTACTTCAGCTTTGCAAATAATTTGTACAAAATGCTTAAAATGTGTTCCATTTCTTAGAATATCATGCTACTCCTCCCACAATTTTATCTTTTCACCAGAACACTTTGCAAAGATACACAGGGTGGTTGAAGAAGATTTCACAAAAGGATTGATAAATTGCTCTTTTTGTATGAGGAGACTAACCCAATTGCTCTATTATTTCATGCTTTCTTTTTTCTTAAAAGCAATTAGATTACCCAACCTGGTCCAAAACCTGAACAGATTTATAAATACAAATAACATAGCAGAAAGAAAAAATTGTTGTACCTTTTTGAAAGATACAGATTGCTGCCCCATTTTATCACGCCAAGAGTAAACATTTGGAGGCCTAAACAAAAGCTTAAAAATTCTGGAAATAGATAGTGTAATTTTGAAGTATTATACCATAACTGTGGCTACACACCATACTCTCATTACTTGAGAATACAATACAAAGGAAGTTTACATTGCTTTTGCTTAGACACTGGCAAATACGTCTGAATTGTCCTGGGTTCAGCTGTTATTTTTTTCTTCCTAGTAGCTGGTGCAGTGCTGTGTTTTGGCTTTAGTCTGAGAACAATGTTGATTACACACTGATGTTTTAGTTGTTGCTAAGTAATGCTTACCCTGATCCAGGACTTTTCAGTCACTCATGCTCTGCCAGTGAGGAGGGGCAGAGGATGCCAGCAGGAAGCAGAGACAGGACACCTGACCCAAACTAGCCAAAGGGGTATTCCATACCACAGCGCATCATGCTCAGTACATAAACTGGGGGGGGGCATTACGTGGAAGGGCAGATCGCTGCTCGGGTCAAGCTGGGTATCAGTCAGCGTGTGGTGAGCAATTGTATTGTGCATCACTTGTGTTTATTGTTTTCTTTTCCTTCTCTTTTAGCTTTATATTCTCTCCCCTTATTATTTCTCTTGTCATTATTAGTGGTAGTAGTATTAGTTTTGTATTATAGTTCAGTTACTGGACTGTTTTTATCTCAACCTGTGGGAATTACAGTTTGTCGATTATCCTCCCCGTCCTGCCTGGGGGGGAGAAGGGAGTGGGTGAGTGATTGGCTGTGTGGTTCTGAGTTACCAGCTGGGCTTGAACCAGGTCAACAACTAAAGCCAAACAGTAAGTGCTATTTACCCTAACTCCAGTAAAAGTTACATATCATTATGCCACTATTGGAATATGAGCTACTGTCTTGACCACCACTGAGCTGAGAAGACATATTTGTTTGCAGCCACCTCAGTCATTTAAGGTCTACAGTTTCCCAGGTATGCTTGCCCACTGCCTACCAGTAGTGTTATACCTACAGTTAGCAGAAACTCCCAATTAAGAAATTATAGACTGAAAGCTGTAAGTGCTGGGATAACTCTAAAGGCACAAATGATAATCAGCAACATGTGAAAGGAGAAGCAAATAAAGAGAGTTGAGATTTTTTTCAACAGAATAGGAAAATATAATTTTTATATATAGAATTGTTCAAAAGGAAAGGTCTACATTATTGAATTACCATGTAAAAATAACCAAAAATCAAATCTGCACTTTTCTTAGGTTTCCCTCTCTGTGCTTGTACATAATCTGCCTATTTCAGGTCTAAATCACAGAATCATAGAATCATGGCTTTTTGCTTCAAAATGTACAGTAATTAATATAGGTTCAGAAAAGATAAACCAAGAACAAGCAAAACACAGGGACAGGAAAGCAGCATAATAATATGATCACAGAGAATACAGCCCTGACAAAAGAACATGGCTACATGAATTTAATATTCTGCATCTTGAACAATGTATTAAAAAATAATACAACTCCTAATTTTTGTTCTTGCCTGCTTTGGGTATCAAATGGTATATATATATCTAACTACATTCCTTTTAACAGTCTCATTCTCATTCTGTGTGAGAATTAAATCACATAGATAAGTATAGCACTAAGAAAACTAATTTTTGACTTTTCTGTCACCTGCCTGTAGAGCTGCAATTCAAATATATGTGATGCTTCTAAATGTTATGACCATTAAAAATGGAGAATTCAATAAGCTGCACAAGATTAGCTTTGCTAACATTGTTGACACTAAATGCGTAACAATGAACACATTACTAAATGAAACAGATTGTAATCTTGCACTAAATGAAGGCATTATGAACCAAGCTCATTCCCTTTCTTTAAAAACACAATCAAATGCTTTTTGAATTTATCTGCTAGAGAAAACATATTCAAGACTTAATGATGATAAAACTTTCTTCTTCCATTAATTTAAAGCAAAGTTGAAACAATGTAACATTAGCCCATAATTCATTTGGGATAACTTAGGTCAACAATATTAAATAGATGCCATAAAGGAAAGGGATTAAGGAGCTCAATTATAAAAGAAGCTTCATTCTACCAAGCCCTTAGTGTTACCATAGAACTTAAAACTTCATTGCAAGAGAATAGAAGGGGGAAAGAAAAGTAACTTCTTTCAAACATTAAATAATAAATGGTAAGTGCTGCTTTGAATATCTGGCAGTTATGTTTCTTTGAAAACAACAGTACTCCAGGAGTTAGTCCTTTCCAGGACTTGGTAGCTCTCAAGAAGATACTTGAAATAAATTTCTTATTTATTCTGACAAACACTTTATCAAAACTAATACTTTCTACTTAATATTTTAACATTTATACATTAATTATTGCTATACTATCATATCCGTATACCCAGGACGTTATTATGCTTATATGTTATGTAGAATATATTCTTGTTATATATATATTATACAATGCAAAGATGGGTATCTAGTGACAACTCCTTATAAAAACTAAAAATTAAGTATGATCAATAAAAATGTAAAGTGAAATCTCCTACAAGTTTTATATTTTCTGCTAGAAGTAGCTTATTTTATTAACTTAGCTGTAATATGGGCTTCATATATCACTGCTGGAGTATACGTGAAAGTACCACCCAAATGAGATCTTGAGTATACCTGCCCCACTCTAATTGCCAAGATTAGTTCAGTAAGAGGCAGAAAACTGTAAGAAGCAATAGATGAACTTTGCTATGAAACTGTATCTAAATTCACACTTTCAAAACACATTTAGGCAGGAGACCAGAAGGGTATCATAAATATAGAATCATAGAATAGTTACGGTTGGAAAGGACCTTAAGATCATCCAGTTCCAACCCCCCTGCCATGGGCAGGGACACCTCACACTAAACCATCTCAGACAAGGCTTTGTCCAACCTGGCCTTGAACACTGCCAGGGATGGAGCATTCACGACTTCCCTGGGCAAACCATTCCAGTGCCTCACCACCCTCACAGTAAAGACCTTCCTTATATCTAACCTGGACTTTCCCTGTTTAAGTTTGAACCTGTTACCCCTTGTCTTATCACTACAGTCCCTAATGAAGAGTCCCTCTCCAGCATCCCTATAGGCTCCCTTCAGATACTGGAAGGCTGCTATGAGGTCTCCACGCAGCCTTCTCTTCTCCAGGCTGGACAGCCCCAACTTTCTCAGCCTGTCCTCATACAGGAGGTGCTTGAGTCCCCTGATCATCCTTGTGGCCCTCCTCTGGACTTGCTCCAACAGCTCCATGTCCTTCTTACATTGAGGACAACAGAACTGCACTCAGTACTCCAAGTGAGATCTCATGAAAGTAGAGGAGAAGAATCACTTCCTTCAACCTGCTGGTCACACTTCTTTTGATGCAGTGACAATTTCTTCCAGTAAGTATGAAGACTAGGAGATTTGCCTGGAGCTATGTGACTAGAGAAGCCACCAGCATCTATGCTGACAATCTCATCTAAAATGTAAAAGAACATTAAGAAATAGCTCCTCAGGGGACCTCCAACCCAATGCCAGTCTAAGCCCAAGGTGCAAACACTGCATACAGGGGCTATGCTCCATCAGACAGAGACTGGACATGTCTTGCTCTCCTGGGTTCAGGGTACCAGTCTAAGCTGGCCTGAATGGGATGGAAGCCTGATTGGTGCATGAGGAGCTTGTCTATGTGGCAGCAATAAAATCCTAGCATAGAAATTGCTATTTTCTCAATATACCCATTGTGCTTAGTACACATACTTTAGATTTTATGTCACCGGGTGTTGTGATTCTGTTCTTGCAGCCATCTTACCCAGTTCCCTCAAGACATCCTGAAACAGGACACTGTTTATTATCCATATTATGCTAAACTCCCAGGAGAATAAAGCAGCAGTCTACCATGCAGGTATTACTTATTTCCAAAGAAAACACCATACAATTAAAAAAAAAAAATCAGAAAGAAAGAAGTATGCAGAAAGGGACACAACTTTTCATATAAACTGTCCTAATGCCTTGTTACTGATGACACAGTAACAGAAAGTGCATTTTAAGAAAATAAGATGTGAGACTTTTTATGGACAGATCAGTTACACTGCATTAAATGTACAGGAGGGAGTACAAGGGGTGAAGTCAGAGATATAGAAGGATTTGACAGTATATTTGTGAGGCTGGAAAATAAAAATGTGAATTTTGATAAGCAGAAATGGACACATTCACAGAAGATATTGAAGAAAGACAAAAAAAAAAAAAATCAGCTGGATAACTGCCTTTGAAAACGTGGCAGAATTCTGGTCCCACTAAAACCACTGATCCATTTCATCTGCCTTCAATAAGGCTCATATTAGAATCTGCAATTTTCACAATGCTTTGTGTGGTATTTGCTCTACAAGGAGAGACAGAAAGTGAGTTTGACCTATTTTTTGAAGAGCGCATAGTGTTTAATGATGACTAATCATATGATTTATGCAGCATTTCTGATGGCTGATTTCACACAGACATTGCTTTCCCTCTTTTGTTATGCTAGTCTCTTTTTCTTTAAAAACAAACAAATTAACTTTAGGTTATGCAAATAAGAAAGACATTTGTTACTTTGCTTTAATAAAGAAGAAAGCAAAACCTTATTGTAAGAGAAACAACATTATTTTGCGCTGCTGATGCTGTTCACTGCCTTGCAGTACATTCCAATTTGAATTAGTGGGAAGGTTTTGCCCACACTCCCAGAATAGGGTTAATTTTAAACAACTGCAGCTTGCAAAGTTTAACACATTCAAATAATTCAACAAATTCAAATTTAATTTGCTTAATTTAAAAAATATATTTAGAAATGTGCTTATCTACCAAGTATGAAAATATTATTCATATAATATCAAGGTAAGAAAGACATTTCAGAAAATAATCTAAATTTACTTTTTGAATAGAAACATTGTTGTCTTTTTCTATTTTGTGAAAACTTTTTCCTCTCAAAAGAGTCACATATGGACAATTTTCTCCTAAGCACTAATTTCAAAAAAACTTCAGGATTCTCAGGAGATCTGTGAGCTGTAGTTGAAACCTATTTGGACTAGAAAGAGTATCACATTCTACAAGCACACCAATTAGGATGAAAAAGGCCTTTACCAAGCATACTTCAGAAATGCTTCCTAACAGCTTCATCTGCTGCAAACAAAGCTAACACTGCCCAGTATACTCACCAAAAACTGTCCTGGCAGGTACAGATTCTCTGTTCAGCCAGAATGACACTTGAGAGAGAATCACAGTCATGATACAGGGCAGGTAAGTCTGAATGACAAAATAGCCAATTTTTCTCTTCAAGTGAAAATGAGCTGTCATTACTGTATATTCACCTAGGAGCCACAAGCAAACAAAATATAACGAAACAAAAGGTTATTATCTTAAGGAAGTCCATTTCTTTGGTAAAAAAAAGTTTGGCATGTTTATGTGAACTAAATGTGCTAGGGGTAAATTGCACAGAACATATTCTGTAGTAGAAAACATCCTGCAGAATATAAGAAAGTTTTGGAGCACAACCACATCTTATTCCTATTGAGCTCCAAGGAAGATCACTGTTCAGGAATTTACAGGAACTCTGCATGCCCTGACAAGAGCTTTAGTCTTGCAGGCTTCTGCACATGAACAACATTCTGTGCTCATGCAAAGGCACCCTGAGAACTTAATCTCAGTCAAAAGGCAATCATGGGGGTCCATCACAGCCTGATGCATGTAGGAACAGTCTAGAATCTGGTAGAATGTTTAATGCCAAAAACATGATGGAAGGGGAAAATAGCTGAAACTTGTATGCTTCACCATTTAGTAGACAAAAAGTGTTATTTATCACATGAAATTAAACAATTATCCTAGTCTTGAGTTAAAAACATTAGGATTCAAGGCTAAGCTCCAGATACAGCATTAAAAAAACAGTTACTGGGGACAAGATCACATTTGCTATCACCAGTTTACTTATTAACTTGAAAGAGTCAGTAAAGTGCTGCTATGTGTTATTTGTACCATACATTAATAGACTTTGCCTAGTATCTCACATTTTGCAAGTGTTTTTCAGGAGCCTTCCAACACCACCAGCAATGCCTATGTTCTTCATAGACAAGTGAGTGCCTTTTTTGTCAAAATTACTTTTACTAACCTGTACTAGATTTAACTGTCTCTTTTCCAATTGTTTGGCCTAAAAGATCATACTGATTCAATCTTGAGCCGTCTGGTGCCACCTGCACTGAATCTGAAGCATTATAAGTCCAAATGTATGTCACTTCTGAAGTTGTGTATGCATCTGTGGGAAATAAAATAAAATATTTTGTCAGAAATTTAAACAGTTTCTATCTAAACATATAGAATTAGAAGACCTACTTTCTTTTTTTTCTTAAAGAAAAAGAGTTGACACCATAAACCTACAATTATATGGGAAAAGTATGCTTTGACATTTAAAATAGCTTTACTGTAGGGTAAATGCCTATTGGAGCATGGGAACAGGGCACTCCTTTGTGATCTTATCAACCACAATTTACTAATTACTAAATTACAAACATATCTTCTACACTGTTAAAAGAACTTGTCAGAGATCAGGTATTATATGTATCCTGAAACTCGTGTAAACCGGATGAAAAAAGCATCACAGTGCAAGATTTAGAATGTACAACATTCCTATATTGTTCTGACTTTCTGTTGTCCCCACTCTCCACTTTGGGATTGTATCATAAGCATTTTAATATTAACTGAAATTCATACGTAAACATGGGAAGTCAGGTTCAGTGATAATGCCGTTAACAAACTTGTAATTGCTCTGTGCCTTTCCCTGTGTAGCCTCTTAAATTTCACCCTCTTAAATAGAATATTTTTGTGGGACACACTGACATTAAGCAGGCTGCTTACTCTCTCAGTACACGCATTTAGCCTAGGGTCTGTCAAAATAAACTAGAATGAAAGCAAATCAAAACTATATTTTAAATAGTTTATTTTAAACTAAATTTTAAATAAATGCCTCTCCCATAAGTAAAAAAGAAAATAATTGAGTATGTTTTGCTAGTTTTTCCAGTCTAACACCCTACTAACAAATGGAAAATAAAAGGAAAGTGGTAAACCACTGATGGATGAAACTTTGTGTTCAGTTTGATTGACTGAGTCAAGTACATTTTGAGTCCTATACCATAACTGTACTGCAGTGGGGAGAAAAAAAAAAAAAAGAAAAGGAAAGAAAGAAAGAAGCAGCAACATTTCACTTCTGTTGGGCTGCAAACATTTTTGCTTGAGAAATACCTGAAGGCCCAAGAAATGCAAGTACCCAGATGGGTACCAAATAAGGCTACATATAAGCTATTCTAAATGGACAGAAATAAGAGTTCCCTGAATGTCCTTTAAAATCACATTGCTTACAGCTTTAATTTTCCTTCTTACCAGAAAACCAGAAATCATGGGCACAGAACAAAGAACAAATTCGTAAGCAAAAAAGACCCAACCAAATAAGGCTACATATAAGTCCTTTTTCTTATCATACCTTATAAATCAAACATACTTTGCTGTGCACATACATATAAATAAGTATTAGCAGCTGATTTCAGCTAACATCCCTAGTGTTAGTTAAGCTGTATTATGTATTATACATAAAATATTTAGGGGTGGGTAATGCTCCATGATACAAATATTATTAGTTTTCTCTCTAGTGTGGAAGCATCATGAGAAACACAGGGTTGGTTTAATTTGCTTCAAACGCCAAGGAAAAGTATGCCAGGGTTATGGGAGGGAGTGTGCATAGCTCCCTGACAATGTTCACCTGATTAATGCTGTCCTTAGTGGCAGCTTACCACCTGTTTTGTAACCTGTGGTGTAAAATGAGCCTGAATTTAAAGGTAGTAACTGGTTTCCTCAAAAAAACATTCTCTTTCCTGGGCCCAGCAGAGCATGTAGACTGCAGGCAAAGAAAAAAAGAAAACCTTTCAGTGTACAAAATCCAGGACATAAAAATAATATGATTCTAGTTCATGAAGAAGAAGAAAGGCTGTAGTATAGGTAAGTGGAGTTAGGCTGCTGTTGAAGTAATACTACTGAGATCAAAGTTCACCTGTTTATAACATGCAGATGTGCTAAGAAGTGAAACATTTCAACACAAGAAGCCTTCATTGACAAAGAATGTAAAAACAAATCTCACTAATAATATAGAGAAAGTAAGTGTTTAAATAAATGAAAAAAAAAACCCAACCCATTATTTGAAGTCTTTAATCTGCTCTTCATTAATACTTCATGGGCTACATGTACCCAGGTCTGCATTCATCAGTATGGTTTCAACACTGTAATAAAATGCTGAACTAGGTGTATAGTGCTTATTGTTAACTGGAGTCAATAAAGTTTTAAAATACATTAGAAGATACCACAAAAAGAGATTTTGATATATCAGGTTACAAACCTTTTAAAAAGAACCATTCTGTGTTTAAACCTCTCATGTAACAACTTGCTGAAACAAAGTGATGGTGGGCAATGTTAGGTATTCACTAATCTAGGCTAAACTTATTATATACTTACAGCTGCCAAATTTCAGTGGGCATGAGTGGGCATCCATAGGGAAATCCTCCAAGTGCATTGGACATTCAGCTTGGACTGTAAGCCTAAAAGCGGTATGCATTTAAGTCAGTTAACAGTACAAGAAAATCACTTCAACAAAAATGAACAGAGTTCATGCTGTTTTAGGAGATGAAATTGAAATGTTACATTAAACTAATTAAAATTTAAATCAGCTCTTGCTTCTTCCCTTTTATGTGTTCCTTTGGAAGGCATTGACTTATCACATCAAAAGCTTGAAAGAACTGACCTCAAAACTATGAGCAAAGGCCATTTAAATGAAAATATAAGTTATGTAACCATGTAACTGCAGGTTGTTAAGAACAGTCATTTTCTTCTCATAATATTCTGAGGTACATGTGTGATTATATGGCTCTCAAAGGCTCATTACAAAAGCACATAAATACAGTTAATTTGCCAAAGGACTATGCTCCATAGTTTCCTGGGTCTTTCTTTTTCTGTTTGAATTGAAGATGTGGAAGACATAGACAAAACCCCATTTGTGTTCTTTGAAAAGATTGCCGATATTACTCACTCTCTATGTTACTTGCTATTATTATTTTTATGTACATATAATCATGACAATATGTTAACAATTCATTCACTTTTGCTTCTTTTGTGAAAAAAAAATCCTACCAATATTCCAGTATCAAATATAGGGATTAAAAAAAAAAAAAAATCAAAAGTTTGAAGAAGGATTTTGATGGACTTTTCTTTCTTGTTATTTTTAAAACAAACAAACAAACAATACAAAACTCTATTTCTCCTTCCTATCTTTCAAGTCTTCTCTGGTTAGAGATTTTTTTTTGGATGTCTTCATTCCTCTTCATCCAGCCTCAAAAGTCAGCTACATCCTCCTGTACTCCCAGTGGTTCACAGTCATTGTATTCCCCACCCTTCTATCTCAAAATATTACATATTACTATTCCCCCACTCCACAGAAAAGTGAAGTCAAGGGGCAGAGAGAGAGATGAGTCAGCAAACAGCTGAAGGTGAAAGAACTGCATGAGCCCCTGATATAAATCACACTAAGATTTTAAATATACAGATAAAAATGGCTGTTGAAAATCTAGACAACGAAAACAGTTTACACATTAATCTCATACCCTCAGAAGCAACATACTTAAAAGTCAGGAAAAAGCTTAGTTAATTCTTTTGTTTTCTAAAAAAATCTTCATAATGCTTTCAAACAGTATTTCTTATTATTTATAGCATATGATTACAATGCCTTCTGGAGGAAGAGAATTTCAGTCAATTTATACAAATACAAGTGCAAATATTGATTTGAGCCCAAGCAAAAATACTATAAATGGGGGTCTCTATTTCCAGCAAACCTTTCTGAACCTCTCCAACCACCACATCATTCAACATTATTACCAGTCTACCCATCAACACCCAATACTATAAGTGTGTTGTGTAGTAAATCAGGGTTAAGAGATGCTGGTATTGCTGCATGGAAAAAAAAGCACAG
Source organism: Pezoporus occidentalis (assembly GCF_034315485.1). Lineage (NCBI taxonomy): Eukaryota > Metazoa > Chordata > Aves > Psittaciformes > Psittacidae > Pezoporus > Pezoporus occidentalis. The sequence continues at coordinate 3,057,398 of NW_026916062.1, forward strand.
TACATGCTTGCTTTACAGCTCACATTTTATATTTTCCTTAGCCTGGGAATTTTAAGTCTATACTTGCAACAAATTCAATTTATTAAATATTTTCAAAAATAAAAAAAAAGAAGAAACTAATCAGATGCTTCTGGAAGTTTGGATAAGAATTTTCCAGAAAACTCATATAGGTAACATTATTGCAGAAAGAATAATCAAAGAAGAAATCAGTCTTATGCAACTTTACCATCTAAATGTTTATCTTAGCTGCTAATCATACGCAGGATGCAAAAAATGAAACTCTAAGTAAAATATTGTAATTAGATATAAAGAAAGATTTATTACAGAGTAAAACATTTTCCCTGCAGCTCTTGCTGGAAAGAATTTGAGGCCTTATTAACCCTTTCTTCTTCCTCTTTATTTTTTTATTGCCACTGATCTTAATAGTAAATTTGCTTAAGGACTCACGCGTTTGGTACAATGGGTGCAGTAGCAGGCAATTAACATATACTATTTTAATTGTTCTGAGATGGAGTTGGTAAACTTTGAGTATTCTTAACAGTTCTTACACACTGATTTCACCTGAAGGTCTCAAACCATTTTATGTAGGTGATCAGTATCTTTTAATACGTTATAGAGGCATGAAATCTGAGAAACATGTAGGAAAACTGACTCAACTCATAATCAGCCAACAGATTTGTAACAAAACTAGAAACAAAATGTGTTTTCCTAGCTTTCTTTCTGCTGGGACAGAAATGAAACAAAGGAGAGTACTACTGCAACCAAGTTGTTATCTTGAAAAATTACATCAAAAAATAGCTTAGGTAGAGAATAGACAAAAAGACTTACCTCATGGTGTACAAGAGAGTCCCATCATCTTGGATTCGTAGAAGCTTGTTTGGCATTGTCATGTTATGAGCCACTGACTTCTTCCCATTGTGGAAAAATGTATCTGGAGTCCAGATTTTGCTGGCCATTAAGTTGTTTAATCGAAGAATGTTCATCGGGCCCTTAAACTTTAATCTCTCATCCTTCCATCTCTGACGGAAGAAAACATCTATTGTGTATTCCTGTAACGGAATAAAGATATGCTTGGTTTTGATGCTACAAAACATCAATCTGCTTTTTGAAGGCCAAAGTAGAAAAGCTCTGCTTGGAAAAATTCCTTTGGTAAAATTGTCAAGGGAGAATAACCATCAGACAAAATTGTATAATTCTGAGAATAACAAATAGGAAGTCAATTATTAAAGGTATAACATTCTTCTTCATGATTACTAGCTGTTGTTTCTACATTGCTCCATTCCTATCTTTAATTTATGTACCTGATGCAGACAGTATGTATGACAAGGGTAATTTAAAGAACACAGCTATTTTACATTAAGAGGTAAGAAAAAAATACACAGAAGAATATTGAACAGAAGAGTATTAAATAGTTCCTGCAGCAGATGCACCTGAAGGAGAATAACCCAGCATTTCAAGAGCACAGGAGAATGGCTGAGACGGGAAGGAAGGAAACAAGGCTACGCATATAGGGCACAATATATTGAAGCAGAGCGATATAAGGAAGATTTTTCCAAACAGGAAAGTAAGGCTCTGCAGTGGTATGGATTTTATTAATAGGAGTAGATAAGTAGGGAACAATTGCTGATGATTAACAGGTGACACTGTCCGCTGAACTTTACTCTGATGCCTTATATTGGGAAGGAAGCACAGTCTGGAGAAAAGGATGTAAGCAGAAACAGACTGATGACCTAGACCAGATGCAGGGTATCCCATCTGCTGGATTTTGTAGCTTTTCTAAATATACAAGAAAAAAAAAAAGACACTGTTTAAACACTGATAATATAAATTCATCAACTAACTTCAAATTGGACCTGAAAATGCATTAGTGGTTTGCTACTGTCAGCACAGAATATGAATTGAAAATGGAAGAGTTTACAAACTTCATTGGAAGCAAACTGCATCTGCGTATTGGCAAATGCAACCTTGATGCAATTTCAGTTTTGTTGCACAGGTGCAAAATGGACCCACTGTTTCAAAATATTAGTATGCTACAGCAGTCTGTAGTATTGCAATCACACTGTAAATGCTACAGTTTACACAAACCATTTTTGAGTAAATTATCTTTGAATGAAAAAGTCCTGATAAAAGTCAAACAATACAAAATAATCAAGTGATTTCAAGGAACTTATCAGTGCCCATCACTTTCTGCTGGCTCCCTTGTGTGCTGATTAACAAGGCTTAAGTTCTTTCTCAGTAAATCATATGGCGGTATAAAAGGAGTGCTGCATAGACAGTGAGAGGCGACAGCCCTTTTCGGCTCCTTTGGTCTGTGAGCCAAGGAGCTGTGAGTTGCATTTTCCAGGTCAGGGCCAGGGGCTAAGATGAGCATACGGAATAAAGAAAAGAGAATCCTGATACCTGAAGGAGCATGGCAGGGAAGGAGAGAAAGCAGTTGTCATTAGGAACTGTGACAGGTGCTTGGGGACATCTTTCTGGAATGATGTAATGGGATACTTATAAACTAATCTGACAAAACTACAAGCACAATTTTTAGCCATTATCAAGTGGTCTCACATTACTACAATACAATTTTCAATTTTTATAATTAAAGTTATAGTTAAACAAATAAAGCTAACACTACAATACACTGAAAACTATTTTGCTTGAATTTCTTTAATGCTAGTTACTATTACCTCTAATAATATTTTAGCAAATATATCTGTGAAATACAAAGTTATGACTTCTAAAACATTAATTTCTTTGACATTATACTTGATCTTTTACTGTCTCTCATCACTGCCAGAGACACTGCCTCATGACAAATAGTTTGCCATTTTTCTACGATAGATCACATTCAAGTATTCTGTTTTATTTGCTGATTTATATGTTGGTTTATTTGCTAAATATCATGTGACTTAAAATCACATTTACAAATTCCAGGTTATCTATCAATTTAGTTGTAAACCATGGAAAGCCAAAAAATGCATAAAATCATGGAGGATTAGGAGTAGAAGGAACAGTGTGCTTGAAGCAGGGGGAATATATTAAATCTAGCTAGAAATACCAGGTAATTCAAGGAAAACAATTGTACTGAAACCCTCCTTGTTGTTTCTGTCTGGGGGGCTTTGCCAAAAAATCATTGCTATATATGATAAGATTGATGTTTGAGGTATAAAGAAGTGGAAAGACGAGCCTGAGGGAGTAAGACTTTGAAATGCCACTGAAATTCAATAGAAGTGAGTGGCAAGTCCTACCAGCTCCTTTGACAAATACCCCCGTATATAAATGATTAGAATATAAATCTTAAGTTTTGGTAATGTTTCCATCAATAAAGAATTTCAAAGGTTCCACTTCTCCACTGTCTTCCGCCATATATAAAAAGAATTAAAGGACATATAAAACAGGGAAAAAGAAAGGCAAACATGAAATGCCACTAAATCAAAACAACATTTCAAAAAACCACATCTAATGCATGGCAACTGCTTAGGAAGTGGAATAAGCAGGAGAGAATCTGAACTACAGCCTTGAATGATCCCACTGATAAATCTCTGACTGATTCACAGGTAATTCTAATCTCTCCATCCAATCCATGTTGGAAATCTTTGTTTGCTGAATAACCCATTTAGAAGATGGAAGCACAGAATAAACCAAGGTTTGGTGTGAACAAACACCTTCTCCTCCTATTTACCATAATAGCAATAAAATCTCACCTAGTTCTAAAATAACTTATCTTTCTATAAACCTCAGTACATTTTTCAAAGAAAGTACTGGGAACTCAATTTTGTATGAAGAGAAACCAAGGCACAGAGATGAAATTAACTTCTCCCAGTCCATTTATTGAGTGTTTATGAAAAGCAGAATACAATGTATGCCTTCTGCATCCCAGCACAATATTAATCAATCCCATGTCCCCTTCAGAACCAAATCTATTCTGCTTATGATCATCAATATCTTTACGATGATTAACGTACAAAACAAATTAAAACACAGGCAACTATTAAAGTATTTTGAATAAAACTGATGTGATAAAAGGCCAGCATTTATCAAAAGATGATACATAAAGGTTTTATAACTGTTTCCTATTCCATACATGTACTACTTTGTGGCAAATGCTGTGTAATGTTTACTTTCCAAGAAATGCTAACATTGCATCAGAAACAAATCTGGACTCTAGGAAAAAAAAAACTCAATTTAATACCTGATACTCATTTCATGCAATCTGCAGATATTTTCCTATATGAAAAAAAATCTGTGCTGTTACTGGAAATTACCCACCACTCACTCAGTATATAGTACAGTACCTCTACAAAATCACAAGAGCATACTTTCTGGGCTATAAAGGACTCCTGTGATCATTTCTAAACAAGTGAATGCTTCCTACTGATTTGTGCCTCAAAAGGTACTTTCACAGCTGGACTGGAACACAGTACACAATCTTTGAAGTATGTTTTGCAACAGCTTACATTCCACACCAGAGCACATCATGCCCTGTATATAAACTGGGGAGAGTTACCCAGAAGGGACCAATTGCTGCTCAGGTTGGGCTGGGTATCATCTGGTAGGTAGTGACAAATTGCATTGTGAATTACTTGTGTTTTCTGAGCTTTCATTACTTCTCTTGTTGCTTCATATTAGTATTAGTATTATCGGTATTCTTTTTATTATCACTATATGTTGCTTTATTTTAGTTATTGGACTGTTCTTATCTCAACCTGTGGAGTTTACATTCTTTTGATTCTCCTCCCCATACCACCCTGGGAAAAGGGGGGAAGGAGGTGGATGAGTGAACAGCTGCATGGTGCTGAGTTACCGGCTCGGTCTAAACCATGACAACAGTAAAAAAAAGATACTAGTATCTCTGGGAAAAGATTTCACTGACCCAAGTATAAGCAATCCCTCTCACTACATGGCCATTTTCTTTTTTTGTTAAGGCCAGATTTGGATGGGAAAAGTTCAAACAACAAAAAATGTACTCTCATCCTCTCATAATGGTTGGCAGATTTTGGCAGTTTTTTCCATCTGGAGTAAAGATGAAAGTGTTCCAAACATCTCAAAAATTGCTAGTGTCCATTATCAAGCAGTACTGTTTTCGGAGCAGACTGAACATTTTATTAAGCACCCTCTGGAACACAGCATTTTGTTAAGTAAATGGTTCTGGCCAAGGTTCCTCATTCCCTACTTGTAAAGATTTTACTCAGTCAGTTCTCTAAAGAAAGTCTGGCTTTTACTTTAACCACTATTAAACTGACACACATATATAACAATGCAAGCAAATTTTAAGTCTTTTAAAATATGAAATTTTAAAAAGGCAAATACAAAAAAAAAAAAGTAAAAAGGGTAAATGGCACACATATCTTTTTATTGATTCCTCCAAGACAGTCAGAAATACTGTGGTTTATACATTGACAAGATAAATGCATAAGATTCATGGACCTAAATCTCACATACAAATATAAGGGCTTCATATTAATATTTATTTTTACACTAGTATGATTCCTTAATTTTAGTTTTTAAAAAGATCATTCTTGGTATCGTATCTACCTTAAGGCAATGAGTAACTTTTCTTTCAATTTAGCTTAAAAACATGAATAATATTAATATACAAGTAGTACTGCTGAATATTAACATGGTTGAGTATGCAAGTATCAAAACTATTTCCAAGAAAACCAAGAATGAGTTTTATACAGGAGACTCAAAAAAATGCAGCTCTTCAATCCAAAATAATATGCCAAGTATATGCATTCTTGTTATCATCTGGTATTTGTAGGTTTGATGAGTGCAAGTTTGTGACTGAACTTCTGCAAACTGATTTACTAAACTTCCTTACTAAGTACTTGGATTCTATCTTTTGAGTGAATGATGAAATTAGCTTTACAGTGTGAGGATCAAATAATTGGTTTCTTATCTTGGTCATTTCATTCTCTGTGGAATAGATTTATGCATGGTGTAAATGGCATACGCAAGGGCTAACACACTACAACAGTCTGCAAAACCCCATAATTCTTGAAGTACACTACTTGGCTTTACCTTGGCCTGTCCACCATATTGGACAAACAGTGTTTCTGATCTTTCCACCTCACTTCTCTCTAAAAAAAAAATTGTCTAACAACAGTAGAACTGAAGGAGTTCAGGATGCAATTCTCTTCTCCCCCAAAACCCCTCAATGTCACGAACACTGACTGCTCAGGCTCTGTAGAAGTACTTCATTAGCTGTGTATCTAACATCAAATCTCATTGCACAGATGTATAAACTGTGTCTATTTGCTCTTTACCAAAACTCACCTTCTGGTGAGTACAAAACGCAGAACATAGAATGAAATAGCAGACAGCCAGAAATTCCTTTCAGACCTTTGGGAGGTGTGAATCTTATATACCAGTGAATAGAATTCTTGAAAATATTATGAATAAACTCTCTTAGAAGGAAGGTTGTGGTTTCAGACTGCACTCTTGGTTATTTTTCATCAAAGTCCTTAATAGCCCTGTTAAAAACCTGAGCACCATACCATCACTGCATTTCAAACATGTATGCATTTTTAAATACATAAGTAATCTCTGCCAGATGTATACAACCTCTAATACTACAAGAATGTCTGGTATATTCCTAGGGAATTGTTGCATGATTTTCCTCTATGTGAAGAACTCATTTCAAGCCTTTTATTTCTGCTTCATCTGCCAGCTTCAGTCATTTTTGTCTAAGCATTTAATCTAAACATGAAGTATTTTAAAAAATCTGCAAAAAGATGTGTTTAACCACTTTGAATGATAGTGTCTAGGGAAGAGAATGTCTTCCTAGTTATGTTCATTTATGGAAAAGGTCCTTCTCTGAACAAATTTCTTTCTTTTTCTTTCCACAGACCTGATGCAGAATGAACTCTGAGTCTAAAATAAGCACTGAGAAGGGGTAAGAGAGGAATACTAAAGACACAGATATAGGAATTACTTAGAAAAGAGACTGCAGGATATCATTCACAGTGCTGTCACTGAAAATATAAACACTTCTCATTACCCTTTTTAATTCAGACTTGACGAACAACCCAGAAACACAATGGACACCTGGTGCCAGAGACAGCTAATGTCAGCAAAGGGCTTGGATACAGCCCCTGACAAATCAATTTCCAATACTGACCCACTTGGCAGGATGCTGCACAGCAGAACAAGCCATCCCAACAGAATAAAAGGACAGAAATTCTGCAAGAGATCACAAGAGATATCCTCATCAAAATTTCAGCCTCTGCATTTAATTTCGAAAGGCAATGACCTGAGACTAAAAGGGAACAGTGCAACCAATGTATTGACTTTTCAGAAACGTATGAATGATAAAAAGACAACCTATATGCTCTCCAACATCCAAGAAAGCCAAATGTATCTATAATTTCTTTTTGCCTGTTACACTTTAGTCTTCTGTTAAAATAAAAGCTACAGTAAGATTATTGCAATGCTTTTAATCTTTGTGGGGGAAAATATTACCTTGGTGCATTCCCTTATTCTTCCTAACTTACCTATCATACAACCCCTTCAAGGCTCTTCTCCAGCTAAGGAATCATAGCTAATAATTAGACTTTGAAACAGTTAAAAAATAAGTTTTGTAGGAAAAAAAAAATCTACAATGGAATGAAGGAATTTGGAGAAAGGACACACACAAAAAAAAAGAAATGCAGTTCCCAGTTCAGCAACTGTCTCTAAAGAGCCATCCTCAGTTTTAGTGAGAGATGCTGTAACAATCCTTTAGGTCATTTCTGTATTTGACCTACAGCCTTCATTAAAAATTTCTGTTGTAGCTATATTTGAAATATCAGAAACACTCATTGAAAAGTTAATTGAAAACTAAGAAGGCAGAAGTGCGTGTAGTGATGAACTAGCTGGGCATGGCTGTCTCTACAGAGAATGTTCATATTTCTTAACTCAAGAGTAAAAAAATAGAGGTTTACCATCAAGAAACTAGGAAAAAATTTTGCATACAAACATACAGGGAAAAACAAAGATGTAACCACAGTAACCAGAACTCCCCAAAGACAATGAAAAAGCTAAGGTTGAAAGTTGAAACTCAAAACTTTTAGAAAGGTTACTAGTTTTAATATTCAATCAAAACTGATTCAGGTCCTGTCACCTGTTGTAGGACTGCTACAGTCCTGCTGAAGCAGACTGCTCTGAGGCAAAATTTGGCAAAATCTTGCAAGGCTTCCTTCACAGTAGACCTCATATAGAGGCTTTTAATGCCTATGTTCAGTCCTGGATGATGCAATAACTATTGCTTGAGGAGTAAATATGTTACTTTTTTTTTTTCTATCAAGGACATCAGCACTTAAGTCTATTACATTTTAGAAGGAAATTTTAGAAGCCAGTGTCAGAAGGCCCTGGTAAGAAAGCAAGTCTCAGGATAAGCTGTAAAGTATCTTGCTTGCAGTGCTAACATCAGAATTATCGGCATATGTAAATAGACATCATTCTACCAGATTTCAAATAATTAAATAAAAAAAAACAACAGGACAATAATTAGTTATAATGTTTAAATAAATTATTTTCAACTTGTTATCCTACAAATCATAACCCAACTAAAATTATTCTTCACCTCAGAATTTCCTATAATAAATATTTAAAGTTAATTACAATTTTTTTAATTAGCCTCTTTAATCAACATTTACTCTTCTAACTCTTTAGCAACTCAGATATGCTTAGTTTTTCAATTGTTCTGTTCAAATTTCAGTTTGTTTGTTTTTCTAAACAATGTAGCTCTTCTCTAAGGCTAACATCAAAATAAATTTTTATCACTGATCTGGTTGGAAGCCTATGAGGCATAGCATCACAATACTGAATTTAAACATTTCAGAGAAATAACAACTCAAACAGACGGAAAAGTAAAAGCAAATTCTGTTTAATCCCATGTTTTGGTTTGCCTTACTTGATTCTCATTAATTTGCAAAACAAAGTTGAAAATTCCTGTTGTGTACTGGCATTTCCTGTAACGGTAAATGTGGTGGTTGACATACAATAGCATTTTTATGACACAGCTAATACAGAAACACCAATATTTTAGACTGTGAACTAAATGAACAGCAGTTCATTTTAAGGACAGTTTGTTACAGAATTCTGTCCAAGACTCAATAGATTTGGTAGCTGACTCTTGAAACAGAACAGAGAGTAACATCTTTTTAGCTTAGCCAAATATTAAAACAAAAATTAAATATTTGACTCTTAACACATTTGGAGAAAAAAACTCAACCTCAGCTTTTACCTCCTAAATTTATCAATGACAACTTCAGCCAGCCTAAAATCAAAGAAATCTCCCTGGATTTAATTATTTTTTTGGCAAAATTGGGATACTGGAAAAAATACAGGGAATATGAATAGAAACCTGCATTCTTGCAATCATACTGAGTCACAGACTGCACATGATACTATATTGTCATTAATGGGAATTACTACACAGAAACCTCACTAATTGCTATCAATTCAACAACAAAGATTAGAATGACATTTTATCAACTTTGTGAATCAACACTGCCATGCGACAACTGTGTTGTCCACCTATCATTTTCAGTGTGCCACCTCCCTCTCCAATACTCTAAACACATATTAAACATCTCCCATGGTAGTGAGCCCCTTCCCATTTTCAACACGCTGAGGGGAAAAAAAGGAAACTGGCGAAGAGACAACGCAAAGTGACACAGTCATCCATCTGCCGACTTGTTGATCTGAAAAATGACAGAGGAAAGAATCCTACTGGCAGCAATGACTATGAGAGTTTTGGGCAACAGAAGTATCCAGCCTAAAAACATGATGCGACTGAGGGCCTCTCCATTCATACTGTGAATGCAGAGAACCTCAAGGGCTGGGACCTGAAAAGATCCAAGATTCAGTTTAGGATCCTCTGGAGTATTTAGGAGATTTAGGAGGTCATGGGCAAGAGTCAAACTTATTCTTCCAAGCCTTTTATGAAGGAAGCTTATAAAATGAGACTATTCCAGAGCTTCCAACATTTACAGAAGAAACTACCAGTTAACCCTCTATATAGTAGCTTACATTATCAATTCAGTAATGTAATACTTAAATGAAAAAGTATTCATGGTAAAAACCCTAATGTCACCTTCATGTTTGAAGGTATATATAATAGTCTGGAAGCTATTATGTCCAAACTCACAAGTTGACATTTTCTAATTGACTGCTCATACATTTCAAAATGATTTTTTAATTATCAACTGAACAAGCTAAATTAACCCTGAAACTTGGAAGTTAAATGGCTCTTACTTACCTATCTACTTATCTGTAAACAGACCCACCCATTACAGTAACAGCTGTCACTCTGTTTTGATTAACACCCCTGCACAGAGCTGCTAGATCTGTAGCACCAACCAACCTGATCCCTTACTGTGTGGTGGAGTCTGTTTGTGCAAATGAACACCCAGAGTTCTCGACACATTTACACAGATACCAAAAGTGTTTCAGGATCCAGGGATTATGCTTAGGGAGCTTTTCATTAAATTCCCATTTAAGAATGGATGACCTGCTCAGCCTTGGTTAAGTCTCAGTACTTGTGCCTCAGTACCAGATCTTTAACACTGGGTTAGTATCATCTCTCCATTCCATGGGAATACTGTAAGTGTGAACACTGTGAAGTCATGAGATACCAGACTAACAAGGTCAAGATGTTCATACCACCTTTGTATATAGCTGCGGATACTTGTTTTTTATACTTAGTAATAAAACAAGAATAATTTTGGAAACTTAACTTCATTATGAAACAAGACCATAATGAGAATCAGTAACATTTATAGTGACAAAAACAAAATAAATGTCTATTTATCCTGTGAAATGACTTTTCATATGAGGCTTCCGTAATGTATTCATCAGAATCAAAACAAAGTTTGAAAACTGAAACTATCAAACACAAAACCCAAACACAAAACTCCAGGATATATTTTCCAAAGCTATGACTGCCTGTTAATCAGTGGGAAAATAACTTCTAAAATATACACTGTACCATGAAATATTTAGTTATGTTTCAGCCTAACTGGTAACATCAAGATGTTTACTGGTTTGTATGATGTGTAACCTGAAAGTTACTGTACTTGTCCAATTTTAGAATTACTCAATTTTTAATACCTATGTAGCATTTTATATGTCTCATATATAATCATGAACATTGAAAACACTTAAAAAAATAATTTCATGTAGGAAATAATTTCTTGCAGAAACGGCAAGAGCAGCTAAAGTAACTCTCAGATTGTCCTTCCCTTCTTTCATTTTAGAGATGTTACACCCATGAAGAGCTTTCTCTCCAGTGTGACACGTTCTCCTTAATCTGTGTACAATTTGCAGTGAGACTACAGAAGAACCCTAAGAGTTTTTTCTGTTTCCATGAAAAACTGTAATCCAAAGCAGTATTCTGACAGTTTCTGTCTTTATTTAATGTCACTAACTTCAAGTTGTGCAAACTATAAAGAATAACAGAAACATGCTGGCGACCCAGCTCCCAAGCCACATCTTTCTAGAAGCTCAGTTTAGACTGAATCCAGTCAGATCCCTCACTCTGATGGCAACATTAAATATGCTTCTACAGTGCATCTTCCGCTCTAGTTTCATCCAAGAGGAATCCAGTTCACCCATCTCAAGATTGATCCAGAATATAACTGACAGTGTAGTCAGTGGGGTCAACCAGAAGATTCACCAGAGCAAAATAAACAGCTAACACAAGGTACTTATCATGAAGATCAAATTCCATCTCTAGAACTACTGGGATTTGGCACTTCCTGACTTCAGGGAAATTATTCCCAACATGTGCCCAGTAAGTAAAAGTAGAATACAAGTTTACATGAAGTTAACAGTATATATCTTACATCATTTAACATATGTGAAAAAGATTCAGAAACTCACCATATCAGTATCTGAAACTGGTCCAAAACTGGTTACATAGATGTTAGTGAAGACTTCAGTAATACTATCTGATATAAAAAGAAAAACAAGCAAATACATTAAATTTATAGTACTTCTTTAAGCTGTCTATGCAAAATTATGGGACGTTTTAAACAATTTTCTGTCTTATTTACTTCTCCTAACCAGTATCCTCCCCAGTACTGAGGGTCTCTACCCCACTTCCACAGAGATTACCAGATAAGAGTTTGTCCCACTGAGCAGTTTGTTTCAGTTAAAGGACTATACAACCATCAGCAACTGCACACATATTTCGCATTTCTCCAGAAAATATAACCACGCTGTTCTGGGCTTAATACAGTAGTACAGTTCTAAACACCAAATGCCTTTGTTGCAGAGGTTCTCTCCGTTGTTGCAGATTATTTCCACTGTAGACTTTCCAGTTCAAGGCTGTTTTCTTCATCCTGAATAGCTTTTTCAAAGCTAAAGACATGAAAAGGCTTACAAAGCAATTATTAACTACACCAAATGTAACATTCAACAGCATCCTACTTTTTAATTAGGTATGTTTTTAAGTGGAGCATATTTTAACATGATAGTTCCTTCTCTTGATACACAGTGTTCCTGATACATTGCTATGGTACTGTAAATACTGTAAGAAAATGTTCTTCCTAATTATTGTAGTCAGACAGCCATGAAATCAGAATATTATATATTGTACTGCAAGGACAAATAATTGCTCAGTTTTCTATCTTCAGTTTTCAATTAGGCTCAGAATGGAATGATATTCACTAAGAGGGATAGAACACACTCACAGGAAATTTCTTACAGCAGTTGCCACCTACTTTCTGCATTCAAGAGGAATTCTCTGCCTTCAAGCCAGTTGGTGGCTGGAAAATAAAAATTCGAATACAAGTAGCTGCAAGCTACAAGTTGACTTACCCCAGAATTTCCCATTCCTAAAAACACAGCTGCCTGTTATATGAGTGATCCTGCTGCTATATCATGATTTCCACATTTAATCATTATTTAATATTGATAGCTAATAATTTCTATATTCCTAAGAGCTACCTGTTCACAAATAGGTAGCACAGGCAGATTTTTCTTTTCGTTGTATCGAGGACAACAGTATAATCACTGCCCTCTATTGTGAGAAATCAGAAGTGCTCACCCATGGTAGCAGATGCTCTAACAGCCACCAGGCAAAAGCAAGGCTATTCCGTGAGCGGCTGCATGGACAGCAGTTAATTTTGAATGGGATGCAGCTGCACCTAAAGCAGAGATGGGGTAATAGAGTACTTTGAGAAACCTGGAGCATGCGGGAGGCACATTCCTGCACTCTCAACTTTAAGGAAACTTGAATTTCCTTCTCCATCCAAACACTAGATGTGCTTATTAGAATAAAGGACTTCATAAAGCCTTTCCTATTAAAAAAAAAAAAAATCTTTCCAGGATCATCTCTGCTTTTAAGCCAATAGCTAAAGACTGACTCTTATTATGTGTCACACAAAGTTCACAATTGCACTTCCCCTCCACGTCCAGGGAGATGTTCATTTGTGTGATAGAGACTTCAGTAATCCCATATGCAGCATCCATACACAAGCTGAGTTGATTTCTACTCCAAACATGTTACAAATTAATTTTAAGTCAGTGGACAACAAGAGGAGCTGAGTCTGCACTGTTCTTGGTATTCAACAAGGATAAGTATGGGTCTGGCTGAAATATCATACAGAAACCACAGGTGCAGTCCAGAAAACCAGTGACTGAAATTGCTTGTGGGAGACTTTCCAGAAATTATTCTCTCCAAATGGATACCTGGCACAGCTGACATGAAATGGAAAAGTGACAGGAGAGCTACTCTTCAGGGGGTAAAACAGGGCTGCAGGGACTGTGAAATTTGGCCTGTGCTATTAACAACAGGCTATTAACACAAAATCTTAATTACAATTCCATGAAAAACACTGTTGTTACAGAAATATGACTGACAGTCAAGTATTCCCACAGCAGGGAATGAAGGCTAATTTCAATTATACTGGTATAAATAACAATAATAATCTGATGGAACCCTACTGTAGCCAACAAAGTCACTTGGCAAACCTTAATCTGCACATGCACCCCTCAAATGGTTGGAAGCAAGGTCCTCTTGTAACTTCACCCTACTGCTGTCAGTTGTTTGCACCTGACATGTTATTTGACACATGGGAATGACTGCAATTCACATATAGCAAACTACAGGACATGGAATCTTCAGGCTTGCCTTGTATTTTAAGTTTTAATTTAAAAATCATCCCGTATTCTATCTTATTATTTCTACATGTTTCAGGATCCATCCTCCCATCAGAAATGAGCAGAGAAGACAGAGCTGAAAACAAACAAACTGAACACTATATATTACTGAATGATAATACACCAGTCTGTAGATTCCCCTTGGTAGTGTACATTAATCACTTCAAATCCTTGGAGTGAAGGATCACAACTTGGGTATTGGAGAGGATATGGATGGGAAGAAGAGGAGGCTTGCTATCCACAGATCCTCAACTGCAAGAGCTTCATTTAAGGATGATATAATTAAGATAAGCACTTCAATGTATATAAAAAGTCCTGGGGAAAATTCATCCCTGATAGCCTCAGGAATGGGAATGGATGCAAAGTAATCATGCACCTTTATTTATTTATTTATTTATTTATTTATTTGTCAAAACAGCCTTAAACCAGTGCAGCTCCAGGCAATGGTGACAGCAGTGAATTTCAATTGAAACCAGTTGCTCTCCCCCAAGTTGATGATTCATCTTGACAGCTGCCACTCCACGAGGCTGCTTCTCCTCAGGCGAGAGCCACGCCATGGCACAGTGAAGGGAGCAGACAGAATGTCTTGCAAAAGGGTATGAAAGGATAAGAGAAGCTGAAAAGTTACAAGAAATTATAAGACTGAAGAAAAAAGAAGGATAAGAAAAGAGAACAAAGGAAGGCAGTGAAAAAAAAAAAGAGAAAAGTACAACGGCTATGAACTGGCAGATTTTTATTTCTGCCTCCTATTTTCTCTCAAAATGCTGCATATTTTATAAACTTCTGTTCATACCCTACAAAAACAGAAACTGGTCCTTAAAGACAAAAGAAGCTGAAGTATAATAAATTTTGAATTATTCCTGTTACCATCTGTTGGTGTTAGCAGCCTAAACCGTGTACACGTTTCTTCTTTGTTACTTAGTGTTACAATAAAAACTCCTCTGAATTACAGATTTGAACCCAAGGTTTCAGAATCAGTGTCTACGAAAAGAAAAAAAAAATCCTCCCTTTTTAGAACAAATATTACAGTTACTGCTTTGAAAGAATACATGCTTGTCAAATAAAGTCTGTATTAAAACATACTGCTTTGCCCCTTTAGTAACTCACTGAAAACAATGCAGAGGCACAAAGAACAGTTTTAGATGGACTCTCTAATCAGAATTCACCCAGCAGGCACCACAGTTACAGTCTTTTTATAACTCACGTTCTGTCAAGAACACAAGTTATCACACTTAACCCACTGGAGAATCAAACAGTTCTGGATAATCAGTATTTGTGGAAAAGCCAAAGGAATGTACTCAGCTAAAAAATGTTCAATGCAACATGTGTTCATGAACAATCTAGAGTCTGTTCTTTTGAGGAAAATTAAGGACAAGTTTTTTCCACTTGAATTATAAAAATCTTTTTCTTCAATTGACATGTAAACATGTATCTAAAAGGCCTGACTTTCAAAACAGCTTAAATCAATGAAAGCCTAGTGCTTTTGAAAAAGTCTAGTTTTTAAAGAACCCTCTGTTGGGATGAGTGGGGGCTGATTCATTTCTATTTGCAAGCTTTTAAGTTATTCTGAATCACTGCCTTTGAAGGTTAAACAAATACGAACAGGAAAGAGTAAGGATATAGTTTCTATTTCTCATGCTTCTTTTAGGGGAAAAAATCTTGAAGATGACATGTAGATGCAATCATCACATGAAATGCTCTGAAATTCAAGAAATACTATTATAACACCATTTCTAACTTGCCTTAGTCAAAAATGTTAAAAGAGAAGCCTTAGCTGACTTAGCTTAGGCCAATTTCTCAGAATACGGAAGCCAAAGATAAAATGATGAAAAAAATGTCAGGAAAATTAGGAATAAAGAGAGGAAGAAAAACACCCTATGAAAGTAGTAAAAGCAAAACCAATTAAGATCATGGTTCATGTGGTTCTCAAGCACTGATTTCTTTTGGTTCCCTTTCCTTACATCAACTGTCGTTATCACATTCTGTATATAGTACTTTATCCCATTCAATACTAAAAAAATCAAAAAGTAAGAAAAAGCAATAAATACACCAAATTTCAGAAGATTTATAGATCCTTATCTTAGCTGAAAAGTTTACTGTGTGCTTTAATGACATTTAAGAATTTACAAACATTAATTATAATAACCTCTCTCTGAAGAATTTTATTATTTTCATTTTTCTATATTTGAGAAGCTGAGCTAGAAGGGCTTAAGGAAGTGTAAGTAATATGGAATAGGGGTGTTTACCATATCTGACTACAGCTGTCCAACATTAAGTATCCACACTTGAAAATGTTCGCATCATTGACTAACCAAAAATTTGGAGTTCAGAATTTAGAATTGATATTAGTGCCTTTGCCCATTGCATTATACCAATGCTTTCGCTGGGATACCCATTTTGGTGGCCTGAAGTCCTGATGATACTCATTCCTCAGTAGAAGAACTGGCTCAGCTGATGTAGGCTGCCTGGCAGAGAATTTGAGATGGCTAAAGTCTATATCAATCACAGGTTAAGTAAGATGCAGGTGGTCAGAGAAGTTGGATGAAAAGGTTCCTCATCATCATTTACCAATTTGTCAAAATTGGAAATTTCCATAAAGGCAATTCTATTTGGATGAGTTCCTTTGAACTGCTGTCTGCCAGGCAGTTTTCAAAAGTCCTGCTTTCTTTCAAATGTCCCTTCTTGGGTACCTGCATCTCTAAAGCAGTTTCAGTGTCTGCAACATGGGGTCTTGTCCTGGGTTCAACATGCAAGGTTGGGGACACCTGAGAGCTCTCCCTTTCCTGAAGAACTCTGAAGCAGGATTATCGTTCTTGAAATAAATTTTCCAAATATTTCTCAGATTCCAGAATGACCTGTGTTTTGCTCATTCCTTCTCTCTTCTGAACAAAATAATTGACAATCCTTTCTTCGCAGAGAGAAGTGACAAAAGATGAATGGCTTGTTCCAGGTGTGTTTAAAAGAAGAGAAATAAGGAATGTGATCATTGAGAGCTTTCAGAGTTGACCATTAGCAAGGTTCCAAATGTTCATTTGCAAGAAGCTAGCCGTATTATCCATTAATGTGTCAAAGTTACCTCCACAAGAAAACAGGCTAGCAAACTGGGTTGGACTTTTATTTCACTTGAATTTTCAGTCAATAAAACTACAAATGCAGGGTTTGGGCATCTTAAAAAAAAAAAAAAAAAAAAAAGAAAAAAGCCGTTCTGTTTGAGGCAATCCAAAACCACCAGAAGTATGCTTGGTGGGACAGAGCTTTTAAAAAATACATAGAGAGTTCAATTTCTTAAAAACATCATTTTAAATGTGAAGTAATTATTACCCAGGAGAACACTGCAAGCTGTAACTGAAGGGCTGCTACACCATGAAAAAAGAAGTTTAAAATAAACTACTGCTGTTTAATTATGTCAACAAAAAATGAAAAAGGTCAAGTTGCAGTGCTGTGGGAGCCTTAACTAAGGATTTCTGAGGTTTTGTGGGAATGCTGTCAAAAGCCTGATGTTACTTTAATTATTTTGCTATAAAAAATTATTTAATTGGAATTGACATTGTTCTGACGTTGTAATATGGTCTCCAAGGGCTTGCTTGGCAATATTGCTCAAAGGCTTTGAAATTGTCATTCATAATACAAGACACAAATTGCACAGGTGAAACAGCCAGGGTCTTAATCCATCAAACACTGCTCCAACTGAACATGCTGTCCTTATCTGACAAGCTCCTTAGCATGTCTGTTGACAGCTCAAGACACTCTCTGGCTGCCAGGGAATGGGGGTCAGAGGAAGTCATGTAATGTGAAGCTGCAAGAACAGCAAAATCCATAGGAATGCAAATATTTCAAATTACTGTTCTGCCAGTTCTTCTTTATACTTGGTTTTGGTGTTTTATGTGACAGTTTGTCCAACAGCTCATCATCTTCCTTCATTATCCAGCCATATGTGCCTATACAATACACCTCCAATTTGTAAATTTAAGCCAGCTGTGAGAAGAAACAAATTCACTTCCCTCGACACCAGCACTTTACTTCCAGTAGCCTATCCTCAAACTATCAGCAAGACAATTTCTTAATATGAACCATAAGTAGACTTCTCTTTCAAATCTCCATCTTTAATGAAGCGTATGTAGAGTAAGCTTACCAGTAAGACCTAGTAATACCTGTAAGTGTTACTGCAAAGATTTGCTCTCTTGATTCATTTTGGTGTAAATGTGACCTGAATCAGGCACTGTACTTGACTTCTCATGGTGTTGACTGAAACAAGAATATATTCTGGAGAAAATATTCTGGAGGAAGATAGAGGAATTGAAAGCAAGTAGGCTAACAGACCCCAACTGATTTCCCTATCAATATCTTACATCTAATAACAGACATAACACACATACTAAATAGCTCCGTGCAAAGACTAGAAGAGTCCTTCCCAAAGGCTTACACAGAAGTCACGAAGGTGGGCAACCCTGTAAAGCAATACCATACTCTTGAAATAAATACCATTATGTCATTTAGATTAACTAAATACCTGGTTCTGAGTATAAGCCCATTCTCGAATTGGAGTTCAGAAAAGTAGTATTTATTTTTCTAGAATTTAGCTGAACAGCTGGCCTGAAATATCAAGAAAATCTAAACTTGAGGAAGAATTTACTGTAATACAAAAATCCAGTTAAAAGTAGTTGTACCTTCAGAGTTTCTGACCATCAAAAAAACACACATTAACCTAACTGTCAACATAGTTTTCTTCTGTAGGAAAAATATGACTTGCAAAAACATTGTCAGATACATTTTTAGCTGAGCTAACATCTTTGTAGATTTAGGTTACCCACAAAATGTGCACAGAATGAAATTTAGTCATACCTGCAACTCAGATAACATGATACATATCTCCACAGTAGGGTGAATACTGAGATTTGTCATGTATTTAAGACACTGGTGCAACCTGAAAAGCACTATTTCCAGCTAGTGAACAGAAAATTAAAATGTTCTTTCTGTGCTGAGTGATACATTTACACGTTACTAAGATAATTTTCACATCCGTATGACAGACTTAGGGTTTAATTCTCACTCAAAAGAGTACAGCTCACATACACAAACTCACATACACAAACACTATCTTTGCTACTTTTTCTTCGCTACCAAGAAACTTCTAATTTACAAATCTTATTACTTCAGGTTACAAAACCAAACACATTCCCAAAGGGTCCTATAAATTAAGTGCCTTGGATACAAGTGACATTTGAGGTACAGTTTTAACTTTATTGTAGGCTTCCTCCATGAGTTTGAGAAAGTCACTCAAGGATAGGGCTACAGACTGATTTTGGTGCCCAATTATCTCTTTAAGCATATTGGACAAGCTCCAAAAAGTTATTCAGGCTCCAAGTTTCCACTTAAATCAATAAAAGTTAATCTGAATGTTGCTGTTGTCCAGATCATAATGGCTCCGTTTTGCACGATATCTGAATCCCCCTTTACTTTCAAATTCCTAACACTATCAGTACCTAAAATTCCCTGGATGCTTTTACTTCCACCTTAAGAGAAAAAATACCCTTATACTGCCAAGCAGCCTAAAGAACTGGCTCTCAACCAAATCCCAATGAGTTCTTCAGACTATAAATAATTACAAATTTACTGTGCCAGAAAGACTTTGAGAGAGAAAGCAAGAAATCAAGCAAGAGACTGATTCCACAGCCTAGCAGTACTCATGGGATGTAGTAGGCATAAATTGAAGTCTCTGCTCCATAGCTAATAATTTACACAAAGCAGAACAACTCCTTTCAAAGACTGATGATGCATGCCCTTAGAAAATTCACCTTTGTGGTCAGGAAAGACCCTGACACACAGTAACCTGAGTTCATATTTCTGCTTTAAATCAGAGCATGCACTTGACAATAGTTGCTCTCCCACAAGTTTCCATCATCCCAGGGTATTAGCTACACTCACGGCTCTTTTCAGGGAAGGAGGAATGGCATGAGCTGTAGAGAAAGCACACCACTGTGGACAGATGAAGTGGAGACTGGTTATGTTTTGTCACCCAAGCTTGGCTGTTTCACCTGTGTTGGTAAGAAAAAGCTTCAGCTGCATGTCTCTCTTCAGCATTTTTTAACTAGTTGACAGATTCGCACTCAGTTTACTGACCTTGTGAACTGCTTTTGCAGACATTAAGGCTATGCCCACACCATTTCTGAGGTGTGCCAAGCCAGCTAGCTTTCCCCATGTTTTACAAAGGAGACCTGACTGTTTGAAGCAATTAATTGCACAATACCTGGGTTCCAGGAGATGTAGGCACTACCAAACCTAAGCCTTAAGTCTGTATGGGGCTGACTAGCCAGACTGTGAATGGCTCTGTATCCAGCAGTACAAAAAATAGGTCTCGCTCCATGTTCTGACAGATATGTAGATCTTTTATAAAAGGTAAAATATCTCCAGTGGAAGAAACCACCCTATCAAAATGATCAAAAGCCCTGTGTCTAGTTAACAGAGCTGGAAAAGTGGGAGACACGGTTTCAGATCCACACCAAGAAAAAAAAAAAAAAAAGAAAGTAATTAAAAAGCATTCAGCTCTAAAATAAACAACAAATGTAAGCTGGAGTTGCACAAAATGTTCAGTAGAAACATGAAAGTGAAAACATAGTTGAGTTTGGCTGGAAGTGATCCTGCCAAGATGGATTACTTAAAAGGTCGAAGTAAAATGAACTTAGCTAACACAACGCATTTGGCAGCAAACCAAAACTGCATGGCATTCAAATGAAAAATAAAACATCAGCACTAAACCTTATCCCTCTAGACACTACAGCTTCCATCAAGATGCAAAGAGGTTGTATATAATAACCAGGCTGAGTAACAAATGGGACTCCTGTATTGTTTAGATCAACTGGATGAGCATAATAAAGCTAAAATGAGCCAGCCTGACCCAGCATAGTCTAAAGAATGTGACAAAGACAAACAGAATGAGCCCTCAAGTCTAGAAATGGAAGGGAGCAGTCTTTGATCAAGTGGAGCAGTAATTATTTGGAACAACCTGAATCAGTGCCATCACATAAGTAGGGATGGCAAAGTTATTCCCATGCAACTGTATTTCCATCTACTCTGCTTAGACGCTTGTGCTATTAGAAAGGAAATCATAGCATGCATAGCAAGGCAGTAATCACCTGCATAGTAAGGCAGAACAATTCCCAAAAATATTCCAGATTTAGAAACTTATATTCAGAGTTTCTTTTTTTTTTTTTTAATGTTTGAATTGTATGACCTTGGTACTTAAGAGTCATGCAAGACCATGTAAAATTCTGCTGCATTACTCTTCTACATTAATTTCTGGTTTAATCTGTGTTTTATTCCAAGTCACAGCATTTATAATTCATCCCATTTGATAAGATCACTCTGCCAGCCCCTCCTGCACTCCAAAACACATGTTCCCATAACAGCAATATCATTTTTAAAAAGCAGCAGCTTCTAGTTTCTCTTTGCAGTGACGAAGTGGCCAAGTCTGAGCTGCTTAAGATAGGCCTTCATTGCACAGTGGCTCTTGACTAACTTGATTTTAGCTGCTACCTTATTTGCTTGTTTATCTCCTCTTACACAGGCCCAGGTTCTTTTTTAACCAAGATCACTGAGCCTAGGTTATCTTCAAGTTTGACTTCAGGAGCCACTTTGGCTTAGGCTGGTAACATGTCAACTTGGAGGTGAAAGTACAGGCTATGAAAGGCAGCTCTTCTCCATTGCCTTCCTATATTCCAAACCTAAAAAAAGAGAAATTCTCATAAATCCCTGGAAGAACATCGGAAGTCAAAGTCGTTCTCACCAAGGACATGTGAAACAGCTGCAGAACTCACGTTGGAATGACCAAGGAACTGTAGTAATACATACATAATACATACAGGATTTCACCTTCTGGCTAAACACTACTTTTTCTAAGCTGAATCAGGCACTGCCGCAGTCCTTATTACCCTTGCTAATTATTTAATGAAGATTTGAGTAGCACACTAGAACCCACTGAGGTCAGTGAAAAGGGTTTCCCCTGGTGATGGCCAACGTCAGAGGAAGCCTTTGGAGAACACCTTCCTCTGTGGTCAGCCATGGCAAAAAGCGTTGTCCCCTTGGAACTGACAGAGACTGGGATGATGCCCTGGGAAGAAGAGTCTTGCTTGTTCTGTGGCAAACATTCACTGTCACTAAAGGTCAGCATCTTTCCAAGGCTTGCTGCTATCAGAGCAAAATATGAAATTCGCATGTTCTTAAGTCCCAAAGACTGATGGAGTTCCTCTAGAAATCAACAGATTTAGGAAAGCATTGAAAATTATAATCCTTTCAGACAGATTAATTTTACTGTACATGTATAGTGCCTGGTTACTACAGTCCAGGATTGTAGGGTCATTAAAAATGGAGCTACAGTTCTTTTATCTTTTGCTAGCCTTGTACTTTGCATTCAAGCATGACAGGAACCGATGACAGAAAAAAGTTAGTGCCTTTATTTAATAGAGGCATGTATTAGTGGGCACTCAATACATTTTTTGCAGCAGAAGCCTCAAATATATTTTTAATAGGTAACACTTTATGAAATTCTATAATAGCATTCAGGAGATTGTGACAAACTGTTAAAAAAAGCTAGACAGCATTCTAGTCCTTCTATCAACCAGCCAGCATTTCTTATTTTAAGTCTAAGGTATAGGAAATTAATGTTTATCCAGACTGCCCTAATAGTCTCAAAAAAAGCTAGCATGGGTTTACCAAAATCAGCAGGAGGCTGTGTGTATCTTAACACCCCAAATAGCCAGGGTGAATAAGAACAGTTAAGCATACTTTTTCTTTAAACTTCCCTGATGCCCACAGTTGCTGAAATGCAGGGAAAGAAGGAAGAGAGGTACAGGGTTTCAGGTACAGCACAAATCAGACTGGCTGCCAAGCTACCTGGGCTTTTTTTATTCTTAGGATCTTTTTGTTTGGCAGGACAACCCATGGGCTGGTCATGGATAATAAGCTTCTTACTAAACAGGAGCCCTGACAAAGCACAAGTTCATGGCTTGAACCAACAGAAAATCATATTAATATTTCAATCGAACAAGTACCCCCAAATGAGCAAAAAACTAGTAACATGGAGAGTAAGGGGGCAATCTTTTTTTAAATCCCATTTTAACATGTTCCAGAGTTGTCAGTTACTCTTCTGTCATCTAGTTAATAATAAAAAAACAAGGTCTTAGATTAAGGCTGTGTAATGTGCCTACAAGAAGTGCACTGTAACACTCAAAAAGTCCCACAGCTGAGTCACTTGAATGTCTCCAAGCTACTTTACAGATAGCAGTGTTTCCCAGAATCTCCTCTAAAACCTATTCCCAGGATACTCCTATGGCTTAGATTAAGCAGCCTCAAATTTGTCTTTTATGGTTGCCTGTGACAAGAGAATTCCCCTCTGGCTGTTCATGGGAGCATCCCTGGAATATTCAGAACCCATTAAGCTGCTGTATGTGGAAAAGCTATATATTTGGGACAAGAATCTGCTTTTAATATTAAATTAACAGGTTTGTGGGTTGGGTTAACAAGTTAAAAATAAAGAACAGGTGTGTTTTTTTTCTTTGAAGCAATGCCAAATATGAGTTTAATTGGAACCCAGTTTCTTAAAGTGTGTATTCTTCTAAGCAGATACTAAGGCTTTGTGAAAAAGCAGACAGCATCTACCACAGAATATTATTTTAAAACAACTGGTTATTTTAAAAATAGCATATTATGCAGTAATAAAAAGATTATCTGTTCATTTTTCAATAGGCAACTAAATACAAAATGCCTGTTAAAAAAATAAAGAATTCTAACAGCTTTTAGCACCCAGCAGATGGAAGGGATTATTATGGATGTAACCATTCCCTTATCTCAAACAACAGGCATTTATACTTCTCCATTCTCATATTTATTTATTTATTTTTCCAGGAGGAAAATATCTTCCCTTTTGTTCAGAAACTGCATGAAGTAATGCAGTACCAAGTTAACATTTAAAGATCTAGTAGAAAGAAGTTCACTGGTATTCAGTTAATACTATGGACACTGATAAGGACAGTGCATGAAGTGCTATGGCATGCCCTCAGTATAATAGAGGACGTTTATCAACACCCCGTTGAATCTAAGGCTCAAACTCCTGGTTTTCCTCATTTATATATGCCATAATACAACTGCTTCTCAGCTTCCTCTCATCCAGAGGGACTTCATTCCTCATTCAGTGAGCCTATAAATTTTGAAAAACACATAAATTACTTCAAATAATGAGAATAAAAAGGCATCTACAGGAGCCTTCTGACTGTCAGTCAGAAGGAAGTATCTAAAACATTAGGCTGTTTCATTTAGAGCAGGAATTGCCCCTTCAACCCCCCTCTCAATTCTTAGACAAATGCAGACTCTCCTTGCCTCTCCATTCCCTTTCTGCTCTCTAGTGTCCTGCTAAAAGGCTCATATGCTTGAGGGAATAGAAAAGGATGGCTCTAATAACTCCCAGTCTCCTGATGGAAGTCATCTGAAGAACCTATTATCTTATGACAACTGAAAATTAATACAAGAAAGAAAAAGCAGGGAATGTGCCAGAAGACAACTGGATGCAACTTTTAAAATTAAAACAGAAGAAGGTGTTAAATGCAGATAGATAGGTAACTCCAGGAAACTACATTCACATGAAAAATCACAAATGCAAGCAGTCTATAAACACTCCAAGGAAAAAAAAAAAAAGAAGTTTCAAAAAACGGCTTATATAGAAGTCATCTTTCCAGGTAGACTTCTGCATAAACCTCTTCACTCAAATCAAATCTGTGTTAGAAATTATGTGACCTGTAAAACAGAGCACTGTACTGGGGCTTGGAGACATGGATCTGTTCCATTACCAATAGCAGATCATACCTCCCCATTACTTCACCCTCATGTACATTTTGTATTTACTCAGATACAAAATTTTAGTGTTGCTGCTGTGAGAAAAGCCATGATGTACATACGATGGACATGTAGTTCTACAGCACTGATCAGTTTTTAACTTATTCTTACTGAACTGTATGGTCAGAACAGAGTGAAGATCAGTGGTCTATGCACTGAATTTGGATTGCAATCAGGTCTAATAGTTACAACACTACAAGATTACAAGATAATTTATAGTTTGTAAAAACACAAATTAAGCAGATGGAATATGGGGAATCCATGTTTTTACCAACCAAATTACAGATTAGAATGCATGATCTCTATTGATTCAACAAAAAAAAATGCATGTGCAGGACCAAATATATAAGGGCATAAAAAAAAGAAATGGAATTTGGTCAGATGCAACTAAATCCAACCTCACACTGCAGCTACACAACTCTAATAAAGTGTTTCATGTCCTCTGATGTGCACAATAATCCCAGGTAAGAGGGAAATTGACTTACGCTGCTTTCACAGAGTTAACTACTCTAATTATTAAATAGCCCTCGCATATGGCAAGGAATTACAGAATGTAAATTGAGAGCCATGCGCTGCAAAGTAATCACACAAATGGTTCCCAAATAGCAACATGACTTCCAGAAGGTTGGCAGAATCATACTTTAGTGAAATACAGACAGTTTCAGAAAACTAGTGCTGACACACTCTGCATTATAATGCAAACTATTATTAGAATGACAGTAGTAAACAAAACTTCCTTTCACTTGTGATTGAGTGCTAACCTGAAAAAAACAGCTATAAAAATGTGTTTAAAGATTAATCTTAG
Source organism: Pezoporus occidentalis (assembly GCF_034315485.1). Taxonomy (NCBI): domain Eukaryota; kingdom Metazoa; phylum Chordata; class Aves; order Psittaciformes; family Psittacidae; genus Pezoporus; species Pezoporus occidentalis. The sequence goes on from NW_026916062.1 coordinate 3,083,223, forward strand.
CATATTAAAGTGCTTTGATTCTTATCATTAAAAATTATTAGACTTTTGACAGTATTAATTCAAAATCTTCTGCTGATGCTTTAATTTAGCAGGTTGGTGAATTGTACAGCAACACAAAATGTTATCCACTATAGCTGCTTCTTGAGACAGATGACTCATTGTTGAAAAACATTAACATCAGAAATGTAAATACATACATATATCATAATGATAGAACTGTTTACATTATTCTACTATCAAGTTTCCAAAGGGTATTTGAAAAAACTCATTCAGCTGTCTTAATATGCCAGTTGTTTAAAAGTAGCCAATGTTCGGTATTGCCATTTTATCTCCCTCCTTCACTCTCCATCTCTTTCGGTCTGCCCTTTCCCCTGTTCCTTGCTCAGAGTGGGGTTTTTTTGCCTTGGCTTGTATTATCCTAATGCTAGTTTGTTGAAAACAGTGTTATGTTTTATTTCATGTCTCTTTCTTGGGAGTCTTTAGAAGCTACTGTTAGATACTAATAGTAGCCACTAATACAAGCTGCTAACATCAACAATTAGTAGAGACCAAAATACTGTAAAAGGCAAAGCAGACGCATTTTTAATGTACAGGCAATTACAATGTCCTTCTCCATTATCCTTGTTGATGAAATACCTCTCTCCACACACCACTAATTCTAAATATCAGATGCACTAGATTGTGCGTTGAAAAGGTTATTGTTAAGGAAGGTCACAAAATGGTGGTACTGCTATTCTTGCAGGAATATGTAGTCAGGAATACTGCCAGAAGCAACAGATCTTCTCAAACCACTCAACACCACCAGTAAAATTACACTGGCACAAAAGGAATGCCATACAATCTGTGGGTAGAGAAGGATCTTTGCTTTCTATAGCTGCATCTACATGTCACGGTATTTGGGGAAAGCTGTGCTTAGATGGAGTAAAATAAATTCATTACATTTTTGTTAAGTAAGAGTTGGGCATTTTCTAGAACGTATGAAATAGGTATTTAGAAAGGGAAAAGACATGAAAACAGAACAAAAATTAACACCTCCATCAGGACAATTCAGAAGGGCAGGGTTTAGAGGCTCCTGGGTGCATCCTGTGGAGGTGTTGAGCTCTAGGATACAGCACTGTTCAGCTTTTCAGTTCCCTGTACCCTGTCCAGCAATGACAAAGTAAACTGAGAATGATTCCATGAAGTACAGTGCCCCTCCTCTAAAATACTGTCTTTTCCTATATTTAACCCTTTTCAGAACTCCAGGTTATGATGACAGAGGGAAAAATGTGGCTAGAGTCACTTCGTTAGTCAAGTCCCCGGTTTTGCTGAATGTTAGAAAATCCAAGGTGAACACCATAAAAAAAAGCTTAAGGCTTCTGCGTTTTTCCAGATCTTTCAGATTTACCCTAACTTTTATTCATGATAGTGGATTGCTTATGAACAATACATTCAGGAACTGTATAACATTGCGCATTCTGCTGTGCGTAGGCAGTCTAAACCTTTCATCTACACAGGTATATTTATTCATCTGTATCTTCCAGAACTGACATTCTATTTTTTTTTTTCACACTTGCCATTTAAAATGGAAAACTTCAGCTATTTTCAATGTCTTCCTGGTTGTAAGTCAAGAAATCTTATAATAAGTAAGTTTAAAAATCACCTTTGCAAGGTCCAAAGCAGAGACAACTCTGAAGGCAGATCAGGTTGCCCAAAATTCTGTCAAATTTTGAGTGCCTCCACAGAAGTTCCACCACTCAGTAGCCATTACATCTGCAACTGTGTTGAAAATCACCATCATTTGCCATAGTTATGACCCTGCCTACTACAGCTAAGGAGGTGGGAAAAAAAGTAATATTTCTTCATTATTTTATCATTTTAGATTATGTCTCATAAATAAAAGATAGTATTGTTACATAGTTTTCACCACAATCAGACCTTGAATGGCATAGAAGCCTGTTGTGCTATGCAAAATAGAATGCATAGTAAGAGGTGTGTCTTACAGCAGTTTTCATTTATGATGTGCTAAAATACAGGAAATAAATACATATTTGCCAGTAGAGGCTGCAAGAGCTCAGTTTTTAAAAAAAAAAAAAACCTTTCTGCACAAAGAAGCTGAAGGAGTTCTGCATGTCTACTAAATCACAAGGTTTTAGTTTCCATTAAAAATAAAATGTCAAGACTTGACAATGAATTGTCTTGAAAGTAAGTTATTCATTATTGGACAGGCCTTTGAGCAACCTGGTCTAGTAAAAGGTGTCCCTGCTCTTGGCAGGGGGGGTGGAAACATGATCATTAAGATCCCTTACACCCTCACCATACTATGATTCTATGATTATTTGCTTAAATATCGGTTGCTGTCACATGAGCAGAAATAACATCACTAAACCAGTGATGCCTACTCATATCACAGCGTGCTGTAACTACCATTTTCTTTAAATCAAAATACTCCTAAGGTCTATTTTTCCAACTCGGTGAAGGACAGTGTATTCCAAATATTGTCCTAAACCTAAGAATTCAAACCTATACCTAAACCTAAGAATTCAAACAGCATTAATGCTTTTATTACTGATGATTTAATAGTTTTTCACAGAATCAGAATAGTTAGGGTTGGAAAGCAAATTAAGATCATAAAGTTCCAACCCCCCTGCCATGGGCAGGGACACCTTGCACTAGACCGTATCACCCAAGGCTCTGTTCAACCTGGCCTTGAATCCTTGGATGGAGCATTTTCTTCACCAAAAGTTTCTTAACATATTGACATGATTGTACAATTGAGATCTCTATAGCTTCCTTCTTATGTTCTTTAGTTATGACTCTTTTTTTGGTATACATTATTAAAGAAATATTTGAAACGTAACTTTCTGTGTGCTTCTTATAGAAAGGATATGTGAAACTGAGTACTCCATGACTACATCAAAGCAGTAAACATTACGGAATTTCCCTGATACTGTTTGCAAGTAGAATCATATAATCTTGGAAGTTCAACTTTTAGTGTGAGACAGAATACTGTTAATTTTGCATTACAAAATACGTCTTCGTTGCTACAGAATGACCAACTTATTTGTTTCATTGTAAGCAAGATATACATTGATTTCTGTATTTTAAAATCACTTTTTGCTTGGTTAAAATCCACTACTAAAAACCCATTAAATCCATTAAAATCCCCCAAAGATATCCTGGATGAATTTTTTAATGCATTTAAACATTTCTGAAAATGTTTCAGAGTTAGATTATTTAAGTAATAATTATATTTCCAATTCAGGTGGCATTAGACATATTCTGCCATTTCACAAGGGTAATAAAAATTTTGGAACTATAATATTGTAGTCCTTTGGTACCTGGCTCTTAAAACTAGTCAGCCTGAGTGAGAAGTTGCTCTGTTATTTTGGATAGCAAACTCATTGCAAGATTTATGTAACATGGTAAGAGGCCTTAGTGGGAAGCAGTCAACAGCAGAATACCTTGGGTATCAGCAAGGACACTGCTTTTCAACCAGTTTCTAAATAACCCAGAATAAATTCATCACTGAAAGACGGCAGTTTGTCTCAGCCCATCAAATCCGGCTGAAAAATGAAACAATCCCAACAGTCTGGTTTACAATGAGCTTCAATAAGCTTTACAGATATCTGCAGTATCTGCTTTCACGTCTTCCTTGTAGCTGAGATAAAAGTAAGCAAAACTTTAATTCAGCCATGGTGTCATCAGCAGTATTTCAAGCATTAGAAGAAAATGTTGATGATAAGACAGGAAGAGGAAAAAAAATAAAAATAAAAATACACTGAACAAACATGTTCAGCGAACTGGGAGATCTTTCCAGACAAGCTCCTTTATAGGCATATAAACTTTACAGTAAAGCTTATAGATTTTTGTTAACTGTGGTGAAGCATAGCATTTTACCTCTTTGCACAACTGCAAGACTCTGCACAAGACTCTGGTATTTTCACTGCTGATTTATCCACAGACTTCCAATAAATAGATAGATACATACATACATAAGTAAGTTTTGTTTAGCTCCTCAGCCACTATCCTATCCTACAGCATTTTTGCTGGTTTGTTCTTCAGTGTCACAACAGCTTCCGAGGGTTTTTTATCCTTCCACTTTCCTAATGATTCACTCCCCAGAGTGCTTATAACTACTGAGTTAGTTCTGTTCTTGGATTTTAACACCATCTGCATGCCCTGGATAACTAATTAAATGAGATTTTCATATCCTTCTCTCTATTGCTGTCCATTTTTTACAAGGAATGCTTTTTGCCAATATACATTATCCACAACTCTTGACAGAAATTAATCTGAGTTTCTCACTGACTCTTCTGAAAGCACTGTTACAGCCAGATTCCATGTGACCCTTCCAGGTATGCCCAAGAGTGAGCAAACAGTAGTTTACTCCTTTGTATCCCAGCATAACTACATAGATAGTGGGCTTTCAGAAAGTGCAAGTGCTGCTCTGAATTGCTCTGCACTAGCACCGGGAGAGAGAGATTACAATTTCCAAAAGATTAAACTAGAGCAAAGAAGGGCTAAGGAAGCAACAAGAATTGAGCAGGGGACCTGCATTTTTTCCTTTAAAAACATTAGTGAAAGCTTTCCTGTAGTGTTCTACAGCAAAAATAGTCGAAGGACCTTTTTCTAGGGTATTCTGAATGTGTATTAAGCATGATGAGGCTGACAAACACTGCTAAGTTTTGAATGACTAGCTAGGGGATTGCTGCAGTTACAAACTCTTCTACAGCTGATTAAAACTCTGAATCACAGAGACATATAAATATACTGTCCTAAATTTAACATATTCCCAATTATAAGCATGTGATCATGGCCTTGTTTCCTGGCAACTGAAGAGATACAACTCTTTGATAAACACATACACATACATATGTATATATAGCTCTCCTGATCTGGTGAGGTGGGGGAAAAGTTTTCTGTGAAATAAATTGCTTTTTTCTTTTAGCTTATATTGGTAAATACATCATACAACTTTTTATCCCAGAATCTAATGCTCTGTGCTACTACACCAATTTTATGCAACAATATATTCAGTGCTGCAAAGATAAATGATCATACCCTTAAGTACACACTGCTCATCATCTCTCTGATAGTAATAATCCTTCTCAGTTCTCATCAGTTTTCCTGCTCAATTTATTTAGAAAACATCGTGGAAAAAAACAGGTTTTGGCATTTTTATAAGTGAAACACAATGGAGATTCTTGTTTAAAGCAATTAGAACATCTGAAAGTCATCTTGCAACAGAGATGGATCCTTCAAAATGGAAGCTGGTGAGACAGTGGTATTTACTTTTCATCTGCCTACTGTTTGATCTTCCTCAGTTTCCTTAATAACCCAAATTCACCTCTTTGGTTACAATAAGAATGCCATTCCAGAAGCTGGTGAGACTGACCACAGTTTGTGGAAAGATCCTCAAGTTGTATAAATTTGGATAGCTCTGGCCTTCAAGCTGTGAGGCCCAGTTCTGTGTCTTTGTAACTTCCCTTTGTGGGGTTTTGGGGTGGAGGGTTTGTTCTTTTTTTCCCCCCCAAGATTTGAATTTTACAAATCCTAAGTCTTGCACTCAATTATATTTTATAAATTTGGGAGAGTAGAACAGACAGACATTCTATAGCTGCTGAAAATTACCAACTTGGTCTAGTGAATAAGTGTCCCGTGGTAGGGGTTTGGAACTAGCTGACCTTTAAGGTCTCTTCCAACCCAAACCATTCTGTGAGTCTATGAATTTCAAACATGAGAAAGCAAAGCAGGCTGAATAGCTTATGGTAAGACTCCTGAAGTATCCAACATGATATCAAAAACCTAGCATCATCCCCATTATTTCCCCTTTCCTTCCTCTTTTTCATCTTTAAAAAGAAGCTACCATTTTAAAAATTATGTATGTTTTTGCTGATATACCTAATACACAAGAACATCAACATATTAAAAGAGGGGACTGCCTTAACATATGTTGCTTTTTCCTTTAATTGTATCTGTCCATGGGGCAGAGGAAAGCAGACAGAGCAGACACATAATTCAATCACTTCCAGATTTTAATGCAGCTGTATCTCAGTTTCAACATTCTACTGTCTTATTATTTGAAGATCTAAACTCTTTTGGTCTCTTCCTTAATTTTAGTGTCCATTGTTTTTTGAATTTATTTTACTATATGCTAACAAAAATCAAAGGATTCATGGTAAAGCACTAAGTGTCCTGCAAACATTACAACAAATAAATAGAACAAAATACCTTCATGATTTTGAAGAAATTCAGGCACAATCAAACTCTTTATAACTTGTAATTTGCATGGCTGTATTTCATGCGAATCAGTGCTAATGACATGGGGAATTTGTTTTGAAACTGAACTTGTAACTTACTTTGATGTCTCAACAGAAACGGCACGGAATGTTTGGGTAAAATAGCTTATGTCAGAACTGAAAGTACAGTCAAGAGTGTTCCAGTCCTGTGCTTAGCATAAAATGATTACAGACTAAAAATTATCTTCCCTTGAATACTCTCATGCCTACCCACATCAACATAGCAGGTCAGGGTATTACCTAATTCATATGAGATGTCCCTGGATAATGCAATGCCTTATTTTCCCTGCCCGCACCTATTTGCAGGCTATTTCATCACTAGCGTGTTCAAGGATCCCAGCTCCTAGAACTACCAACAGCCAACAGCCAAAACCCGTTTATGTGACAGAGCTGCACCGTCAGTAAAAGTTAAAGCTGCTTTAACAGTCTATAGAAAATAGTATTCAGTTCTGAATTGTACTGATGTCTCAGAAGAGCATCAAGTTACATACTGTAAGTACTCACACCAAGTCTGCCAGTAAAACTAATTATAAATTCAAGAACAAATCCACAGACAATTACTTAGTTGAATTTATACAGAGTCTTTGAAGGAGCCTATACATTTCTGTTTGGTTGGTCAGTAACTACATACAACTCCAATGTGAAGCTAACACTTTTCATTATTAAAAACATTTCTGTTTTTAACAGAATGTTTTACTCCATCTAATGTTTAAAAGACCAATAGTTCTTTGCAATGAGCTGAATTTTTGCCGTAAGTCATCTCTAAAAATGTCTTTCATGACAAGTGAAAGTGGGCTGGTGAAAAACTCTTGCTTTCAAAAGACCTTAGAAGAACCCATCTCAGACCCTGGCCTATTTCTGTTGCAGCACTTTAGGTCAGGTGATCTCAGTCCTAGTGTTGTAGTCAGGATAATGCAAGCTGCTATGCCAAAGTAAATGCTGTACTAGTTTCAGTTAAATTCTTTCAGATTCATATAAATGCAAGTGGAACAGAACTGAGAGTAAGCATATTAAATTAATGATGTGACATGGTCAAGATGCAGCAGTCTATACAACAACACTTTTAGAAACTATGAGGACTTACTATGCACACGTCAGATCATGGATTATCACAACTGGCTTCTATGAGCATTCTTTTGAACTACAAGAATTAGCCCATCCACCACTGAAGTACTCTTGCAGATTAAGATTAATGTATCATGAATCATCAAGGTTTAATGTGCATGACACAGTTTCATTTCACACATGTTCTGCATGGGTTGATTGCCATGTACACCAACATCAAACAGATGTTAATTTTTTAGTTTTTATGCTCCCAAAAGTATACTTTAATTACCTAGGAGGCTTGGCAAAGAAAAAGAGGGAGGCATTTTGAAATAGATTTAATAGAAAATCTAAAATAAAAATCCATTATAAAAATAATTTTTGGAATTATTTTCAACAGCATATATTTTAATATGAAAAGTATATATGATATGAAAAAGAACTGCAGACTGCTCTTATTAAATGGCACAGTCCTTTTGGCAAACAAGAACAGAATTCTTCATTATTTTTCTAATAAAACCCAGGATTTTAAAAGCTCTGCCAATTAAACATGAGCTCTGTGATATAAAATGTTTCTGCAAGTCACCTGCAAGGCATTTGTATGCTCACACTATATCTAAATTTTAAAATTCAGGTAATTTGCAAATGTGTAAAACACCACTATAGAAATTCTCACATCAAGTCTCCTTCTGTGGATCACCTAAATTAAAAAGTCCTTAAATATAAAATATTTTATGTTTTCCCTGTGCAGAGTCCAGAAATGGAAATAAAAAGATATCCTAGGTTAAGATTAATGCATATGAGAAAGTGGTTTCCAGCCAGCGCCAGCTCCCACTTTTTGCTGTGTCAGCTGTAAACCAAGATTCTCCAGAACCAGAACAGCAGCAGAGCCACAGGTCAGGATGGAAGATGGTTGGCTAAAACCTGTGAGTTTTAACTAATTCCTGATTTGATCAGAGTTGTTAGAGCAGGTCTCTAGCTTTGGGCCTGATCTTACTGAAATCAACAGGAATAGAAATGGCTCCCAAGGATTTTGCACTAAAATCAGTTTTAGCAAGTTAAACAGTCTCCAGGTTGAAAATGACAATTACCAAACTGTTACAGATAATAACAGTGTTCTTTCTATTTGATACATGAACATTTACATTTGTTAGCATCAATAGCAGATAAACAATAATAGTAGATAAAATATTATCAAACCCAAGATATTCTGCCCCTCCCCATACCACAGAGACCTTTTTGCACAGTAATTCTATGATTCTAATTCTTCCAACACCAAAAAATTGCTTAAATTTCTTGCTTACACATCTATATGAGCCAGCATACAGCTTTGAAATGAAAATGTGAACTGACATTTTGAGAAATAACTGACAGTCATGGTACAAGAGTGCAGTGACCTCTACCCTCTAATATTCCCTTGTTTCTTTTGGTGTTTTGTTTTTTTTCCAAATGCCCAAATACATGCAAGGTACCCAGAAAGAAAATGTTATTTACCAGCAAAACCCTAATTCCAATGAAGTAAAAAATACAACATTTCCATTGAATTTACTGGAATAAGGAATTAATCTAAAATGTGGATTGTGCACACACCACACAAAACACTTGTGCAGATTTCTGAAAACATACGTTCATCGCATTGCAGGGAATCAAGCCTGCATTCCTTGTTCAACCAGAATTCCCTGACTGGAATAACAGCTTTAGATGTTATTTTTGTTCTCATTCTGTTTTACTATGTTAAATCACCAGATTTTTGTGCTCCTTTTCTCCTTAAGATAAATGTGTGAAAATGCTTCCTTTCCTCCTTTCTGTTCATAGATGCTATTTTCTTCAAACTTCACATGATTCAGCTGGGTGAATATAAAGTTATAAATAATTTTTTGAGATACATACCAGTTGTTTGGGGAAAAAAAAAAAAAAAAAGCCCTGAAGGAATATCACTGCATAAAATCTGAACATTAAAGCTTATTTTTTTTAATCAATCTTTGTTTTTATTACCTCCTAATCCAGGTCTGAGACGATTATCATAACCATCCAGAAGTCTGTCTAGAATTCTTGTAAAGATGGTGATGTTATTCTTAGCTTCATCTTCCAGGGAGTCAGCCAGCACTGATCTAAATGGACATTTTACATTTTAGAAAGTGCTATGTAAGTTTTAATGTACACTCAACATGCAATTTTTGCAGGCTGGCCCTCAATACTTAACTTTCTGCCCTCTAACAGGAATGGTGTAGTTACAAGTATACGAATACACAATTTGTACATAACAAGTTCAGAAACATAAAAGTAGATGATATACTACTTAAAATTTCCAGGAAGTCATTCTCCAGTAGCCTCTACATCTAGTCAACATTGCACTACCATGGGTGTTACTTCAAGCTCCACTAACACATTTGGTTGTGTAGGCACAAAAGTCTAAAAGAGCTTCCCAGGCCTCAGCGGCATGTCACTCCTGGACAGATAACCTGGGTTCCCACACACAAAACTGTCTCCTTCCAGCTCTATCCTAGCTGTCCTCACCTAAGCATATTCTATCTCTGGATAAATCCTGTGGATATGCTTCCACCCAATGGTCATATAACGTACATGACTAGAAGAACATGAGGGAAAACTCCAGTAATCATGCTCAGGGAGTCCTCTGATGTCAGTGTTTGGTGGGTGGGAACAATGATGCTGACTAGCAAGCTGCAGGACAGCTGTGGGTTGATTTCATGTTACTAAAATGACATTTTGTTATAAAAGCAGTATCTGACGTTCCACTAGATGCAGACAGACCTTGTAAAAGTTGGATAGAAAAAAATTAAATGAAGCATCAGGAACAATCTATAGATCATCAATTGTTTGTAACTTCCCTGATGAAGAACAAGATGTTACAGCCTTCATGGGTCATATATCTATAGAAAACACTAGGGGCTGGAGCATGAATCTGCTGCCCTGCTGGCTGTGGTGCTGATCTGGAGACCCAGACCAAAGCTGTTGTCTGCTAGGGAAACACTCCCATGCAGAAAGATATACACAAGTAAATGTTACCGTGACAACAATTTTAAGCACCATGCATGTGAAATGCATGAGCTCATCAATCCTACCTGCTTAATTGTAGAATATTAGTATCCAGAAGTAAAGCATCATGTGCTACACTCGTCATCATCTAAACCTTTTCTAGCCATCTATATTTTTTAACCTGAACTACTGATCAAGGCATCCTGAATGCCATAAAACCAAGAATGTTTCCTTCCTCCTCCAAACCAAAAGTAGGCTTGGGTGGCATTTTCCCTAAAGCAAGCTATAAAAAGATGAAAGGCAGGGCTTTATGTTGGTCCCCAATTCAACAGCATGGAGGAAGTATTTAAATGTAAATCATTGCAGTCTGTGTTTTCTGTCACAGAACTGACCAAGATCTTATAACTTACGAAGCCCATTCCAAAATGTCATGTGGGATTTCACTGATGTGTGAGTTTTTTTCTTAAATTACCAGTGGGTCATTTTTTATTTTTTTTTAATTATTTTCTGGACTGTCTCCATCATGTTTTAAGCTTCTTTTGAGTTAAAAGAACTGTTGTATCTCAGAGATACCACTAAAAAATCAGATCATACAATATCAAATTAGGGTCGAATCCTGCAAACTTTACTCAGGCATGAACTCCTTAATTACGCATGTAGTCTCTTTGACGTCAGTGAGATTACTCACTTGAGTAGGGTTTGCAGGATCTGGCCCACTGTGACTCAACTAATACTGCACCAGAGTTAGGCATGAAGTGAAATAGGAAACATAGTTTCAGGAACGTTTTGTTAGCTAGGAAATACACAAAAATAAATGCAGATTTTTTAAATCATAGGAAACTTGCATTATTTAACTTACAACACTCACCAGTGCAGGACAAGACCTACCGCAGTCAGAACCAAAGCAAGTGAACCCAAGTTACAAACTACAACTAATCGCACATTTAGGGACTGTAAGCAACACCAAACTATTAGGTGATTAAAATTACTTTCTCTAATGTGGTCGCTTTAGAAATGGAGAACTTAAAACAACATAAGAAAAGCTGATTAACAAATGAGGCTATTGTTTTATTGTATGCGATTGTGAAGTTGTATGCTATCTCCACCTAGAGGTTTAAAGCTTAAGTATCATTTTGAATTCGGTTATGTTGATCCAGAAAAAAAAGCAAAACCAAAAAGAATGCCATGCCTGTAATAAAAACCATGCGAGCATTAATTTAGAGACTGTGATTTGCTATATTGACTAATCTATGTCTCCATCTTAACTCCTCTGTATGGTACACAATCACAGTGGTACAATAACTTCATTAAATCTTTAAGATTCAATAAGGCATTTAAAGGAATTGTTTTTTAATGGTGAAATAAAACATCTTTTCACAAACTGTTTAAGGACAAGCAATTAGGCTTATACGGTCCCTAGACTACCTTCTAACGCATTTAGTCCGGAAACTATGTAAGACTGCATTCAAAGAGCCAAGAAAGATTTTTTTATGATATTACTATACACCATACTTTCATAACCTCTCACACAGGCTTACCTTTAGCAGACTGTAACATACATGTTTGTATGGAACAAGAAAACTAAACATCCTCTCACCTTGTTGGTAGCCACACCAATAAAACGAGAAGAACCAACTGCATCTCGGAGAGCACCAGCTTCCTCTTCATCGCTGCTCCTGCAAAACCTAACCGTACAAGAAAAACACAAACCCACTCTCAGCTACAGTCAGTCTCCGCCACGCAGTGCTTTCAACTTAACCCGAGGAAAAATATGTCACTTCGGTGGAGAGAGGAAACCTACTGGGTTTCTGCAGCACTTCTCACTACTAGCAACTTATTGTATCTCCATCTTTCCCAACGATCTTGCTCTGTGCAAAGAGGCAACGTATGATCAAAAGTGGCATGTGAGCAGACGCATCAGATGCTTTCCTTTTCCGTAAGCCCCAAGACAAAAAGGAATAAAAAAAAAAAAAAAAAAAAAAAAAAAAAACAACAAAAAAACCCGCATGTACAAAAGGGCCGGGGTTTAACCATTCCTCGCCTCACAACGGCACTCCGCAGCCGGGGGGCGGCGGGGGGGAGTCACGCCATTCGCGGGGGCTCGGTGCGGAGATCGCGGTCGAGCCGCCCCCAGCCGCCGCCGCCGCCGGCCGCCCAGCACGTTTGACAGCTGCTCGGCAGTACACCGGCGGGGGGGAACAGCCCCGCAGGGCGACAAGTTGCGGTCGGCAGCAGAGCTCTCCTAGGGGCAGGGCGGGGACCCCCGGGGATCGTACCTGGAGCCGGCGTGCGGCCGGGGTAGGGAGGGGGGAACGGGGCGGAGGGTGCCAACAGCGAGCGGGGCAGGAGGCGGCGGGCGGCGGCGCAGCGCGGCCACGACCGAGCGGATCCCGAAAGGCGGGCGCGCGCGTGCCGGTGCGCGGAGGCGGGCGGGGAAGGGGGGGGGGGGTGGTTGCGCGTACCGGCACGCGCGGGCGGCGGCTGCGCGGGCGCGGAGTTGCCCCGGGGGGCGCGGCGCGACGGAGGGGTGCGGGTGCGCCCCAGGGCGTGCGGGGCAGGGAAGATGCAAGTCACCCTGGCGAGCGGCGGCTCAGCCGCGGGCCTGCAGCCTGCCCGACAACTCCGCCTGTGCGCGAGCGATAAACCGGGTGATCCCCAGGACCACACACCACCTTCCCTGTGGCCCTTCCCGACCCTTTAAGCACCTCTTGTTAAGCGCGGGTGTGACAGGGCACAACCCCAACAACGGCCTCGCGCCCTTTCCGGTCTGCTGGGGGGGAACGAACAACTTGCAGACCGCGGCTCCCGCCCCCGTGGCCCTCGGAGGCTGCCTCATTAATATTCCCCGCTTGCCCACTGGCACAGTCTAATTGAAATGCGGAGAGAAGTCTGTCATTTAAAGTGAGCTCAGGATGTAGGCAGCCAAGAAAACAAGCCTCTCTTGTTCCGCTCAGATGGCACCACTTTCGGCTGTGTTGCCTTCTAAAGCACGCTGCCCTGCTTTCTTACACGCAGCCCTTCTCTGGTAGGAACTGGACCCCTGCTAGGATTCATCCACATTGATTTTAGCTTTTCCAGCAGTAGATCAGGACAGGTTTGACAACTACAGATGAGGGATTATATTTAGTGTACCCCCATTTCACACTGTTAACTTGGAAATAATTAAATAACACCTGCAATAACACAATAACATTGCAGCTTTTTATTATTTTTTTTTAAACGAATCCCCATCTATCTTTTTTTCAATTTATGAACTGCTAAAAATACAGCTCAGTTATTCTCTTAGCATCACTGGCCTACCTGCTTACTGTGTTTTGACTGAAGCTGTTTTGCTGAAGTTTGCTTCTGAATCATTACCAGTTCCAAAATGAACCTGTGAAGTTGCATGTGCAGACATGGTGGGGGAAAAAAAAAAAAAAAAAAAAAATTACATAGAATTCTTCAGTTGAATGCAGAATCAACTCCAAAAAAATGGGGGATTCTTCTCCCCACTCTTTCTCCTGTTCCTCCTTTGTTTCCTGTGGTGCTTGCACCTGGAGGTCCTGTCGTTTTTCTTCTCCTTCAGTGTAGTAACAACTCCACAACAGAGCAATGAGAGACAACAGAAGGAAGAAAAGTGCTTGGGCTGTCAAGATAATTTGCTACTTCCAACTTTGAGATATTTCATAACTTACAGTAAGACTGGAAATAGAGAGAGAGAGCAAGCTGGGTTTTGGGGGGTTTTAAATAACCAGTAAAATGACAGTCCAGACTGTGGGAAATGACAAAGACAAGGGCTCAAGTGCAAAAATCAAAATCAAAAGAACACACATTCAGCAGTCATCTAACCCTGACTGTGTTTGAGGTAGGAGGCTCTCATCTTTCCTGTCCACGTGTGAAAATGCGCTCTGCTCACAGACCTCCGTTGTGTGATCTGTGGTCAACCTAAAGGCTTCTTTGGATTTGCCCCATGTATTAGGAATTAACAATTGACACTAAAGGCAGAATCAACCCTCAACAGTAAACTATTTGTCCTAAGAAAGGGTGACTTCACAAATATAAGTATGCAGAAAGAAAAAAATCAGTTAAAGTGAAGAGCCTTTGTGATTTATTCTTATGTGAAATATATTGCATAATAGAAGCAGAATAACTTTTTCCACAGGCATTCATAGCATTCCTTCCCAAATGACACTTCAAGTAACCATAATACTGAAACTAGAATCTAATCTTTGTATGTGAGATGAATCAAAAAATAGAACAACATATTTGTTAAGGAAAGCAGTCACAGTGGCTCCTTGTTGCTGTGATAACATATTGTCATTCTTCAAAAGGCACATGGGGTAGATATGTATTTATGAGCTTGTGCTCAAAGACTTCCCCCACAAAAATGTGCTGCGTTTGAGTCTCTAATCACAAATATTGCCTGTGATGTTCTTTGAGATTTACCATAGCTTCATGCCTTGAAGTCACACTTTAGATAAACCACATACCTTGAAACTATCAGAAACTTGAATATAACCCCTCATTCCCATTTCAGGCAAGTTGCACAGCCCTGTGAGGTATCTTGAATCGCCGGGAAGCTGAGTGCAGGGACAGACTACTATGACAGGGTGTGAGAGATCACAAGCAATATAATTACTGCCAGAGTGCAGGTTCTTTATGCTAGTCGCACAGACTTAAAGCCCATGCTGCCAACGAGCTGGAAGGCATTTGAGAAGAAAAGTGTATTGCTTGGGTTTTACTGTTTTGCTTCGTTTGTGAGCGTGCATGCATGGCTCACAAACACTAGATGTGTTAGCTCTTATTGGTTAGAAACTTGAGCCCCCTCCAGTGCACAGTCAAAAGGGAACTCTCCCTTCCTTCTGTGTTATTATCTGTGGAGTGATATTGAATGATTTAAGTCATTATTGAATTAATTTCAGTTAGTTCTGAGTCATAGACAATGTCCAACATGTCACCGGGGTTTGTGATAGAGTCCGGGGATGCAAGTGCCCTGGAAGTAGAGAGTCATGCCATTGACTTGAATAGGACTTGAAATAATCCATTGGAAGGCAGCAGTAACAAATTGTTACTTTCAAAGTACAAACAAAATATTTTACTTAAAAGGTTTTATTTCTTTTCTGCTGTATTTACTGAAATATATAAATAGAATTAAATCACTATTTTGATATTAAAAAATAGCTTTTTAAAAAAGGACCTAAAAATCCTATTATTCCACTTTGCCAAGGATCTCAAACTCTGCACATGCTAATAAATGACGTTTCACAATACTTCTGTGAGATTGGAATTACTACCTCTGTGAGGACAAATTGAATAGCAGGGCAAGTATGTGACATTTTGTAAGCACTTCTTCCAGTTTAGAAGTAGTAGAATCACAGGAGAGGTGAACATAATCAGGTAGTGCTGAGCAGAGCTTAACACAGTATGCTGATCTGGGGTATGTTCTGCAGTATACCAGTTCCAGACAGAAATTTTGGCATATTGAGGTAATCATCATATAGTTTGTGCTGCTTTAGAATAATCCTTACCCTTATATCTAGGCCAGCAACACTCTTAGCTGTAAGGGTAAAAACAATTATCACTGGAGTTAAGTGAAGCGATGCATATATGTGAAAACTGAAGTGATATATACAGTTTTTATATGTGATATAGCAGTGGATTTTTTTTTAAGTGCATTAAAAAAAAATTTCATCTCTAAAAAGGCACAAACTGCATCTCAATCAATATGATATTAATTATTGGAAAGACTATTTATCTTTTTAAAATTTCTATTGATATTAAGTAATTAACCATCCACATGCAAGTGTTTGAGATATGTAGCCAAGATACAATGTCTATGTAATTTTAAACATAGATGTCAATGTAATTTTAAACATGTACACTATTTTATTTAGGTGAATAATGACAAAATAAAAAGTCAAAGGGGGAAATTAGTTTTTGACTGAGTCAGTCCCTAGACTATTTCATCATGTAACTAACACAAATCCTAATCTGAGCAAAAAGAAGGGAAGAGCTGGCTCCATTCAGGAGCAGCTCCACATTATTCCCCATGGAAAGGTAATGAAAATATGATTTCTGTAAGGAAAGAAGACTCAGATCTCCACAATACCTCTAGTCACTAACTTTCTGCAAGATTGCACCCCAAATTCCAGAGGGACTTGGAACTCAATGATCTTTAAGGTCTCTTCCAACCCAAACCATTCTGTGATTCCATGAAATCCCCCCGAGAGATTAAATTATTTTGAAATGTGCTGTTCAACAGTAGGTGCTAGTATAATAAACAAGAAAGCAAGAACAATCTTATAGCCTTATGCAGTACCCACTGTTTAAGTGCCTGAGAACATTTATCTTTAGGGTTTTCCATCTAAGTGTAACACTCCTGGGTTGGGAAGATTTGCTGTGCTTGCTCAGAAGTTCTAATTATCATACAGACTTCCTAATGGAAGAGCAGAAGTAAATGGCTAGTGCCAGCTTTAATTCAACACTGTTTAATTGACTGTAAGTTACTTTCGAAAGTGCGCTGGGAAGTTCAGCAGAACAGGAAATTGAAATGAGCTTTCCCATCCTACATATTATACTTCTTCCAAATTTGAATCTTAAAAACCACATGAGGATTTTTCATTCTCCAAATACACCTACAGGAAGAATGAGCAGAGAATCTTTGCTAAATATCATTAATGGAGAGACTTGCATCATCCTTTTAGAGTATCTCTTTCTTGACAGCACAAACATAGGGCAAGTGGTAAAGGGCAATGCAACATACACACCAGCTGGGACGAGAAAGCTCAGATACATAGAAATGGTTCATAACTCATGGTTTTAGTAAGAGGAAGATCTAAGTTTTTAAAAGCAACTGTTTTCATCAGCTGCAAATTCCTGTTTTCTTTTTACATCTGTGGGGAGCACACATATCACAGCAGGCTGAAAGTAGGTTTATAGCAAAGCAAGACTTTTGCTCTGGGTAGACAAGACAGAATTCAGAAAATGCAAATATATGTTAAGTAATTTCATATGTATCTTTACATTTGTGTTACTTGTCCAAATACAGTCTATTTTATCTTTCAGCTGTTCACTCAAATACTCCTTGGACTCAGGATATGTTTTTCATGTAAAGCATCACATATCTGTGATGTTTCATGTTCCAGTTGTCCAGCTTGGGGCAAGTAGGGCTTGTTTATTAGAGGGCTAGAAATATACAGCATTTCTAACAAAAAAATAAAGTTACAATACAGAACTACTGTGAGATTCATTTTGTTTGAATATATTTTGAAGTTCAAAAGCAAATCTTCTTCTATTGCTACAGTGAAATTGATGTTCAGAGAAAATTTTACAGATGTAGGGCCAGTTGTGATCAACCTTTCTTTCCAGAAATACATAGGAGAAACACTGGACTTCTGCCACCTTGTGTTGCCCACAAAATCGCCATATGCCGACTTTTGAATCTGGAAATACCAGGAATCACTTATCAGTGGCTGTCTTTGCTTCTGCAAAGGCCTCATCTCCCCTCTTCACTAACTAATATTGGCCATCCTAAATGATGTTCAACACACATGAATCTATCAATGACCATGGATTTGCCTAAGCTTCAAGGCCTCTGATGACTTCTGAAGGTGTTCCTGCACATCTTTTCTCCCACCACGATGCAGCCTGTAGGCAGATGATGCAAGTAAGAAGTGATATTTTTCTGTCTAAACTATTTAATTAGTTAAATTCTGCTTCTGGAGATTCAATAGCATGAAAGATTAGTAAAAATAAGCAGAAAGCTCAAGTCATGGCAAACAAAGGGATTAACAAGGGATGAGTTTTCCAGACAAGCTGGTTTAAAAGGTACTGTCGTTTGTGACACTGTCTTTTTGTCACTCTAGAATAAAAAGCACAATACAGACATCCAGGTTGCCTGAAAACTGCTGAAATTGACAGTTCTGGCAGTGACCAGTTTTGAGCAGAAAAAAAAAAATGGGTTGTTTTTGTGGGTTGTGTTTTTTTGTTATTATTATTCCTGCTAACAGGACAATGAAACTTTGAAATTTTAAACATGGATGCTTTTCTGAAATCTTGATAATAGATGTCAGCCTTTGCCCTAATTTCAGCTGCTTAAAAGAATGGCCAAAATTAATTTCGGAGTCTGTTCAATAACTGCTCCTACTCAGGAAAGCTTTTGCTGCTGATCCAAGATTACCTTATCTTGGGTGGCAAAAAATCTGTGTTTTAAAAATGATTCTGCCTCCCAGGACTTCAAAGAGTTTTCTCCTGTCTGTGACTAATGTTAGCTAAAACACATGCGAATGTGTTCTTCTGTCACTAACAACAAATAATCCAAAGACAGCTCTAACATGAAATGTCTTGCCTAGATTCAACAAGAACAACAAAAAAAAACACATTGCTCCGTACTGAGTCAACACAAATGTACCTTCTTTGTCTGTGGAGTCTAGATAGTAAAATTTAGGACAAGTGTTGTGCGACGTTCCATGTTTGTTAGAAAAAAACATAAACCACATAATTGCTTATGAATGTAGCTGTAGCCTGTGACAGTTTGCTCATATTTTGGAAAAATATTGAGCTATTTATAAACATATCTGGGTTAAGTAATTGCATTATACTATTTTTATACATTGGAGAGAAGAATTTAGCTTTTCTGCACACTGCAGAAGACATATCATGCAGGATGATAATTGAATCATAGTAAAGACATTTGCATAAACAACCTGCTAGATTTCAGTACCTGCTCCATGTGTTGCTGTTTTATAAATTGCCCCTTGCTGCAGCAACAGATAGAGAGATCAGGAGACTCTCTAGCTGGGCAGATGAGTACCACCCCAGCTCCTGAGGAGCTGGTTAGATGGATTCACAGCCAGCCCTGCTGGAGGAGGCTGAAGTACCCAAGGATGCACAAATACAAAACACACCTAGCAGACTCCTGAGCTGTCAGTATGAATCCTTTTCCCACATTTTCATGCTTCAGTGCAAGAGATCTTTACACGAGTGAACGTTCTTTATTTCATCTCTACTCACCTCCATACATGCAGATGCCAAGCACAGCCCAAGACCTGACAAAAATCATCCAGCCTTCTGCAGCTGTCAGTCCAGCCACATTATATTGCTTTGAGAATGCTCTGGGCTACAATAAGTAAATAACCAGATAAATGGATAACACTTGGTGTAAACAGGCCTGATTTGCCTTCCTCTCCTTTCAAGCAATGAATCACCAGTGAAATAGAAGTGACTCACTAAGGGAATCGAAAGCACACTTTCCTATGTGAGTCTGCAGTGGCTGTCCATGCTCTGAAGGGGGAGGAAACTAGGCTGCATTTTAATATTGGCTCTCACAACACTGGATCAAAACTGTCTTTAAGTGCAAAGGGATTTTTAAGGAAAAGCAAAGCTGCTCTCATACCTCACTAACAGTGGGAACCTGTAAATAACTGCACATGGCAGATAGTTTGTGTCAACACAGTATTGTACTAGTGAGCATCTGACTAACAACTGCGCAAAATGCGAGAGCAGCTGAGCAGTTGCTAGCAAATATTATGCTATCATCTACAAAGCAAGCATTGTGTTACCCAAAAGCTCTGGATAGAGCTGCTCCCATCTGCCACACAAGAAGAGGTGCCCAGGGCAAGAGTTTGTCAACATCACCAAGATTATTTGAGAACTTATTATGTCCTTTCTAACTGACACTGTGGTACCTGATTTTGTGCTTTGATCTCTTGCTGATGGTCCCTGTTGTCTAAGAACATGGATGAGTCCTCACAGCACTGTCTGGCTTCAGAGGCTTGAATATTCTGTAGTATTGCAAGTCCCTGGATTGTTTTTTTTTTTCACCTGGAAAGCACTGAGGGATGCTGTGAGCGGCACAGAGGCAGCTCCTTCCCCATCCTTCTTAGGGAATGCCGTGCCACATCTGATGAAGGAAGCTTTTAGCTAACCCCAAATTGCTGCTGTATTGAAAAGCATGTATGAGCACAGCCAGGAGTCACAAACACGCCTGTTAGCCAGGGCGGGATCCTCCCCAGTGCTGACTCTCCCTGAAAACCTGAATCTGTTCTCACAAACACCAGAGGCAGAGGGGCATTAATCTGGGATGCAAGAGACTGGAGACACACACACAAAAAAAGTCCTTTTTTAAATCTAGCTTGCCAAGCCACATATCTCCAACTTGAACTCCACACTCTTCACAGAATTCCCACTTCTCTTTTTTACTTCCCACGTACTACAGACAACAGTTCATTAGGAACCTCATATTGTCATATCCTTGACTATTTGTGGGGGTTTTGAATTATGTATTTGCTCAGCAGGATTACTTCCACAGAGAAGTATAGATGGCTGTTATGATTCCAAACCACAGTTCCTCTTCAAGGAAAAAATTGTAGCTGAATTGAGCCTTATTTAGGTTTTGAAATTTTAAAGGACTAACAAGGGGCTCTGTTTGCATAAGCACCTTTCTATTGCTCTGCCTAAAGACTACATTATAATAAGTAGTCAACTAAGAGATCACCCTACCAATAAACACTGACAGCCTATGTGCAAAAATTGAATAAAATATGCAAAGTAGTCTTCATGCACTGTCTATGCAACATTAGAGATGTACCTGCAGCCCAATTTGGCAGACTTGTAGCTTTCACACATTTTCACTTGAGTATTTTGGATGGCAGAGAACAGCTTTCTTCCCTGGCTTTATGTTGCTTAATCAAGCCCTCACAAGTACATTAAGGAGATAGGGGATATTTAATGCATTTTTTCGGCAGCAGTCTATCTTTAATTCAGGTGTAAACACGGTGTTACCTCAAATTCATTCTTATCCTGTGTAAAACCCAAACAAACTAACAATCCCACTGTCATGGTTTAAAACCAGGCAGAGGGCTCGTTCACTCACTCTCCCCCTTCTTTTCCTCCCCCTACTCCCAGAGGGACAGAGAGGAGAATCGAAAAGAATGCAACTCCCACAGGTTGAGATAAGAACAGTTTAGTAACTAAGGTATAACACAAATCACTACTGCTACCACCAATGATAATAATGATAAAGGAAATAACAAGGGAAGAGAATACATCATCTCAGCACCAGCCGACTGATAACTCGCCCCCCCCCCCCCCCAGCCCGACCAAGCACCGACCGATACCTCCTCCAACCCTGCCATCTCCCAGCCCTTCCGGCTAACTCCCAGTTGCATCCTGGGCATGACGTGCTGTGGTATGGAATACCTCTTTGGTCAGTTTGGGTCAGGTGTCCTGTCTCTGCTTCCTGCTGGCTTCCCCTCCTCCCTGGCAGAGCATGAGGCTCACAAAGTCCTTGGCCAAAACAAAACATCCTTGTTATCAGCTCTGTTCCCGAGCTGAAAGTCAAAACACAGCACTGCACCAGCTACCAAGAAGGAGAAAAATGACTGCTACTGCTGAACCCAGGACACCCACAAAACAAACAAATAAAAAATATCCCAAACAAAATCAAATGGATTCAGCTATCCAAAGAGACCATAAACATCTTTTTTCTTCAAATATATCTCTCTTTCCCAACTGTCATACTTCTTTAAGGTGATTTTCTTCTCAGTTTGCTACATTTTCTACCAGCCTGTTCTATCTTAAGAAAAAAATTAGTCTTCAAGTTGCTCCTCTGTTACATCATAAATACTTTGGAAAAATGAGTATTTCAAAGTTAAATATTATTCAACACTTTGAATTTATTTTTGTGTACATTATTTTAAATGGAAAATGAGTCTGTGGTGTTCGATCACTTAAAAGAAACAGAAAAAATATACTTGCACTGAAGAATTTTGTACTTCATTAATAGACCAACAGTGTTGAAAACGTCTCAAAAGGTGTGAATAGTCCTGTAAAGCGATGTAACTCTCCTTAAAAGACACAAAATGGTTTTATTTGGCTGAAGATAAAAGAGTAAATGTAAATGGATCCTGGATACTATTGTAGCACATTATTTAAACAAACTCTGCTTGTTTGCAATTTTCATTAGTTTTTATATGCATTGTACTTCAACTCTCTCACAAATGCACTTTGTAAAATGTTAATCACATGCGTCCAATTGCACATTGTGACTATGTCTCCCCAAATTCTTATGTATCACCACACACCAGTCATCTGGCAATCCAAGCTGTAGTGTTAAAATCCCAGCCAATGCTCTTAACTTTCATAGGGCCCATAATTCTTTCCAAGACTTCACTTCAGAGTCTGATTTGAAGGTTATTCCTTTGGATATATTTCTCACAAGAATGGCAAGGACCAGCACATTATTCTACCCAAATACCTGTACCATACTTGAATGAAGTTATACTTGAATGACAGCATTCTTATGCTGCAGTTGTTTGAGAGAAAAAAATGCGAAGAAGCTTTGAAGCAGCTCAGATTCTGTTAATGGTGTAGAATCTAGTGGTATGAAGAAAAAAATTGCTCAATACAATTGGCACTTTTGAGATGGGAGGGTGGACACGTAGTAGGAGTAACTTCAGCTAACAATGGCTTTAGTGCTATTACTTCAGGCTTGTATGCAGATTACTATATACTGGCTGTATCAAGATGAGTCCACCTGAAAACTTTATGATGGCTATACAGTTTTTATAAAACATGTTGCAAAACCCCAGCATTTTCTCTGTGCTCCATAATCTCTCTCCTATACCTGTTACCAGATGGATTGTGTAGAGGAAATTCAGTACATCATCAATTTAAAAAAAAAAAAAAGAAGTATTTTCTGCATGTATTGGTTTTGGAATAATCCTGAAGTATTATAAGATCATGGAAGAACTATTAGCATAGTATATTTATACAAGGACAGTGAATATTTAATCAGTACTTAATGGTGATATAATAATAGGTTTCCCCATAGAGAATGACAATATGATTTTCAACTTCCTGAATTAGTAATCTTGCAGAATACTGAAGACCATTATTTCACTTCACTCACATGCAGAAAGAAGAAATCTTTTCCTGTGCAAGTAAGGAAACCTCTAAAACAAATCAAAGATGTGGGCAGATAGTATAGAGAACTAATTAACTCAAGGCGAGCAACCCAGGAAAATTAATGTTGAATTGGGGTAGTTCAAAGACTTCAGGGTTAACAGTTTAAAATGCAGCATATTATGGCCTTGAGTAGTTAAGACCTCGTGAATCACTATGTTCTTTTCAGAAGGCATGAAACATCAAAGGCAAGAGAAATAGGAATAAATTTGTGTGTACAAAGTGATAGGAAAGAGAAAAGAAGAGCTCTTGTATTTGTAGAAGGGCAAGATTCCTTAAGCTTCTCAAAGTCTACTCAGGAGATAGTGACCACTACTACTGCACTACAAACAGGCGCTTGGATGCAGTGAGATCACTGAATAAACAATGCAGGAGTCCAGGCATGTGAGTTCCCCTTAGGAGGTGTGGCTGGTGGCTGCTCCACTATGGCAGGGTCTTCATTGTACAGTGTGTCCCACATCTGTAAGTATCTCCTTTTATAGTGTTGCTAAATTTGGTGTTCATTAATCAGAAACAGAGAAGAAAGGTGGTTCTGAATCAGTAATGTAAAGCGGCACCATAAAGTAAATGTGATCCTAGGACACACCAGGATTTTTTTTTCAGGAGAAATGAAGTTTGAGTATAGGATTCTTGTTTGACCCTGTCAGAAATATTATGGATCAGTTTTTAAACTGGTGTTTCAGAAGAAGAAATTGAAACTTGAAATGTGTGTTCAAAAGGGCCAGTGAAATTACAGGGCTACTTTTATTGCTGAAGAAAGTCGAGACTTTCTTCTTGTGCCTACTATAGCAAAGGCTGGAGAACGAAGGGCAAAGAGAGTAAGGAATCTCTGATGAGGTGTCTCTAGAAAACACCAAAATAAAAAAAGAGGTATTGCCCCTGAAGGACAAAAGGTGTGGGTGTCCACAGGTCCTTAATAGATACACTCAAGAAATTACAGGGTTTCTAGCAAAGTGGAACAGGAGACTGAGGGAGGGACAAACACAGTAGCTGGTAAGCAAAAGGGAACAAAGCAGCACTTTGAACAGCAATCCCTTTCTTGGGTGTTTGCTGGTTTAGGATATGTTTTATATTCTTTGCTTTAACTTTGAAATTATTGACTGGAGAGCCCTCTTTCATCATCGCCAGTGGTATGGTCTACTGAAAGAGAGCATTGACTGGGAAAGCTTTAGGCAAGGGCAGAGTAATGCATTTTACCTCTATACATCTTAAATGTTTCAGCACTATTGCTTGGTGGTAGAAGAAAAGTAAAAACTAATTAATGATAGCAATGATATTACAACAAACATGGTACAAAAATGAGAAACACACTTTATCATAAGAGGCTAACGAATATCAGCCTGCCAACAGTGATAACTTTTATTGCACAGGTATTTAAATGCCACCTCTGTCGAGTTTTTGGACAGAGCTGTCTTTGCAGAAAATTGGTTTTTAGTAGAACAAATAATTTATGTTGATTCCATCTCAAACACACATGAGACCTGCCCTTTTCCAGGCAACCTCACTCTGTCAGCTGGTTATGATTAAGAAAAAGATATAGTATTAAGATATGTTGAGTGAGCATTTGGGTTATCCTAAATATTTACCTTGTCTGCTTCAGAGTTTTTAAATGTATAATGACTTTTACTTTTAAGATTTCTTAGTGGGTTGAGACAAACTCTGCCTTATTCCAAAGACATAGAGAACAGACTACAGCTCATTTCCTTTTTTAATAAGCTTAGGATTTTCCCCACTTAGTGCTCAGTATGGATTCAGTGATATCACAGTTGTATATTTTCTAACAATATATATTCTGAATGCCTCAGAAGGGTAAAATTAGTGCTTGCATAAAATGAAGTAAGTGAGGTTTCTCAAATTTCATGAAAATGCATGCACGGTGAAGATCAAGTGTGGATATTTTCTGCCAAATGGGAGAATATTTTTATAAAACTGCCAAAGTATTTTTAAAACAATATTTTTAATAAAATAGCATCTTATTATAACTTTACTGTAGAGTAAGAGTTACTGGTCCTACCACATCACTGTAATTTCTTTGAAACGCTACTCAAATACATTCTTTCTCCATCAGTTAGCTGTGATTTTTTTAGATATATATATACACTCTAGAAAACCGTGATTGATTAGGGCTGATTTTGATTAAGCAGATATGCATAGTTCATTTCCATCCCAAAAGGGATCAAGAAAGTAAAAAATTAATGAAAAAGATTAGCAAAGTCATTTAAGAATTAATGTGATTAGAATCCATAGCCCTAGTACAATACCCAGACCTTTCAAGAGTAAATGGCAAATATATTCCAGCCACTGGCAAGCAAAGGATAGATAATAAATCTCAGAGAAATGAGAAAGGTTAATGGAAGATCATAATAAGGAAAGAAAATTATCTCACAAATTCAATTAGGAACTTTGATATCTAAGGCTAAAAGTAGAAACCAGAGGTTCAGACGTACCTGAATGTAGAATTGTATGTCATTGAAACAAGAAAATGTGGAACACAAATGCTTTTTAGAAGAGACAAGTCAGTTTCACAAAGGTGGAAGATGGGCAGAAGTATTTACTCAATTGAAAAAGCTTCTTTACAAGCTAGACGAGATACTGTTGTTTTGCTATATTAAAGCTGGATTTCACATCTACAGATTTCCTGCAGTGCAATCGTCTGAAAAATCGTTCTCAATGGTCAGGAATCCCCCCTCTCTTCCCTTCTTACAGGGGATGTATTCCCCAAAGAAGTCTACAGCCTTCTTTTCAACCTTGTTTAGTTACAGAGCACAGACCAGTTTGCAATGACTGGGCTGTTATTTATATGGGATGCAGTTAAAAGAGTAGCTTTCAATCACTGTCCACTGACTTCCAGCTCCTTATCCAGAATTATACACCAGAAATACAGAAAAGTTTGTGCAAAATATCATCCTCTGATTTTATCAAACACAATGCCCTTATATTAAAGAAGAAAATACAGTGATAAATGTAGCAGAGAGTTCATAACCCTTGAAGCTAGAATACTTTCTTCAGTAAAAAGCAATTAAGTATCAGGGTAAAATAAAGGAGTTGCCTCTTCGAATTCAGGAATAGTCGTTCACAGACTCGGCCAGGAGAGGGACTGCTGAAGCCTGAGTCATGCTCTGCCCAGCAGATGCTGCCTTAGTTATGCGGAAAAGGCACCTGCAGAGCAGTGCTGCTGCCAGGTAAAGAGTTTTGCTTTTCACCGAACTGCAGCAGGAAACCTGTCCACCTGGAGATTCAGTTAAGTGCCCGAGCTGTCAAAAGAAGCACACCCCCCAAAATGCTGCATTTCCCCCTAATGAACGAAGGTATTTGTTTAGATTTAAAATGACAAAGGCACTTCTCTAAGACCTAAATGAGTTAATTATACAGCAAGTATAATACAGTTAAATCTCAGCATTATACAGGTTGTTTGTAGGTAGGTTGACACCAGCACTCGGTCAGTGTCCAGCCTTCCTCTCCCTTGCTCTGTCTCCCTTACCTGCCAGACAAGCCTTCTGCCCTCTCTAGATATTCTCTGTTTCATTTAACAAGTGCAGACTGGACCACTAGTTCTTCTGATGCCTATGAAAACCCAATAATCATCTTTCTAACTCATACACTTTAATGTTTCAAATAAAAAGCTCTGATTTCCAAATAAAAGTTTGAAATACTTTTTTAGAATCCTTCTGTCCCTCCTTTTATATAATGACCTAATGCAGTTTGTTTTCAATTTGTTATAAATCTGCAGACCTCTAGAAACCTCCCAGCAGAGATATATGGCAAATTTGAGCCTACTAATAAAAACTTTTTATGGTTCCATTTGTCAGACCCTCAGGGGAGGAATACATAGACATTACAGATTAAAAACCACCATAGCATCCAAGCCTTATCTTGATTGCAACCAGTGAATGTGCCATGTACCATTTATAGCATTTGATTGTAAAGGTTTGCCTGGAAGCAGAAGGATATAATTCCCATTTAAACAGTGTTAAGCTGGTGAATTGGCTTACATATATTGAACAAAATTGCGTATAAGAGCTTTGCCTGTGGTGATTCATTTTAAAGGGATATACCTATTAGAAATTCTTCCTTCAGTCAGCTGAAGTCTCTTTATTTCTATCAGGAAAGGGAAAATATATGAACAAACTAAAGAGCTCAGTTTAACTCTATGCATGTTCTTGAGGGCCAGAGGAGTATTCTGGAGGGCAAACTCCCTCTCTGCATATGCAGTCGTCACCTCACATATGGCAAGCAGGAGGAAAATGGAACCTATCATGATCTGGCCTGTCCCTCATTACTCCTGCTGTTAGTGTGTGCAGAGTCACCAGCTCCTAGGCACACTGTGCTGAGACAGGCAGTTGAGGCTCCATCCAAACTGGGACTTAAGCAGAATCCAAACAGCATGTTTGACACTTTAATACATAGGGCATGAGGAAGACAGAGGTCTAGCAAGGTTGAGGACATGGTAGTTACACACTTCTTCTCATGAGCTTACAACTACTTTAAAAAACCTCATCTCAACTATGAGACCCCATACTGTTATGTAGAAGCAAAAGGAATGACCAAACAGGGATGGAAATCATGAGAATATTCCTGAGGCTCAGAAGTCAGCCTGCAGAAACTTTATAGAGGTGATTTTCAGAAGCTATGTGATCTGGAGGGAAAAAGAAAAAAAAAGCAAAAACCCACAAAACCACCACTGCCACCACCAAAAAAAAAAACACCCCCCCCCCCCCCAAACAAACAAAAAACCCTAAAAAAAAAAAAAAAAACACAACCAAAACCCCCCACTAAAGCACAAAACCTCACCACAAACTAACCTTTCTGTTCTCTGTTATTCTCACACATTCCTGAAGAAATTGCTTAAAACCAAAAATTATTACAAAAGTTAAGTTACTGTTTCTTTTTCTCCATATGCTTCAGAATTGTCTAATTTAAATAGAGTGGTGCATGGGTTTTGTGGATATTCAATGACAGTTGCCCCAATTGTACATAAAGACTCAGAATCTATTCCATTTTGGGCAGAGGAGAAAGTGTGTAAGTAGCTAGCAAAGTAGAAACAGCAAAATCTTTAAATGCTTATTGAGCCTAACCTCCAAGCTTCTGCCTATAGGTGACAGACTGCATTCCCCACTGATGCAAATCCTTTTACTCAATTCATTACCTCAAATTAATATACACTATGAAATAAAGATGCCCATGACTATAAATCTATATCTGAATTTGCTGTGCAATACTATTGCAAGAAATACTGTTCTCTTCCCATTACCAAAGGTGTCTAATACCCAAGTCACACAAAACATATTTTTGGAGAAAAAGTTTAAAACTCAATGGGTTGTGCAACATGACACAGGAAAATGTTTCATGAAAATGCAAGCTGTGCTATGCAGGGGCAATTGCAAAGTACTAGTTTTTAAAACTAGTTCACTAGAGTACTTAAAAGAGCCATTAACCCAACCTCTCATTCCCATGTAGATGTTTCACGAAAACTTATTTTACAGTATAAAGCAAATCCCTCCCCAGCCATTTCAACAGACCTTATCCCTTGTTATTTTAATATATTAAGATGCTGTACTTTTGATTTTTTATAAAGTTTTAACATGCCTAATCAGGCTTAACTAGGGTGTTAATCAGTCTTTAAAGTAAGTGTTGGAAGAGACAAACTACACAATTGCTGTTTTCCTTTTTGCTCTGAATTCATATGTATAGTTCTGCTATAGGCCTCCAAATTTTATGTTGCATTTGTGATATGGAATTTTTAAGGCAGGGAATAAGCAAAAAGAACTTTTTAATAAGCATTCCAATCCAAATAAAGGCTTAAACAGACATCTAGAGCTTAAACAACTCTTAAATTTCTTCAGGCCAGGGATACAAATATGTCAGATTTTATTTTAAACCAGCTACATTAGTAAAATGTGTTAATTTAGGTCCTTTCTCAAGACTTAAAGGTTACTTTAATAAGTAATATCTTATTTAATAAGACATTTACTGAAGTTCAGTCATCATGGCCCAATAAGAATCTTTTCTGTCTTTGATTTCGAGAGAATTGGCAGTTGTTCCACCTCATGGATATCTTTTCCAGTGAACTCTTGTGGTAGGGAATGCACATTTCAGACCAGGTATGTAATATTTACTTTCATACCACAGACATCACTGACAAATACAGCACTGCTTTTTTTGTGCAAAGATGACCCTGGTTATTCAGGTTAGAGAAATCAATTACATGTAATCCAATTTTAACAGTATGCTATGTTATAGAAACATAGTCTGGGTTATTTTGCCCACTGTTATTCAAGAGATTTAAAAGAACATTTCCAATAATCTAATTTTAACATTTTTGATGACACTTCACAATAGCTACACTTGAGTCTCGTACCAGGAAAGAGGCGGAAGGGGATCTCATTTGAATGGGCAGGAGTTTGTCTTTTTCAACAGTATCAGCTGCTTTATGAAATAGATCAATAGCTTGCTCACTGTCCTTGTCCTTGTCCTTGTCCTGCTCAAAAAGGCACTACCTTTTTTGTAAAATATGATTTTAGCTTCACCACCAAAAAGAGATGGGAACGTATGAGTGTTGAATTATTGACACTAGCTATTAGGGGTTTTTGCGTTGAAACTGCTTTACCTCAAAAAGAGAGAAAGAAATTTCTGATAAAGCATTGCATTTCAGTAGATCCCAGTGTTTAGAGGTGCTACTAGACACTGTATTTGTCAAAAAATTTTAAAAAAGCAAAGGCTCTCTAGCTGATAACATTGCCTCTTCAAATATATTTTAGACAGCTCTGACAAAGGGATGCAGAAGTGGAAGTGTATGGCTGAAGTATTTTCCACCCTCAATGCTTTGCTTGGATACTCCAAAGGATAGCAAAGCTTTTCTTTTCTCCATATGAGAATATTTTATTTATTTTTATTTTTATTTTTTTCCAAGAGCTTGGAAAGTAAAACTACTTCAATCCTTTGAGATTTTAATTTCAGCTCTTAAAAGAACCTAGAGATGCTACCTAAGATATTTTGAGCCTGTATCTTTGTTACCCTTAGTTGCTGTTAACGCCTGTACCAAATACCCCCATTGTTTAATGCTCAGTTCTGGTGACCAGTTGGAGCTCCCTCTCATTAGGGGTATGTGCTCCGGCATCTTAAAGAAAGTAAACAAACAAATGACTTTTAAAGAAGTACTGTCCTTTTATGCATCTATCAATCAGCTCCAAACACTATCCATTCTAAATTAACATCCTTTTAATATGGACAACTAATAAACATTTCTGACTTCTACATTCATCTCAAGTTTCTCATTTCCTGTTCACTATGGTATTAGAATTAGTATGGCTAGCATTTTAGTCTTCATGCTGACATGTAGTGGTTGAACATCACTGCACTGAACATCAGGGAGATAACGATCCCTACAAGTAATATCTCAACGGTGGCAGCAGGAGGAAGTAGGAATTTATTTCACATATTATTCACTGGAAAGAGCCATTTTTTTAAATGAACAGATAGAGAGTACATCAGAAAATTGTAGTTTCCCAAATTCAGGCTGTTGAAATAGCACTTAGGGACTGATTTGTGATAATCTAGTGATTCATTGCAAAGGGCTGAAGGAACAATATTCCCCCTGTTGACAATGATAAGAAAGAATGAGATTTCTTATTACTGCTGATGCCCCTGTTGAAACTACTACTCAAGTACTTTCTGCTATTGCTATTTTTCCTTCTGCTGTAATTAAAGTAACATCAGAGGAACACTGCCTTCTGCTATGTCCCAATTAAACCAAAGTCAGCTTCTTCACACAGTCCTTTCCAGATTTACAAAAGGAGTAAGAGACAATGTACTTTAATATTTAACTTCAATATTGTTTCAAACTTTTTATCGCTTTCACTATTTAGTGGTGCTTTACTCTCAGAGAACTACACTTCCAAAGACTCATGATTTGACCCAGATTGTTTTTGTTTTCCTGGGGTCACATCCTCATTATTAATCTAAATGCAGTAGGATTGCTGGACGAAAGCAAAGGTACCTAGCATGCAGGGGTGCCAGAACATGACCTGAGGGTTTATTCAGCAGTGACTCAGATAAAATGCCCTTTTCTTTCAGTAGTTGATTTGACTGAAGAAAAATAAGCATGGAAACACACTCTGTGCTCTTGACCCAAACTTCAACCAGATTCACAGACCTGGTAGTAAATGTAATTTGAATGCCAAGATCAAGAGTATTAACTAATTACTGAGCAACATTCTCTTTCTCTGCACACATAAATTGGGCTTGTCTGTGACTTGGGTCTTACCCAAGAACCTAGCCTTTTCATGGATGGAGAAATAAAATCTCATGTCTGCAGGGGCAGGACCTACTCACATCAGTCATAAGATGTGGGGAAGGGAGTCCTCACTTGAGTTCTGCACACTGAACTAAGTACCTGACAGGGTGTACACAAGGTGATAATTGCTTAAAAGGGCTAGGATTAAATTACAGCTGTGGGATATGTAGAGCAATTTTCCCTGGAGATTTTTCTCTAAATCACATAAGCTATATCTATATTGCCAAATAAAAGCCAGACAGATGTGTCCACATGACAAAGGACATTGACATAGCCTTAGAAAGTGAAATAGGGTAGTCCAAACCACAGCTAGCTGTTAAGTAATTCAGACAGTCAGGAGACCAATATTTGATCTCAGTCTCTGCATATGTTTTTTAAGCAAAATAGAGGTATGGTAGGACTGCTCTAGTACATCCACTGCACAGGACTGTAGCTAAAGTCACAGCCTTCAAATGACTGCCTTTCTGCAAGTTGCCTTTGCTGTGGCTGGCACAGGATTCTCTTTTTTTTTTCCCAGAATATTGGGAGATCAGTTGTCTTAGGATATAGATCTAATGTTTGGGTCATACTGCTGGGAAATGTGCCAGTCACAGAGGAGAAGAGGAAGAAAACAGAAAAAGGGAAATGACAGCAGATGTCAGTAAATATAAAAGGCAGCAAAGCTATGCCCATCTAATGTCCAGTTCTACTGATACAGATGCTTCCTTAAAGCCTGTTAGTAGATTTGTACCTATGCATATGCATATATGTTTATATGCAATTAAGATGCATTTTCATACTGCAGCTAAGGAAAACTAACCCCTAGCTGCAGCGAAGTGGTCCCACCATTTTCCTCATGCTTATTCACTTTCAGGGAACCAGTCCCAAACAGTAAACTAACAGTAAACTAACAAACACAAACTAACTACTGTCGGCTCAGCTCCCTGAGCAAATCTGCTGCTGAACAAGACCCCAGTGTAATGAGCCTGTGCTGGAACCCAAAAAGAAAGCAGCTTAACTGGGAGGCAGGAAGAGGAGCAGGTCTGGGCTTTGTATCAGCCAGCAGCTGTTTGAAAGGCTCAGCTGTACTTCCAGCCACACTGTCAGCCAAAAAGATTTTTATTCAACAGAGTTCTGTTACACCTGACCATGTCTGCCATCATGATACAAGCAGGAACAGATATTCGATTTTTCTTTTTTTCTTTTTCCCCTGTTGAGAGGGGTGCAATATGAATTCCTTAAGACCTGAAAATACACTTAATGAATAGACTCAATCACATGGATCAATCTGAAACTAGAGTGTTTTCTACTTCTCAGGATCTGATATGTATCCATGCTTACTTTGAGTCTCATAGTAAGATCCCAGCATATATCTGCTGTCCTATTTCCAGTGAAGGATCAATAAGTACATAATCAACAAAAACCCCTGTAGTCTGAAACTTTTGCTTATCCTTTTAAAACACTGCTCTCTGGGCACATCAAGAGTAAATCACATCTATGGACTGAATCGCTCGGAAGGTCACAGCATTATTAACAGCTGATTCAATTTAGCTACTTTGAGGAGGAACAGTTTCTAAAGAAAGACTGGATTCCAACCACCTTTTTTGGATTTATGTTATTTTTATCCCCTAGCACTAATTGCACTCTGTGCATGGTTTGCCACACAGCTATAATTCCTGTATCTCTTTAATACCAAAATAAATGGCTGCCAGGCAATGCTAATCCTTGCTACTGTCATGGTGAAGATTTTATTGTCACCTTTGATTGGATCTTTCCCTAAAAAGGCTTTTTAAGTTCATCTGGAAATTGGGTTGTTGCATCTCCCTAGTCATGCCTTCCCACTCTTACCACCTCCCACCACAGATGCTGCTAATGTTCTATTGAGCATTAGCATACACTGCAGGGTATCCTCACTGCCAAGATGCATAAGGCACACTGAGCCACTCTGATTCGAGAAACCTGCCAGCACAAGGGATGTCCTCTACCACCATGCTTTTCTAACAGTAATATTTGTTCTAAGGAGGATATTTGCAAAGTAAAAATAATACCTCAGTACCAAAAATCCCTTTCAAAATCAATGACAATAGAAAACATATTTCTCTGTACCTTTCTTTAAAAGCAAGAATGAGTATGTTCTTCAGCTAATTCTCTCTAGATAAAATATTTATATTCCTTCTCTATAACTGAACAACTTACAGCAACATTTTGCAATAAAGCCCCAATGTTATGTTCACTTTAAAAACACAATTTTTCTGTCACCAGAGGATATATGCTTTCTGCTTTGAGGCTTCTTTTGACTGAATGACTTCATTAGTCATAGCTTTACTTACATATGCAAATAATAAAATGCTTGCACAAAGGATTCAAGTTAACATTTACAAATATCTTAAGAAATGTACAGCTGTAATGATTTTTCTCCTTGCCAATTTACATTTAAAAATTACTATGGATGATGATATGGAGATCAGTGGATATGAGGATTCCAAGAAAGAGAATTTACAGAGACAGAGCAGGGAGATTATATTAGTAGCCTTTTTTTTTTTTTTTCTGGGGAAAGTGATAAAGTGATGGGAATGCTGGGGGGAATAAAGCAGTCTGAGTGCTCACAATGTATAAGACTTCAGGCCTGAAAGTGTTAAGTCTCTGTTGATAAAGAGAGAAAGACAAGGCTCTTAGATGTGTTACAGGGAAGAAACACCATGCATAAAAGGCAGCTAGGACCTTTGGTTCCAGCAAGTACTGAGGGTTGTCTTGCATATTTTATGATCAATTTCCCAAGATAAATAACACCACTCTGAAAATGTTTGATGCTTTCAGTTTTATTAAATAACAGCGAGTTACTTTCCCATCGATCAATTAAATAGGCAAGAGTGGAACTTGATTATATATCCCTGAGTTGGTCTGCCATAAATCAAGCCCACAGTCGAATAAGTATTTAATGATGTGCTCACAAACTGTTGTGTAAAAAAGAACATATCCACCAAGCTGTATTTTTTACTTTTATGGAGTTTATTTCTTATTAACCAATTGCTAGTCACAGTTAACTTTCCCTTCAGAACAATAAATAAGAGCCTCGTATCAGGACAGAATCTCCCCTAGGGAGATCTTATGTTTCCACTGAACTCACTTCTGGCAACTTCAGAAAAGAACTCCATACCTTGCAGGATTCATTCATAATATGAGTGTGTGCACTGCTGTCTTTGTTTAGCTTATGTTTACTTTATTGGCCCAGGGAATGTATTTGTGAATGGAGTCCAAGACTGAGGAAAGCTGTATATCAAGATACAGGCAGCAAACCCATTCTTACACCACAGCCAGGAAAAAAGAATAGTAAGCACTCATTTTATCTATTGCCATAAAAAAAGCCACAGGGTTGAACGCCTTCTGATGCACCCAAGAGCAAAAATGTCCATTTTCCAGAAGGGACTGTGTGTTCCAAGGGTACCATGGCATCCACTTTCTGTAGACTTAGTAAATACTTGGACTGTAGCCAGACCACCATGGTTCACAGTCTTTATTATTTATTCAAAAGCATCTGCCACCTGGATTTTTTTTGCTTACTTTTAGGAATTTGTAGCCTCATGGTCAATGCACTTCCTTATAATGCCAACAGTTGAGTTTGCTAGACTTCTTAAGGCTATCAGGCTGTTGATGGAAGTATCTAAGGCTCCTAATGCAAGTCATTACTGCCCCAGAGGGAGATTTTCAGACTGAGTTCATACTTTGTAAGGACAAGGTTATTTGGGTTGCCAACCTTAAGATTCACAATAATAATTTCTCTCCCATTGATATACTAAGAAATACACTGTTAAGAGTCACTAACCCATCCTCTCTATTTGACCTTTTCAATATATTGTTCTTTTGAGAACAATCCAGGAAATCCAAGTTTCCAGTGACTCAGTATTGCTGTGGCTTATTCATGAAGTACTTTAGAATCATAGAATCATATAATAGGATTGGAAAGGACCTTAAGGTCATCTAATTCCAACCCCCCCTGCTATGGGCAGGGACATCTTACACTAAATCATGCCACCCAAGGCTTTGTCCAACCTGGCCTTGAACACCACCAGGGATGGAGCACTCACAACCTCCCTGGGCAGCCCATTCCAGTGCCTCACCACTTTCTCTTTCTTTAAAGAGAAAGTCATCACAAGTTGTTTTATCTTGTTTTTAAAGTACCTTCTGTTTTAAAAACATGCCTTTTCATGGCCAGGTAATTACACCATTAAGAAACCTGTATTCTTTTTCTTCCACTATTCCAGCCTAGAATGGTGATCCTTCAGAGAATTCACTTTCTTAGAAATGGTCTTGAACAAGTTTGTCTTATCTCTGATGCCATTATATGTACAGAGGGCAGACTACCCTGCTATAGTGCCCTTCAACATCCATGGAATAAGCTGTAAACTCAAAAATAATGTGACAATTTTAATTCAGGATGCTAAAATCTTTATCCATTGGCTTTCACCTCTGCTAATACATATGAAGATGTTTGGAACCCATAAAGGTTCCAAGCCTAATTTAGCCAGAGATCCCAGAGTTGCCACTAAACCTGTACCTTAAAATTTTATTGAAGAACTGTGAATTGCATGCTCTTCCAATCCATCTCTTGCCTGCCACAGGAGAGCCACATCCACAATCAAACAAGGTGAGCTGAGAGTAGTAGTTGCACATATAGGTCAATTTTAACGCTTTCATGGAAGAATTACAGGTTAATTTGGGGGGTCTTGTGTGAATAATTAATGCTGTGGGTCTGGAAGGAGAATGGTCAGATCAAGGCAAAGCATAAGACTTCTAAAAGGCACAAAGGATATGGATTTTTCCATCTTACACATCTGTAATTATAACTTACTTGGCGTAGATTTCTTCATGTGCAGTAAATGAGACACCATGCCTACTTCCATCCAGGTCAATGCTTGCTGGCCTTGGTAACTTGCTGGCTTCCATCTGCTTTGCATTCTTTACTGCTGGGAGCCAGAGGATGACTGCTCTTGCTACAATACAGAGTACTCCTGAATGGAAAAAAAGGGAGGAAATACAGGTGAAAAACAGTGTTATGCAGCAGATGGAGTGCGGGGAAAACTGCTGAAATAACCTGATTATTTTGTGTGATTTTTTTGACGTGGAGAGGTTGTCCTTCTGTTTGATAATAATATTGAACCTTGGGCATTGGCTGCATAGTTATGTATTACTACTTGTACAGAAAAAAAGTGGATTGTGATCCCTAGTGTACACCCATAATTTCAGTTTCTGCAGCTTTATATGGTCAACATTTTGTCAGATCTGGCACATGAATGTATTGATACATGAGTATAGGCTGGTTTGTATTCCTAGACAAGGTTCTTATTTGCACAATCCCAGGACAAGAGTTCTCCTACAAAATGTCCAAGATTTTAATTTCCCTTTTATATGTGTCCTTGCCAAGGACATATCAGAAGCCACGTAAGAGCATTCAACAATTTATTACAGCTCCAAGGCTTTGAACTCAGATAAGTCAAAGATAGATTTTAAATTTGAAAGTAATAAGTCCTTGTATTTGGCAAGTGTAATATGTTCAGTGGAGTGGGAGAGGACTGCATATTTTTTTCTGCAATCGGAATGTGAGCTGTATATTGCTTCACTTAGAGCAAATGAACTTTTTTTTCCTGTTTAGCATCTTCATAATTTGTTCCAATTCAGCAAGGTACTCAAATTTAAGCCTAGGAGTAAGAACATGAAGTCAGTAGAACTGCTTGTGTCCTCCAGCTAAGGAGCATGCTCAGGCATAATGATGAATTCAGCCTTAATTAAGCCTTAATTAGTTTCTAATATTGCTAACCACTTCCTGACACAAGGAAGATTGAATGCACTTTGGCTGGAAAGTTTGAAACTCAGTAGGAGCCAGGGTTATCTTGGCCTAGCTATGAATGTCTTAAGTAATTAGCCAGTTTAATGATGAAAGTTATTTATGTATTTATTTTGTATTTATTTATTAATAATAATTTATTATTATCTTGTTTTAAATAAGGAGGGGAACAAGACTCCTAAATTTGGAGTTACCCTGACATTGCTAATAGTACAAAATAAATTGTGAAGGAAAACAAAACAAGGAAAACCCCTTGTCCTTTGTTCAGCAGTGGCAGTCATTTTTCTCCTTCTTAGTAGCTGGTGCAGTTCTGTGTTTTTGACTTTGAGCCTGGAAACAATTCTGATAACACTGACATTTTTAGTTGTTGCCCAGTAATGTTTACTCTGACCAAGGACTTTCTGAGACTCATGCTCTGCCAGGGAGGAGGGGCAGCCGAGAGGAAGCAGAGACAGGACACCTGACCCAAACTGACCAAAGAGATATTCCATACCACAGCACGTCATGCCCAGTATATAAACTGGGAACAGTTAACCGGAAGGGCTAGATCACTGCTCAGGTCGGGTTGGGTATCCGTCGGCGGGGGTGAGTGGTTGCATTCTCTTCCCTTGCTGTTTCCCTTATAATTATTATTATTGGTGGTGGCAGCAGTGGTTTGTGTTACACCTTAGTTACTGGCCTGTTCTTATCTCAACCCGTGGGAGTTACATTCTTTTGATTCTTCTCCTCAACCCTCTGGGAGCTGGGGGAGGAAAGGGAGGGAGTGAGCAAGTGGCTGTGTGCTTCTGAGTTGTCAGCTGGGCTTAAACCACGACACTCCTAAAAGAAATACGATCACATCAGAAGAAAGAATGAAGCTTCCTTGGTGAAGAGTTCATTTAAGTCATCACATTATGCCTCTCTACCTATTTTTCTTGCAGATTAAACTGAATCAGTAAATTCATTACTTAATGGAGAGAGTCACTACATTTGTTTAGTGGAAAATGTGACGGAGACAAGAGGATGGGTTAACTTGGTTTTATCATCAACTTTGTTAGTTATGTTTAGACACTGTTGTAAATACACTACTGACACTAATAGGAAATCAGGAAATGGAGGACATGGAGCCCTCTGCCTGCACAATGCCAAGACAGAGAAATTCTATGTCTACACATGTAAAACTACACATGGAGAGAGGAGGCAGTTTCAATGAATGGAAGGAGCAGAAAAATGGAAGATAATGATTGCTAGTTTTAAGAACAACCTTCTAAGCAACTGGATGCCAAACTAATTAGAAGTTAATGAAATAGTTTTTTATTAAAACATACCTATTTTTGCATGCTGAAGTCATTGCTTACAAAAATCTTCATTGCCACCTCCTCATTTCTCATTCTTCAGGCTGTTAGGCAAATTGTAAAACCTCTGGCAGCTGCAAGCATGCATGATATTTCTTGATTCTCTTCCACTTTATTCCTCTGCTATTGGGTTGTGCATTTTCTTACTTTCAATATTCTCAAAAACTTCCCCTAATAAGGAAAATGAGAGTCAGAAAACCACTGAAATAAAAAATTTATTGACAAAAATAAATGTAAGTGAATAAAGTAAGGTAAAAAGACAGTGCTACATAGACTTTAAATACAGAAGAAAGCAGCTGCCTGGTGAATTTGCTTTGCCAAAGCCATTTAGCTTGTGTTTAAGAAGAGAGGCAAATAAAAATAATTAATAGAAACAGATATCACTGGGGTTACTTAAGTAAGAAAAAACTAATGTGAATAAGTATTTGAGGACATATAACATTTAATAATGGATACTTAAAGGGAACTTTATGTGTTCCAGGAACTGCACTTACAGCAATTAATCCTTAGGACACCCCAGGGAGACAACTTGGTAAGA
Organism: Pezoporus occidentalis; assembly: GCF_034315485.1. NCBI lineage: Eukaryota > Metazoa > Chordata > Aves > Psittaciformes > Psittacidae > Pezoporus > Pezoporus occidentalis. Next base: position 3,122,473 of record NW_026916062.1, read on the forward strand.
AACAGTCTCCTGCTTGGTTTACAGAAGGGGTTACAAGTGTGGAAACAGGTTGTCATTGTAATATGTTAAAGAGTAAATAGCATTTTGATAGGAACAGCAGGGCAAGAACTCCTGAGGTTCTAGATTTCTGTTCTGCATTCATATCATCAAAAGGGGCAGAACCAGAGTGAATGGGGGACAAGCACACACACTTATCTTGTGCGCATGCCTGGGCATTCTGTTGCCTAAGAGTGTATCTCACACACTGAAGTCGTATGGAAAAATATCTAAAAAAATATTGGTGCAATTGTCAGGCTGGAAATCCATAGTTTTTCTCCATGATTTTCAACGTGATGATCAATGAAAATTTAGGTAGATTTCACAAAGTAAAAAAAAAAGGTAAATTATTTTCACAAATAAGAGAGAAGAATCTTTGTTTGCTTATGTTTTGAGGATGAGACAAGAGTTGGCATGAACTGAAAACATCTCATATTTCCCCCTGGGCTTTTAAGTATCAGTAGTTCATTTGAGCAATACAGGAAAGAAAACAAAATAGAGAGAATGTGAAAAAGGGCAAAAGAGAATACAATCAGAAAGGGGAGAAAAAAGAATTTAGCTAGTAATTTAAAATTCCTATATCACATATATTCAAAATACTCTATTTTCCCCCCAATGGACTCATATAAACAAGTCTTCATCTACCTTACGAAGGTTATTGCCTTCACACAATAATTTCCTTTCCTCCAATTTAAAAACATTTTATTGGGCACCCCAATTATAGACAATTATTTTTATTACTATCATAGGGTAGGAGTAATAGACCAACATGCCATTATAAAAACAACAACAAAATCATTCCTCCTTCAGACAACTTACATATTCTTTTTTAATGGGATGTATAAAATGTTATAATGAGAATCATTTTGTATTGTTGTGATTTTTCTGATTGAATGGTGGTAAGTACAGAACCTTCAAAGACAACTTTTTTCTTCTAATTCTTACATCTAAAATAACTAGAATTTTAAGGCAAGCTTAGTAGAGACCTAATGTAGGTATAGTCATTTTTATTCAGTGACAATTAATAATATTTTTGTAAACATAAGTGTTCTAGGACAGGTAAAAAGGAAAAATCTGATTTTGATACAGCTGAGCATCTTGTAATACTAAAAACTAAATTATCCTGTGATGAGTGTCAGTGGCATAAGCCTATGGACTTCATCTTGCACGCTCATGTTAATTAAAATGATGTTTTACTGTTCCTGCGCAGGAGTGATGGATTACAGTTTTTCTTGAGCAACATTCTTTATCAGATATGCTCAGACACTGCTTTTTGTATTCTGCCATTCCAGCTGATAATCCATTCCTGCAAGAAGGACAGAAAAAAGACCAACCATACCGTGAAGGCAAGAAGTGACTTTTGAAATCCAATTATGATTTGAAACATGGCCACTCATTACACTTTTCTCCTTCAAAAGAAAAGATTATTATGGTTCCTGTGAGACTATGGGCTACATGCAGTTTGAATCTAGTCTGTAGTTCTATGGCTACTTCCTCTAGTTTGCATTTCTATTATTTTATGCCACAAACCTTCTCACAGGAAGAAGCCAGTCATGATTTGCCCATATTAGCTCACAATTTACAATGCTACACATTACAGTGACAAGACCTTTCCCAGACAGATGGGGAAAAAAAAAAAAAAAAGGACTCAAAGACTCAGAATATCAGATTTTTTATTTTTATTACTTAGTCATACATGGTATCTGAGAAAGAAGCTAATGGTAATCTGGAAGCCATAAGCCCTCTGTTGCGCATGAGCAGTGAATCCTCCTCCTTATCTAGGAAGATGAAATTCTATTATAGCCTTAAAATAATTTTCAGAAGGAGACAGAAAAGAGAAAAACTAGTTAAGGAACACAGTGTCTGTGTGAGATAGCTTCAATTCTAATTAACTAGAGGCAAATCTGGAGGGAAGAAGAGATCTAACCCTTAGTGGTAAGGAATGAGAAACCCTCCTGCTTACTACAAATGTCCAAGTAGCCACCCTTGTGAGCAAGTAACTTCACAGATATATTTAAGAAAACCAAGAAGTAAAGTCTGCCGAGAGCAAAGAGAGAAACTCATTCTAGGGAGACTATAGCTTTAATAAAGTTCAAAAAAAGGTCCTATAGAAAGAGCTGCTTAAAAAAACCCCAACCAACCAACCAAACCAAAACCACCAAACAAAATAACAAATGAATAAAAAGTCTTATGAGGAAGAATGGGGTACTCCCCCAGAACCCATCTTACCTGTGAGGCTGAGGCTGTGAAAGAGGGAACTTTAGCAGAATCCATCCTTAATAAAGGAACAAAGAGGGCCTATAAAAGGCGAAGATCCCAGAGCACGTGGTATTGAGAGCAGCTATGCTAGCTGCTGTGTCCCCACACTGGGTAATTTGAAGCAAGTAGGAAATCCTTGCAGTGCCAAGACTGATGAAGAACTGCAGTTGTTTTGGCTTTTGTTTCAGGGTGTGTTTTTTGTGGGTTGTTTTTTTGTTTGTTTTTTGTTTTGTCTTGTTTAATTTTCTTTTTTGGTTGGTTTTTTTTGAGGTTTAGGGGTTTTTTGTTTGCTTTCTTTAATTTTGGGGTGTTTGGGGGGGGAGTGGATTGTGTGTTTGGGTGTTTCTTTTGTTTTTTTTCTGACTTTTATGTTTTAAAATTAATAGTTCAAGAAACTTATCTCATTTTCAGCCTGAACTGAATGTGATGACGAACACCCTCAGATTGCTCATCTGAAATGCCCAGGGCTCATCACTAAGAAATTACCCTGAGTGCTTTCTTCCTTATGAAGCAAAACATCAAAATACAGTGAGAACACAGGGGAGAAAGCATGGCCAAGAGAAGAGTTCCTGGAAGTGAGTATTGCCAGGAATCACTGGGATTTGTGGTTCACATCAAAAATATCCTGAAGAAGTGTGCAAGATGAAAGACCTTCCTTCACCAAGCAGAAAATAAGGAGAACTTTAATGTCTCTTTTTATTGGGGGGGGGGGGGGGGGGGGGGGTTCTTTTGATCCCAGCACTAATTCCTCTTGGTGAAGGAGCTAGATTTGTTGGGAAGTGTCAGAGCCATGAATCTTTGCAAATCTTTTTTTGCCAAACTTTTCGTACCTCCAAGACAAATAAAATTCCTAAATAACGTGCTTAGTGCTGGTGTTAGCAATAGAAGTTCTGATCCTTCACTCACGTAAAGCATAAGTAAAAATAAGCTCAGCATGAGCAGGCTTGGGGGAGAGCTTATAGTGCTCCTGCATAAAACATTGGCCCAGAGCTTCACATTCACCACCATTAGTTTCTGCAGCACTTCAGCAACATGTAATTCCTTATCCTGCAGGTGAAAGATATCTTTGGTGTCATTGCTGCTCTGTAGGTGATAAATCTCCACTCAAGTATAATCCTGGGTCATGCCACATGGCAGCTTCTTTAGTTATTTGGATCACTGTAAGGCAGCCTGGCAATTATACAGAAAGTGTGTTTCCATGGCAACACAGGGAAACTGCAGCATCTAAAAAAAAATTAAGACCGCAGAATTACTTAACATTTTATTCTCCAAAGACTTCAGTATTCTGAGTTTAAACTTTGAACAGAGAATCATAACAAATGGTGCCTATTTCATAAATAGTGCTTCCTACGCTTTTCATCAAAGCATTTTATATTTTCATTTTTGTGGAATTATTGAGCAGAGTTTAATGAGAAAAATGCTCCTCTATCCCCTGTCCAGATTTTTTTTTTTTTTGGCAACAAATACCACTTGATTATTACTCAAGTCAAATACAGTAATTACTTCAGCACGGTTAATGCGTAAGTCCCCTCACACACCTCCCACACAAATGACTGCCGGCAGCTCTGACAGCTCCTACATCCTGGTAAAGCTCTGGAACAGTACAAAAGAATAGCTGAGATTTTACTTTTCATAGGACTGGAAGAGCCAAACAGCCTGAAGGATGAGAAGGGACACAAAAAGGTGAGACAGATACAACCATCTAATGCCCGACTCACGGGCTGCTACTCACTAACTCAAGAAAAAAAACTACTCTGGCTTCTAGCATAAATCACAAGATTCCTTCTGGCTTAGTGGCTTGTTCAAAACTGAGGTTTAGCTATTCAAAGATGGCTTTGTCACCCGGGTCATCCAGCTACACTGCTTGTTAATGTTATGTGTCGCATGATTTGTGCTTTTAAACCTTCTAGTCACATGATGGTGATCAGGAAAGCAATGGACACTGTATTGTCTTCCATATCAATCTGCTACTTCAGATAATCTTGTAAATCTGGGGTTTGTTATAATTTAGTGTAAAGCCATTCCTGACATATCATTGCTATAAATAGTGACAATACAATGAAGTAGACGTACAATATCAACGCAATTCAAACAGAAAACGAAATATCACTATATGCAAGAGCATTTCCTCTTGTGCTACTATTTGTAAATTATTTCATCTCATGAACATGGTGAAGACAAAAAATATTTAGTGGCCTAAGAATGTTTGTTATATGCTTCTTCGAACAGAAATAATTATAAACATATATGAAGCAGTCAAAGTTTTGTGACAGCTTTCTCAAAGAGGGTAGGCAGAGAGCTCAGTCTGAGCCTTTTTTGACGAAAAAGAAAGGAACTATGTGACACATAAAAAATTTTAGAGAAGTCCATTAATGCAGAACTAATGCTGTATACCAAGGTAAATACTCTGCGTTCAATTATTTTCTAAATGATTCAACACTGCTAGCAGGCTACGTTAAAATCTGATCTTGAAATTCATCCTTTCCACCTATCCATCAGCATAGTCACTAGAAAAGCACACAATAGAAAAGCACTTCTGAAGATTAGAGTTTGAAAAACACAAGTCTTCCCGTTCAGTGTCTCTGTTCCACATTCCACACTAATTAACCTATATCTTTCAATAAAAACCAGATCTTGATTCCTTAACAAGAAGTTTAATTATGTTACCTATATTGCATTTTGAAATAGATGATAGTCTTAAATTTTTGTAACATCACTAACCGATATGATTTGCAGAGATATGGTTAGGAACAGAAACTTTAAAAATATGAAAAGCATTTGCACAAATAAAAAATACAGAACTTAGCCATTGGGGCCCACCTAGTATTATCTATTGCCTTAATATGTACAATAAATATTGAATACAAGAATTCAAAATAGTCCAACAGTCTTGAGCAAAACTCTAGAGCTTGAGGCCAAAAATACAATGGGAAATAAAGTACATCAGTAAAAAGTCAGAAATAAAATCAGATGATTTTATTAAAAAAAAAAAAAATCAGGAAATGCTGATTTTTATTCCGAACAGTAGTTGCAATATACAAGAACCAGAATACCAGGCATATCAAAAAGCAGAAGCAGCAGGAGGAAGAGTGGTAGCACAAGGAGATACTTGATGTTGTCAGGGATTCTACTGACATGTCAACTGAAGCAAACTGAGAGCTGTGAAAAGAAAGTGGTAAAAAAGAAGCAGCAGCTCAGTCATTAAGAAGCAACAGCCAGCTAATGGGAAAAGACATACAGCTATCAGGAAGCCAACTGATTGGAATAAAACTACCGCAAAAGAAAGTTGACCACCTGGCAGCAACAGCCAGTTGCATATATCAACAAACTTACTAGAGTTACTAAGTGGAAAAACCAGCAAGAGGAGAAGCCTGAAACGAAAGCTGTAGGAAGTTCTCGACCATGCTGCAGATACTACATTCACTAATTTAATTTTGACTACAGCCTCACATGGTTGCAATGCAGCTTTCACAATGAAATGGAACTGATTTCCAGGTGCTGAAACACCTGTGTTCCTACTGGAGAAAATGAGGTATCATCATAGGAACAGGATTACTTACCTCTTCTAGCTGCTTACCCATTTCTTATAAAAATGCTTAATTGAGTGATACTTCTCTTCATAGGACAGGATTCCTTTCACTCTATGGTAGTATTTCCCATCATGCCACGCCCCAAATACAACTGTATGTCTAACTAAAGAGGAAGACGAAGGAAATATGATGCAGTATCACTGGCATGGGATGTGAGAAACCAAGCAGGTTCAATTCCCTGCTCTGTCACATACTTCTAAAGTAAACTTTTATAGGCTACTTTAGGCAAGTCTGCTCTTTCCAACAGACCATGGCATGGCTTTCCACTGAGCTCTGCGTAACACACAAGCCTGCACTGGGATGCACACATGCTCCTGCAGTCACGTTGGAAGCCTTTCTATCTGTGAAATTAAAATAACGATCTTCCCTGTTCTATAAAGACATGATTTGTACAAAGATACAGATAGCAAAGACCTAGTTAAATATTAGGTCTGAATATCCTCTTTACTCACAGTGTGCAAGCTGTCTAGTTAAAAATCTAGAGGACATAGGTCGAAAGCAACGTACAGCCACCTCTACAGAAAACATACGGCTGAATTCAGACTTGGTGTAAACATAAGTTTCACACAATTTCTTTTCCTCCTTTTCATTTCACACCTTTTCAATAGCTGCAAACTATCATCAAAGCCCATCATAGCCAAAGTCATTTCTGAAGCCAAGCTATGCATTTTTTAACACCATTTTATCCTTTTCCATATGTCACTCCTTCTATTTCTGTTTCTCCTCTTCACCTGTAAGCCAATTATATATCTGGTAATTTGCTCTCCAGTAAAGTCTGACTCATCTGTAACTGTGTAAGGACAGAATCCATGATGAAATCTTTAGGCAAGCCTGTTCAGAGGAAGAAAACTTCATATTTTCCTAAAGGTATTTTTCCAAAGCGTTCCTCTTCTAGGAAAAACCTCTCTAAATCCTGTGGAATTAACAGAATAAATAACACAGTCCCTAAGGCCAAACTTGCATATAAAGAAGCCTGTTTCTGTGCAGGTTTTCTTTCATGCAATATTCCCCTGTAAACTTTGCTCCTTTTCAAAGGCACTCATGAGAGGGGTATGTTATATTTTACCATGTCTACAGTAACTACAGAATTATCTCTCTCATTTTAACAGCCATCTTTCCACATTGGAGCCCTCATATTTTATTTTATTTTTTGTCTGTAAATCCAGTCTTTGACTCTAAATCAGTGTTCTCTCTGCCATTTACTTTGCCTGTTTGAAAATCATGAATATGCTATAACTTTGCCATATGTTAACTTTAGCTGCTGAATTATTAGTCCCTAAGACAGCTTATTAAACATCTCCCACCTTGTTTGACGTATTGTTATTTTTAATACATCTGGTAGTCTTTCAGCCCTTTTTCTGGAATAAGAGGTATTACTTTTGTTCAAGTAAATGTGAATTAATTTTTGTCAGCTGATTTCATAGGATGAGATAAAATTCTGAAATTAAATCCCAAGACATATGATGTGCAGCCAATGGTTTTCTGTTGTACTTTCAATACGAAAGAACAATTCAAAACATGCCTGATAAAAACCTTTCCTAAGAATCATGATACTTCCTGCTCAAAGTGGGTATATGTACGTTTAGAGACATTTTCCTCTACTATTTTATTATGCTTCTAGAAGCAGAAGTTAAATGCAGAAAAGTCACAGAGTGACTATCTCCCCTCCCCCTCTCCTCTCTACTCCCAAGTCACGAATCAGTACAGCTAGATGTGGTTTTTCTCCCACTTTTAACAAAGTGACAAGGGGATGCTGCACCTTCTGGCTGCAGAGCCTCTTCACTCCCTTACTCTGGGATCCCAGTGCCACATGCAGACAGTGTCTAGTGTGCTCATTCCTACAGGAGGAAGCAAGAGATGCAGGTACTGAGGCAGAAAAAGAGGGAGAGATCGAAGTGAGCAGTTAATGCTCAGTCCACAGCTTCAGTGGCTGAGGGTCACTTAAGGGCTCCTCAGAAATAGCTCAATACGCATGTTTGGTTAAGCGTTCCCTCAAAAACTGCATGCCATACATTCTCCAAAGCAGTGACTACCCCAGGTTCTGCCACTTCAAGTGTTTCCTCACTTGCTCCCTTTCCCTCCCCTGCAATAATTTCTCTACGAACTTACCTTCTTTCTAATTTGTATGTGCACGTGACAGTGAAATTTCACAGGGAATCTCAATCTTTGCCATTTTTGATTCATAAATAATTCACTCCTTTTCATTTATTAATGAATTAACTTCTTGCTAAGGTTAAAGTTACATAAAAAGGAAAAAGGCAGAACTTTTCCAGTGCATGAGGGCCTCACATATGTCAATAAAGCAGCATGTTTTGGTGTCCTGCTGCCTAGAAGAGTCCACAAACCATGACAATGAATAATGGAATCCGCACATTTAGGGAAGTGCAGTGGGATCTGGCGTTTGTTTTGGATTTTGTATTTGCCTCTAATTTCTAAGCCCTGTAAGTCTGATTAGACTCTTTAGGGGAAAACAAAACCAAACCCCTCAACCATTGTCTACAATCGTCCTCAGAGAAAATCTTTTTCACAGCTTCTGAAGATGTACCTCCCACCTTCACATCTGGGGATAGTTAGTTATTTTCTGAGAACCATGAAAGGAATCATTTGCATTTGAATATGGAATAACTTTTATGATTGTTAACATCCTGGAATGGGGAACTCAGGATTTCAGGAGTCTAATTCAGGTATTACGAAAAGGCAAAGCAGACTGTATGTCCCAGTGCAACTTCTCCCATGTTGGAGCAGCACGACTGTACAGGTTTAGCTCGCCGAAATGCAGGGAGGAATCTGAATTCTTCCCTGTACTATCTCATCATTATGCTGAGCTACCTCGCTTCCTACAGGCAGCATATTGCAAGGTGAGGGGAAATGTGGACAACTGAAGATAATCTGTCCATACTACTTGGAGAGAAGTTTTTGAATATTGCATGTCCCTATGCACCTCTGCTAGATTATGATGGCTTCTGTTCTCCTTGCTCTCTTCTGCGACGACTGCATGTTAGGCTCCAAGTTCAGATTAGGCTCTCACTTTCACTAACATTATGTTCTCATTTCTATGTTCTCTTAGAAAATAGGTCTTTAGCTCACTCAAATATGTGGCATGCACATTTCTAAAACAAAAAATAAGGTCAACCAAGGTCACCATTACTAATGGAACCTATTCTAAAATTACGTAGCCCAGATGTTTTTTTTTTCTATTTTCTTTTTTAAACAAATGTAGGGCAAGAATAAAGAGTACTTGAATTGACACATTAATATAGGAGGAAGACTATGTGAAGATGGAGTTAGTTATGATCAAAGCCTGCTGCATAACAGCAGACTGCTGCAGCAATGTTCGGAGTAGAGTATGATTCAAGCTGTGTATCCACATTTTGATTTCTTCATTAGTTTGTTACTGAAGGCTTACATTGTATTTCTATATATAGACACACACATTAAATTGTAAAGGAGACATCACAGTCACTGTTGGTAAGGAAACAACTTACTGGGTGCTGAAGTTCACATTTAAAATTAGAATCATAATAATATTTGAGGCAACTCATAATTGTCAATGAGTCTTTATTTGTATCTATGTAGATCAGGGAATCATTAACTGTGCCAAGATATTTGAAAGGAACTTAGTTATTCCAGTAGTGTTGAACTCAAGAAAGAATATAAGAAATAAATTGCTGTGAGAAAGTCAAGCACATAAAATTGCTATACCTTGTTTCCTACAACTTTTAGTGATTTTTGAGGAACCGTCCACCAAAAGCCAGCATTTTTTGTTAGTTTCCATGAAATTAGTATAGTGCAATAGAGTGCATTAGAATATAGTTTCATGAGCAGGTTGCCTTCCCATATTTGCTGTCCAGAAACAAAACAACTGAAGTTCTCTTTCCTTATATTCTTGTTCATGTCATACTCACATGCAGCCTCCTTGTAGCCTTTTGCTGAGGTCCCTCTAGTTTGGCACAGTCATTGCAACTGATTCAGCACCTTTATTTCATCTTGTATTTTCAGACAAGGCAAAAAAAGGAGCATGGAAATATCCACTGTCTGTATAGACCTAGCAGCAAAACCAAAAGGAAAAGTTAATACTTATGACTCTTCTGAGAGCCTAAAAAAAATAGCCAAGAAGGCACAGCCTTTGTGTACCACACATCACTTAGGGTAATGGCAGCATTTTCCTGCCAAGTACTGTTTGTTACCAAAATAAAGCACAAATACATAGTCGTTAAACAAATTTTATTGTTCCAATTCAAACCGAACAGTAGTGCTTTATCAGTTGTTACTGAAGCAACATTTTAATTTTTCTTCCATATACGAATTAAAAAGATTCCATAGTGATTACTTAAAATGTTAGTAGTTTATGTGGAAACGTGAAATGTGAAAATATGAAGTGTTGGCAGTTGAAGTGATAAGTAGAACAAGTCAGAATTTTATGTTTTCCACATGTAAAACATTTCATTGCATATATCTAATTAAGGCATTGTAGCTGAAGAAACTATAATTCATTTCCCATCCTGTTTTCATGGTAAGGCCGGTAGACACTGGGAATGTACCATTTTTGCTTGAACCACTTCTGGGAGTTGCATGCATGCTGTATAACGAGAATAAAACTTCATGTCAGATTTTGAAAATGACATTTATTTATGGCTTCACAATTCCAGGCCATTTACAGGGATCATTACTTCCTCTTATCCTGCCAATTCTTTCGATAGTTTGACATAGTCAACTAACAAGATTTCCAAAAGTATTAATGCACAAGTTGTCTTAGTTTAAAATAGATGCCCATTTAAATATATTGATTAATTCCAAAAAGAAAAAAAAAAATCCAAACAAAACCAAAAAAGTATTTTAGGAGGGTTTATATTATAGAACTCAAGTGTACGTTATTAAGTCAGGATCGTGAGCTTTTTTTTGTAAATAGATTCTCATATTCCTGGAATAATTATTAAATTCTATGAGCAAAAAGGGTTCTTCTAACTTAATAATCCTTATAATTTTAAGCTCAAATACCTTTTGTTTGTTTGTTTGTTTGTTTGTTTATTTGTTTGTATTTTGAAATAGTGAACTAGAAGAGATACTTGGGAACAAAATATTAAACTCTAATACCTGCAGGAAGATGGGTCTAAATCTCCTGGGCATTTTTCAGACAGCAGTGTGTCAAGAATTCTGTCATGAGTTTATTTCATCTGAATAGCAGGAAAATTCATACAAGTTAGTTTCATTTGCTTTGAATAGTTAATGGCAAGCTTAAAAAATTGATTTATTAGAGAGTTTTCCATCTTTAGGGACCGATTTTACCTCTTTACAGCAAGATGTGCAAAGCTGCTCTACTACAGGTATTAACCTCTCAGCATCTTCAGTCATGATAAATTTTCCTACTCTTTTCCTAATAAGAATAATTCAGATTTTGAGTACTTTAATTAGTACTTACTTTCTCAGTACTAATGACTCTTAATTCAAGTATAACTAAGAGCACTGAATTATCAGTACTAATAAACCCATATAACTCCAACAGTGAAACTATCTGACATCATGTACTGTTCAATGCTGTGCATTTTATTATTTAATCTGCATATGTCTACAAAAAAGACTTATTTGCCTACAGATGATCAAGGGAAACAAATGATGGTTCAAGATCATTAAACATATTAAACATATACATCTTTTTAGGAATGCAACAACAGGATAACAGTAACCGCAAAGCAAGATATAATTAACACAAAACCTAGGCCCAATCATAAAAAGAATAACGCGTGGACATATAAAGGCAGAAAATGATTTCAAAGCAGTATATTAATAGCAGCCTTGTAAGCAATAAACGGAGCTTTTTGCAAATGTACATCGTGTCGGTGTTTGCTCCCCTTCACCTGGCCGCTGCAAACATATACATCTTTTTTTAGTAATTAATAATAAGAAAGACATATAAAGGGAAAATATTTGTATATGAATGTAAATTCAGGCACTGGTTACATTTTCATAGAATCATAGAATCATTAGGGTTGGAAAGGACCTTAAGATCATCTAGTTCCAACCGCCTGCCGTGGGCAGGGACACCCTACACTAAATCATATCACCCAAGGCCTCATCCAACCTGGTCTTGAACACTGCCAGGGATGGAGCATTCACAACCTCCCTGGGCAACCCATTCCAGTGCCTCACCACCCTAATAGGAAAGAATTTCCTCCTTATATCAAATCTAAACTTCTCCTGTTTAAGTTTTAACCCGTTACCCCTTGTCCTGTTACTACAGTCTCTAATGAAGAGTCCCTCCCCAGCATCCCTATAGGCCCCCTTCAGATACTGGAAGGCTGCTATGAGCTCTCCACGCAGCCTTCTCTTCTCCAGGCTGAACAGCACCAACTTCCTCAGCCTGTCTTCATAGGGGAGGTGCTCCAGTCCCCTGATCATCCTCGTGGCCCTCCTCTGGACTTGTTCCAACAGTTTCATGTCCTTTTTATGTTGAGGACACCAGAACTGCACACAATACTCCAAGTGAGGTCTCACAAGAGCAGAGTAGAGGGGCAGGATCACTTCCTTCGACCTGCTGGTCACTCTCCTTTTAATGCAGCCCAGGATACGGTTGGCTTTCTGGGCTGCAAGCACACACTGCTGGCTCATGTTCATTTTCTCATCAACCAGCACCCCCAAGTCCCTCTCCGCAGGGCTGCTCTGAATCTCTTCTCTGCCCAACCTGTGGCTGTGCCTGGGATTGCTTCAACCCAGTTTATATTGGTACAGCTGGGAGAGATGATGCCCCAGACTGAAAGCTACAGAAGCATTTGCTGGGCATTGCATTGTGGAGGCATTTGTACGCATAGTGTTTTCCTCTTTCAACCAACTCCAAGTCAGAAAAAGGGAATATTTCTGAAAAACAATAAAACAAAAAGAGAAAACAAACAAAAACCAAACAAAACAAACCACCCACCCCACCCCCAAAAACAAAAAACCAAAAAAACAACAACCCCTAACTTATAAAATTCTATAAATTAATTTTAAGCCAAAGCCCTTTTGTGTCCCCAGAGTCTAGGCAGCAACACTAGCATCTACTATAACTGGGTCTGCAGTGAGTAGTTCAAGGGATTGAGGGGGATTGACAGCTCACTCTGGGCTAACAACCACTGAAGCCAAGTCTTTTTTTTTTTCCTACAACTGAAGTATTCCTATGGAAGCTCAAAAGCACTACACAAACTTTTGTCTTCTCTCCACTTGAAAATATTTATTTTATTATTTGCTTAGAGCCCTCCAGGGCACTTTTGTGCTTTCTAAGGAGATTTCAGTGGCATGCCATCACCAGCACAATGAGGCATATGTCATGCTCGTAACAGACTCCCTTGCATTTCTATTCCATTTAGGTCATCTATAACACAGTAAAACCAAAAATTCATATATGGTATGAGACTTCAAAAACCCAGAAAGACTTTGTTTAGGCACAAGAACAGTTCCCAAGATCTGACTTTCCAAATTAGTGGGAGCTTCTCTGTTCCAAATTCTGGCTATATTTTCACACATTGCCTAACTGATTCATAAGATGATAGTCACTAAGTTGATGGAATAGCCCTGAATGATTTAAAAAGATTATACCAATTTAGTGAGCTAAAACACTGGCAACACTAAAATCATCAAAACTATTACATGCTTTGGAAAACAAAGTTGTTTAAGCCTAAATCAGATTGCATATTCTATGATCATATAGTATATTATGAGACAGTTGACTCCTTTTTTCTCTTTACAATAAGCTCTAGGCTAAAAAGCTATTCTTCCACCATCCAATTTGTCCACACTATTTTGTCACAAAAATAATCTTTCTTTTAGCAGTACATGTTAACTTTAATGCAAAGCATCTTACTGAGAAGCAATGCACTAATGTCTGATGGAATTTGGTACTCAACATATGTAGTACTTGGATGCACTATAAGACACCTCTACATTTTCTTATTTCAGTAGTGTAAATCATCAACATTCACAACATAATTTGAAAGCATTAATCACAGAATTATTTTTGTAGCTCTTCCATGAACTCTACTACAGTTTTACTATCACAGCAATACAAATCTGCTTTCCTAAACTTATGGGAACATATTCTTCATTGTATCACAAACTAGACTAACCTTAAAAGTCAGTGTTTTTGCATGATTTACTTCACCACAGCTGTGCGCCAACTACATTAGTGCTCAAAGTAGAGCCAGCCAGCCAGCTGTGCAATTGCTCCATCAGCAGCACAAGTCTTTTAAACCCAACACATTAAAATGGCTGTTTAAAAACGTGTCAAACTATTCAGTGGTGAATAGAATACTGAACGAGAGCGGCTGTTTGCTGATTAATGATGGGTGAGAGATAATATCCTACCCATGAAAATAGATGAATTTTTTAGGACTTGCATTGTCGTACTGCTGCATCCTAATTCACAGCACGCAGCATTGCATTCAAAAAACCCCAAAACAACAGCAATAACAATAAATACAACAAAAACATACCTAGGCTGAATTTCATAGGCCTTTGTCAGGCAAAAGCCATTGCTCAATTAAGGAGCACAGAATCTGGCACACAGACCTTGATAATTTGTCTCATACAGAACAGTGTATGGCTATCTAAAAAAAGAAAACTTGAAACTAACTAATTTTATTTTGTCTTCCCATCTTGTAAAAAAGTGGCAGTATGAATGTTTGTATCCCTTCTATAATTCCCACTTCTAATGTAACTGTAAATATTGTAAAGAGACATATAAAAGTCTAAGACTTTTTTGGAGTCCTGCTTACCATCTGTCTGCAATGGTATCTTAAGGCAATGCATGATAGAGGCTAATTATGTGCTGCAAAAAAATGTATATTGTTTTTTACTCAGCTTCATATTCAATTGATTGAATGTTCTTTTGCTGTCAGCGTCTAGGAACTGTGAACATAAAAGAGAAAGAGACCCCATGAAACTATCTGGATTAATCTACCTCTCAGAAATAAATACATACATACATACCACTTATCCTCCACTAGAATGACTCCACAGTCATTTACTTTCAAGATACATACAGTGAACAAACTACACTTGCTAATTTGGTAAGCATTACATATTGCCTATTAAGCTTATTATTGCAAAAGTGGGCCATTACAGTAAATAGACAATTTACTTTACAACATCAGCAGTGCCATTCCATGATTCCTGTCATTAAACGTAATTTCAGATTCTGATTTTAACATCTTTAAAGTCATAACTATAAATCTTCCTTAGGGAAAAACTCCTACTACTTCTAGACAAACCCAGAATTTTTTTGCTTGCTTTTATAGAAAAGAATGCCAAAAGAACAAGATTGTTTTCAATTAGAAAAACTTCCCAGAAAAATCCCTCATGAGACATTAAATAAGGCAAAAACTAACAGATTATGATCTTAAGCATAGCCTCATTTTAATATGAAATGGCCTTTTGATCAAAGCAGATTTGCTGGATCAAAACCCATTCAACTCCAGGGAGGTGCTAACTTTTTTTCTCATCTAAAAAGATGAGTAAACCCTGAGTTACCAGAAAACGTTGAGCTGATTTCTGCATACTTTGTACTGAAACAAAATAAAGTCTGCAACAAATCACAGCTCTTGCAGGAGCAAGTTTCATATTCTGACACCATTTATTAACTCAGACCAATACACATACCTAGAACTTTATCCTCATGATAGCCTCATCACTCAGACCGTTTCCAGCCTTTCGCTATCAAATCTATCTTCCCCCTAACAGTCTCTCTGAGCAATGCACGACAGCAGTCACTTCCAATGAAACTCATTGCTACTTAGCTTCTGATAACATATATGTATTCTATTTTGCTCCTAAGTTTTCCAGTGAATCTATTCAGCTTGTAGATGATGGCCATGACCAAAATGGTGGATTATACACATGGATGAGGAAAATATAAAAATCCAAGTATTTTGGTCAAAGTTTGGAAACACTGCTGTAGCTTTTCTAGGAAAAGTTCTGCACTTGTTCTTTAGCTATCCTTTGCAGGTCAGTCTCTCCTGAGAAAAGCACCTCTTTTGATACAAAAGTTCTGTTTAGTCAAAAAGCACTTTTGCAGTGAGGATGCTCAAGTGTAATTTTCCATCAACCATAATACTAGCAAAACAAAACAGTTGAGGCTGAAATTCAAATTCCTATTAGTATGTACATTTTATAGTTTGTTCTTTTGCATTCTACTCTCTAAACCACTTTTACATGAAAGGCTGCATCTCAAGGATATAGATGATGCAGGGGAGCATAAAGTAAAGATTATTTACAGCCAAGGCTAAATCAGTCCTTACCTCATTAAAGGTTTGCTTCTGCAGCTGTTATGATGTATCAGGGAAGGAAATCTTACACACTAAATGAAGTACAATACTTCAGCACAAAAATGAGAAATGTTTGGTGAAGTCTTATCCTTCATTTCCCATGTTTAATCAGGCTTTTGACGTTAGTTTAGCGTATTTTTCCTCTGGATTCCTTTTTTTTGGTGCTTAATTACACCATCTAAAAATTTGCTGCATAATTTCATAGGTGAAATAACACCTTTAACAGACAAAAAAAAAAAACCTCAGAACTTCATTTTCATTGTTCACTGAAGTATGCCAATGAGAAAGGACAATATTCTGTTACAACAGCAAGCCCATTTTTTGTGTGCGCTTCTCTTAGCTGGAACAATGTCTCAATAAACAGTAATAGATGTGAAGTCATTCCGGTATAGCTTTCTTCCCCATGTCAAATGAGATATATAAATGCTCATGGAGTGTTTCCACACATTCTTCAAGCCATAGGAATTTTTACACAACTAAAGAAGTTTATCCAAAGACTCTAACAAGAAGATTGACTGGTTTCTCTTATTTCATACTAGATCGGGGGAAAAAAAAAACAAAACAAAACCACAAAACCACCATGATTCATATTCTCTACTCTTGCACTAAATCACAGCTTCTCCTGTATTTCCTTGTCTCTCAGGCAATAAACATTTCCTAATGCCTTCACCTATACACACTACAGCTATGTTAAAAACTGAGCCCTCAAGATCAAAGATGGTTCAGTACTAGTTTTTTTCTACAAAATGTCAAGAAATTAAATGAGTTTGTTTCAGGAAGTCACTTTTCATTGCTCTCTAAGAATATTAACAGGAGTATTTGATGTCACAATTCTTTTCTTGAATTTTCTTACCACTAACAATTCTGGTTTAGTTATCTGTGCCAAAGTCTCTTGCAATGGCATGGAAGGCAATGAAGACTGAAATAGGGGTAGAAAGAAACCAAGTAATAAAAATGCAAGTGACTAAATAGAATACAGAAAGAAAACTTCAATTTCACACTGTGTTCACAGAGCTTAAACAAAGAGGAAGCCACTACATTATCTACACCTAGGGTCTGGCCTTCAGATCACTGCTGATCTACAGCTTACTAAACAACAAAATGCACAAGTCTTTTTCTTTTTTTTTTATGACTGTCACAGTAGAGTACAAATAAATCTAAAGCTTCACAGTGATGCATGTGTGTTCAAAGCTTGGGTAACCATTGTCACAGATCATCGTAATTTCCTGCAGACACATCTATATTGAGCCCTGTCACTTGAGTTATGCAGAAATTTTACACTTCTTAGATTAATACATAAATAGATTTTATTTTTTTTTCAGGCAAGAAAACAAAGATCAATGCCTAAGTGGGGGGAATTAAGTCAGCTACCCAGATGCTTGTGATGGTTGCTGTGACCCTGAACAGAGAAGGACCCTAAGCAGAGGTTTCTCAGTAATATTTAGCAACATGAATACAACCTTCCTAATTTACCCTGTCATCTGACCAAATTTTGAAGGTTTAGATAAATAAACTGTGTAGATTCCTCCAGACTCTCCTAGGCAGCGAGCTGACACTGGAAATTCAAGTGAAGCTGGAGATTCAGTTCTACTCACTGCTTTGTGTTATGTTGCTGCAAATGTTAAAAACATGCTGAGTGCAGTGCACATTTTACCTGGGGATCTAAAAAAAAAAACAAAACCAAGCCAAAACAACAACAACAAACCACAACAAAACCAACAGAATTCATAAACCCATGGATTTTAAAGAAAAAAAAAATTATAATAATCTAGGCCAGCAGAAATCAAATGTTTTTAGAAAATACTTCGCCTCCTTTTTAGGGTTTCAGAAAGTGAAGCAGTATCATACCTCCAGTGCTACTCTTTTGAAACACTGAATTATACTCATGTGAAGGACCCTGCCTCTTTGAAACTGGAGGTTTCTAACTTCAGCCTACATCTCCTCGATTTTGATGAAGACTGGAGAATTGAACACTTTTTGTCTTGGAGACCCATTGGTGAAGATTGGGATAATATTCTCAGGAATTTTATGCTTTTCTTTCTTTTTGGTCAGCTCACAGGCATTATTGAATTTTTGTCTGGGGGGAATATTTGTTTGTTTGGTGTTTGGGGTTTTTTGTTTTTGTTTGTTTGTTTCTTTATATTGCCCAAATGTATCGTTTTAACACCGTCATGGGTTTGTGGCTAAAGAAATGTAGGTTAGAATTGAAAACATATATATATATATGTTTACTGAGTCCCTTTAAAATGCCTAAATATATTCTGTCAAAACCTGTAAATTTGAAAACACTTAATTTTAAGAGATAATGCCTCACTTCTCTCTTTGCTACAATTGGTAACTTACATACCACACCATACACAATTTAGCTATCAATCACCCAGCTTCATACACAATGTAGCTATCAATCACACTGCTTCAGAATAGTGTTGGCTATTGAAACTCTTGCTTCTGCATTATCATTTATAACCAATATTTAATAATAGCCATGTCTCTGACTGAAGCTCTTTTACTCCTCAGATATATCAGAGAATCTTTGGGTGTTTTTTAACCAAAGTAACCATCAGTACTTTATTATTTCTTTAAACAACATCATCAGGCATCTATATGATCAACATTTACTATATATTCCATTGTCGTTATCATTTGCTTTCCATTATTTATGCAATATAAATAACCAGATCTCCTTTAGGTAGAATGTATTGTTTCCCAGTCTAAATTCCCATTCCCTAACTCTTTTTAAGAGTTTAGGAATATTTCTGGGTGGTGTGCTTCACCACAAATGTGCTCATAGCTCTTTGGACTGGTCCCTACAAGGAAGCTGCATGCAACTTCATTACTTGGGTTTTGCCCATTTTTCCCAGAAGCAAACCAAAGAAAACCAAACAAACACAGAAAAATATCCCCAAAGCAGCAGTGTCACCTGGCATGATGCAAGAGTGGA
The DNA here is from genome assembly GCF_034315485.1 of Pezoporus occidentalis. Classification (NCBI taxonomy): domain Eukaryota; kingdom Metazoa; phylum Chordata; class Aves; order Psittaciformes; family Psittacidae; genus Pezoporus; species Pezoporus occidentalis. Next base: position 3,141,591 of record NW_026916062.1, read on the forward strand.
TTTTCCCAGCATCAGGCAATCAGATACCACTTTGGTGCTTCATTTCACCTCAGTACAAATGAAAGGATATCAACAGCAAAGACTACGCCTTTCACCTAAAACTTCCCATCAAAGCACAGCTTCTCCGAGAGTCTGCTGTTTTGCTAATCCATACAACACACATCAAGGCAGTAGGAATGTAGGAGATAAAGGAAAGGATGCATGCAGTTAATCCTTATAACAGAAAGGATATAAAAAACATTTTTCCTAGTTTGCTCTCAGACTTCTGGAGTGCTTAATGGCTCCTGTCTGGCAGACATACTAACTTTGAAATTATTGAGACAGATTGACATTAATGTATAAAAGCATAATATTCTACCACGGCAACTCTATCAGTATAAATAGCTGTAACGGAAGAAAAAAGACCTCGCATTAACTTCATGAGTGGATTATTTGGCTGTCTAAAATTGCTGTATTCAATCTTTGTACGTTACCTTCCTTATATTTTCTAGGGTAATGCAGCAGTGAAAACAAGTAATACCATGTAGAAAAACTACTCCATTTAAGACATGTAAGGAAATATTTCATTTTGTGGCATAAGTGTGGCAAAACCATAGCATGTAAGAGGGAGGCAAGCTATTTTGCTCTGCTCCCTGGCTCAAGTCACATCAGGTAACAGTGGGTGCATGTACCACATGTCTGAGTTAATAGTTATAATACCCTAAGAGCTTCAGTACATCTGTGTCTTCCTATTGTTGCCTTTCCGTAACAGGCATTTGTTTTTGAAGGGATACTTACATGGCATGTAGATCTATCAGTCTTAACATTAAGTACTGGCGTTTGGAAAGGGCAAAAAACATTCAAATAGAGATAGAAAGCAACTTAGAGAACACTTTAAGAAAAAAGGGAAGTTAAAAAGTATGAGTGTTGTGAACAATGAAATCTAGTGGGTAAGTCAGCCTTCTCCACAGTGATAAACAGTAATCAAGGAGTTAATAGTAAGTACAAAATGTGTTATTTTCTGAAAGTATCCAATCAGCTGACTTCAATATTGATATCAAAAGTGATTATTTTGTTAATACAATTCCCATTATTTTGATCCCAATTTTGCCTTTACATTCACTTGTAAGAAACCTTCTGGTGAATTTCATGGCTATAACACTTGAAGAGCAGTTGCTCTTGCGACTATATTTTGATTGCTTTCTTAGTGACATGAAATATTTAAACTAAAGAAGGAAATTTATATGTAATCTCTTTTCTGCTAACGGAAGCACACACCCTCTAAATTGTGAGCCCAAGTGTACTCAGTCTGAGGGAATACAAATGATCCTGGAAGAAAGTTTCATAAATTTTGTATTGCTTTGAATCCTGTATTTTTTTTAAACAAGGTATTTTTTACTAAACACAAGGATGTGCAAAAAGTGGTACTACAAGTCATACCAAGTATGGAACATTTGGTAGAAGTTCTGTTACAACCAGTCTAGAAATGGTTATAAATCTAAAAGCTATTCGGTCAAAACACAATACTACAAGCATGTCTTCTCACAGGACACATCACTCTCATGAAGAGAAGAGCAAGTTAGAGAAATAACTTGTCAAAAAATAGACTCATGCCTACACTTTAGAGGGTGAGCTGCCTGTGTAAAAGAATAAGATAGTAATCACAGAAACAGAAGTGATACTGACAGTATATTTTATGAGCTATGTCATCTGGCTTTCTCATATTCATCCCTCTGGCTAAAAAAAAAAAAAAGAAAAGAAAAAAAAAACCTAAACCTGAACCATCAAATAATCTCACCTAGAACCTGATCTCACAAGTCTACCTGCAGATACTTTGACTCTAAAAAAACAAGCCTTCATATAACTGCATAAACCCCTGGCTACATAAGTAGTAAAATATTGTATATACTAGTATAATAAGTCATAATTTATTGACAGGTTGTCCTCAATTATAAAAACTACTTCAGATTCACCTATGTTTTTAAAAACAGACAGCAGCACAAATAAATAACTTTTAAAAAGTAAAATTAAACCAGAAGTAAAACCAGAATTTTTTACATTGAATGAAGGTCATCTGTAAATGAGGGATAAATTCACACCTGAATTTATTTATTTTTTTAAGATCATGTAATTGAGAAAGATAAAGAATAGATTAAAATGCAGAATAACTGAAATTTAATATTTCTGGTTAGGTTTCAAGAGTTTATCTTAAAGTAAATGTTTTTGCTCTCATTTTGTGCAAAGTTCTGGTCCAAGCAAAACTGAATTATGTTTGCCTGCTCCATGTTCTGGTCACTGCAGAGATGAAAAAAAAAGAAGCCCCTTCACAGTGATAAATAGGTAAAATAGATCCCTAAGAAAAAGATGGTAGATAAGAATTGAGTTAACAATCAGAAGATGTTCGAAGAGCTTTTCTACTCTGAAGGTGAAAGTAATTATACCTTCACTGCATTAGCAACACTAAATATGCGTATTTATGACCTGTGCTCTCCTCTCTGCATTGACTTCAGATAAAATTCACAAGGCAAAGCTGTTCTCCTCTAGAATAGTCTGTCACACAACACTGATCATCTCATGGATTTATGGAACGTGAAATCACCAGTGTGTATGTGCGAGATACTTAGAAACTGTAACGATGAATGAGGATCAAATGAAAAACAGGAACACACACAGTATCAAATACTACTTCTCTGATCTAAGCTACCTCCAGTTAGTTTATAGGTAAAATTTCTAGTACTGTAGTTCACAAATATTCCACTGTTGTGAATATATGATGCTTATACCATCATTAAAATGCTACCTGACAGGCAAAGTGAAAAGGACCAAACAAACACAACACACACACTAACTAATTAGAAAAGCATCCACACACCACTAAAGACTTTCCAGGGCTGAGGAATCTATTTCACTGTGAGAAACCATTCCAATGGACAGTCGCTTTTTAATAAGAATCTTCACTTATTTCAAGTTTTAGTAATTCTTCTTTCAGAAGTCAGATACCAAACATCTGTCAAAGTTTGCTGTAACTGTTATAAATAGACTTTTCAGCTCTTAAATTTCTCTTTGATAAGTTAAATAGACTGAGATTCTTCAAGAACTCATTAAAGGCCTATTTTCTAATTATTCTCTCACTCTTTGTTTCTTTTCTGAACCTTCTCCAATATATTTTTTCTTTTTGTAAATTACGTACTTGTCCTGGGTTCAGCAGTAGAAGTCATTTTTCCCCTTCTTGGTAGCTGGTGTAGTGCAGTGTTTTGACTTTCAGCTCGGGAACAGAGCTGATAAGAAGCGATGTTTTGGTTTGGCCAAGGACTTTGTGAGCCTCATGCTCTGCCAGGGAGGAGGGGAAGCCAGGAGGAAGCAGAGACAGGACACCTGACCCAAACTGACCAAAGAGGTATTCCATACCACAGCACGTCATGGCTAGGATGTAACTGGGAGTTATATAGGGTTGGAGGAGGTATCGGTCAGAGCTTGGTCGGGCTGGGGGGGGCGAGTTATCGGTCGGCTGGTGGTGAGATGATGTATTCTCTTCCCTTGTTATTTCCTTTATCATTATTATCATTGGTGGTAGCAGTAGTGATTTGTGTTATACCTTAGTTACTAAACTGTTCTTATCTCAACCCGTGGGAGTTGCATTCTTTTCGATTCTCCTCTCCGTCCCTCCGAGAGCAGGGGGAGGGCAAGAAAGGGGGGGAAGTGAGCGAACGAATTACCTGACTGGGTTTAAACCACGACAGTTCTTCAGAACTAAACATAGCATTCTTTCAGTAATATCAACACCAAATACAAAGGGAATATATATATTAGCAAAAAGAAATAGTGCCATCATCAGACACCATTGTTTGACATTGTTCCTCCAGCTCATGTATAGATTGTCAGTCGATGATGCACCATGAAAAAAAAATTTGATATTCTTCCTATTTTTATTTTCCAAAACTTCTCCATAGATCTCAGATCTCTCTCAGCACAACCTTTCTATGCTGTTGTGCTCCCCAATGCAGTTGCCAACCCTTCAAGTTGTCACTGACATCCCGTAGAGTACGTTTTTTAAAACCACATGCTCTTCCCCTCCATGACCCTGTCATTCTTTCTCCCTGCTTTCCAGGAAAAGTTCTTTAGGGAGCAGGTAGCAGAGTTTAAGGGAAAAAAAAAGATGACAAAGCAATCTTAAAAATTAGATCTCTCTTATTGTAAAACAGCTGCTTGCTTTTGCTAATCTGAGTCAAATGGGCCACCAAGTGAAATGCTTTATAGATTGACTCACTTGGACAAGGAGCTATGACAATTGGTGAGGCGGATATCAGTGGTGACACTGTGAACAGACTGTGAAAGGCAGACCATCAGAGGAATTTACTACCACTAGGCTGAGAATGCCAGCATGAAAGGAGATATCTCAGCAGCACCTTGCTCATTTCACCAGGTCAGAGGCAGCCTAAGTGTTCCCCAGTAAGAAGGACACATCATGCCTACACAAAGATGGTTGGTGCAGGAGAGTAAGCCAAGTCACCAGCAGCATGAATTTCCACATGAAGTATGCAAGTGTGAGGACAGCCAGCAAACAATCACCTGAGGCATCTACCAAAGCAGCCGAAAGGCCTGGAGATCTAGTTCCCCAGTGTTTTGATGGGATCACCATAGATAATTCAAAGGCTGCACTCATTCTGGCAGCCAGCATTTCTGATGCTGGGGCTCTGTGAGGTCAGACAGACATACAGACTAAGTTACTCACCATGAGCAGCAGCAACTATATTTTTGTAAAGTGTGTTCTTCAGCAGTTAACTTGGTACAATGGAGCAATTATGGGTCTCCTGCTTTGAGGAACCGTATGATTCTAATAAGCAGACACTACAAAGTACCAGAAATAAACCCTAGATTATTTTTTGAGAGAGATCGTTTTTCTTTCATGCATTGCTATTGACAGTAAACACAAAGACAATCTGCACAATATCTAGTATTGCTCTACCCCAATGGCCTGTGCAAGAATTAAAATGGCATTGATATTCTCCTTTTCCAGATGTAGAATGCAGTTTCTGAGTATCTTTTAAATTACATTTAAAAATATTCAAAAACTCTGCGAGAGAAAACCACATTTGGCTGACATAATCATTGTATCATTTTTAGATTTTTTTAAGCTAGAATGTTTCCCTTTAGCAATTCCATATTTTCTGATTTTAGCATTTTCACATTAATATTAAATTAAGAGCAAGAAATTCACATATAATGTTTATATAACATCTTTTAATTTAGTTTGGTGGCACTTTAACCCTTAACTGGTGTTTGCAAGCAAAGATGGTACAGATCAAATATCTATTGATTACTTCTACACATTGGAGACAGAAGCTTTGGAGACACCCTAAATTTTAAGGAAAAATGTCATAAAACCTCCTGCAGACAGTATCCTTCTGTGTATGAAACAAAAGCTTCTCTGGAAAAGAAAAATTTCACATCAATTCAGGGAATTAAACACCAATAAATCACAGAGGTGTTTGCACAAAAAACAAAGCATACACTTTCACAGCTTTGGCATTCTGAGTCTTCTGACTCAGTTTCCCCATTTATTGATGTGAATATTCGGTACTGAAGGCCTCTCTAGTCCCATGGTTCCCTCCCAGTTTCCAGAGATCCCCTGCATAACAGCCATGGTCAGTAAAGCCACAGACCCTGGCACAACCTTACATGTGCTGCTTCTACCTCCCAAGGATTTGCTCTGTCACGAAGAGGTTCCTTTATGTTGCTATGTGCCTGACTGTGTCACTTCCTGGCTGTGTCACTTGCTCCTGCACACTATGCTTTTCGCTTGTGGTCCTCTACCTTCAATGCAGCCCTTGAGAGGCATTTTCATGCTTTCTAACTGTCTAGCAATCATTGCTTTACAAGCATTATTAACTCTGTGTCAGCTCTTTTACTGCAATTCACTTTGAAGTTCATTCTGGCAAAAGCCCCAGAGCCCTTCTCTCTGTGTCCCTGCAGCACCTAACTCCTGCACTCAGCAGTCCATGGCTGAGATTTGGTAATACAGAAGCCTCACTCGCCCTGTATCAGATTCAAATCATTTGTTGCTTATTCAGTCAGCAAGGTTACAACACCTCATTATCTCCATAAACAGAGATTAAAAACCAGTATTAACCAGATCAGCGGAGGCGATTGCAGAGGCGCAGGGCCACGAGCCGTGCTAAGGCGCTCTGACTCCGGCTGGTCCTTTCCGCCGCTTTATCAATAGATGGCAGCAAGGAGCTCTTTCTCTCCTGAGCGTCGGAGGAGGAAGATTACACCCCGGTAGAAACCCGAGGCAAGCTTTCCAACAGAATTCAGATACTACATGTTATCAGCCATGTTTTGTGGCTTCTTCAGGAATGGCTAGTATACTCTGCAGCAGTGCAGAACTACGGAGATGACCCTTTCGTAGTGTCCTGACAGGTTTGCAGTACATCAAAAACATGTCAATGATAGGAATTAAAATACATTTTCCACATGTGTTTGTTTGTATCCTAAATGGTATGGGTTAAAAATCCTAAAATGAAGCATAACAATCAGTGAAAGCAATAGCTAAGTCAGGTTAGAACATCATCTGCGCAGAAACAAAGGCTGCAGAGGTTGTGAGACTTTGGTAACCACTCCCTACACAATTTGTCCAGTTTGTGTGTTTAGAAGCAAGATCCAATTTAGACTACATGAAAATTTGGATGTGTATTAAAAATAATATTTCCCTAGTGTAATGTGTGGGGTTTGTTCATCAAGAAGTTTGGGGG